>NC_058381.1:27721683-28042725 GCF_018350175.1 Felis catus | reverse complement strand
ATAGTGGGGCATCAGAATGTTGTGGAAAAGTATGTTAGGAGTGAGGTCTGATTATTCTTGCTCTTCTTGTTTGACCTAGGGCAAATTGTTCTAGCCTAATTTTTTCTGATTTTCAAAATGAGGATAATATTTCTGTTACCTATGTCAAAGCATTATTTGTATATCACATAATATAGTGTATGTGAGGACTTTTTAAACTCTAAGGGCAATATATAAAAATGAAGTCTTATCCTCATTTCTGTTAACCCAAGGAGAATTGTTTCTAGTTAAAAGATAAGCTGAAATGGTCATATTCCTGTCCTGTAAGCACTTCTGATAAATTGTTCAAGAAATGGAATGAGCAGGAAAGCAACTATAAAAGTAATGGGAAAATAATCATGCGGGTACTTGCTTGAAAGGCAGACTTACTTGAAATTCCAGGCACAGAAATGGTTTCTTAGGATTGTGATTATGCTATTCTCTGAATGATTTAGGTGAAAGGGAAGAGACCTTATTTAATAATGAGATATGCTTTATATCAAAATACAACAGTAATGAATATAGGAGAATGGTTCTTTCTTATGCATTTGTAGTTATCTTCTGAAATTTGGAAATAATATTGCCACTACTATTTGGATTGCCTATTGCTTGTTTGGTTCTTTTTTTTCTCTTTAGGAAATTATATTTTGTGTGTTTGTTTAATTATTGTAAAAATTATTGTAAAATCAAGCATAGACTAGATTAAATATAGACAGGGTATGAAATTTAATTTTCATACAAATTTATAGACATAAATCATATCTGATGCATAAGATGCTGTATATGCTTTTAAAACATATGAATTATAGTTGGGGAAAGAGGTTTAAAAGGAGAAGAACACATAAATGAAAATCTCAATCCAGGGCAGAAAAGGTTTGTAACAGTTATCATCCAATAAATTTATTAATACATAATTTAAAACTTTTTTTCTTGTAGATAAAAATTATAGGTTGTTCTAAATATAGCAGTCTTTTAAAAAAATGTTTATTTTTTTTTGAAAGAGAGACAGAGAGAGCAAGCAAGCATGTGGTGAGTGGCAGAGGGTCAGTGAGAGAGAATCCCAAGCAGACTGCACACTGTCAGCGCAGAGCCTGACAGTGGGGCTTGATCTCACGAACCATCATGACCTGAGGCAAAATCCAAGTCAGATGCTTAACCTACTGAGCCACCCAGGTGCCCCTAAATGCACTCTTAATCTGAGTGATCTGTTGAGCCAATGCTTTATGAGACTGTAGCATAGGCACAGATCATATCTCAGAAGCTTCTAATCAACTGTTACATGCTACAGAATAAACTTTTTATTTTTTAAATTATTTGTTGTTGTTGTTGTTGTTGTTGTTATTGTTATTATTATTATTATTATTTAAGTAGGCTTCATGCCCAGTGTGGAACCCAACATGGGTTTGGACTCAGGATCCTGAGATCAAGACCTGAGCTGACACTTACCACCTGAGCCAACCAAGTGCCTCCAAAGCTCTTATTTTTAAATCTTCAAAAACACATGCTAGTGAAGATATATATTTCTCCAATCTAATTATTATTAGTCATTTTAATAGAAGCAATACATTCATTTTGAAAAGAGAAAGGATTCTGTTGTAAAATAATTGTTCATCTTTTCTCAGTGAATTTTGGTTGTTTTAGCTGCTGATGAAATGTTTTATATAAATGCCAGTGTTATTTCTTTGTGTATTGTTTTGTATTTTTCAACTGTGGAGAGAAGAAATTTATTTAAAATAATCAATTTCAATTTAGAAAAAGGTTGACAGTTTAGAAAGCTTTGTGTTGACATTGATGTTTCTTCAGGACAGAATGCAATGGCAATGCAGGAATTTTCCATCTTGATTTATTCTACCTAGTTTATAGTAAATTTCTATATTTAAAATATAGAAATGTTTTGGCACACCTGGGTGGCTGAATTGGTTAATCGTCCAACTCTTGATTTTGGCTCAGGTCATGATCTCACGTTTCGTGAGTTTGAACCTCAAGTTGGGCTCTGGTTGACAATGTGGAGCCTGCTTGGGATTCTCTCTCTTGACCTCTGTCTGCCCCACCCATGCATGCTCTCTCTCAAAATAGATGAATAAACTTAAAAAAAATTAAATATAGAAATGCTTTACTTTCCATGATCCTGACATTATCCAGAGCAAATGGAAACTTCTTTAAAAGTAATATTACACTGTATAATAAGTGGAATAATAAGTGGAATTTAAACAAAAACTTGGAAAGGAAAAAAGAAAACTGCTTTAGTGTCTTATAAAAGAAATGTAGTTGGACAGATCCAGCTGTTGCATTTATAAATAGCTACAGATGTCTGTAGCAATAAAGGGTTTACTCAGGTTGTTATGGCAACTAAAATTCAGCAGAACCTCAAAGATCAGCTATTTTGAAGGAGAGAAAATATTAAAGCTACATTTAATCCAATTATACAATAAGAATTATTGCTTACTATCTATCATTCTAGATTGCAAGAGAAATTAGTTTCAACTTGTCAGTGTAACTTTCCTTAATGTATCAAAGATTCTGTTACTAATTTATTGTCTGTTTTTGTGTACTTTTAATGAGGTTTTCTTGTAGTGGTGATGGATTGTGCTGACCCATTTAAACTCTCTGTCTTCGTTCTCTTTGTGATGAGTTAAATGTTTAAGTTTGCTGACTAGGATTGAGAGTGCATTTTTGAGTCCACAGAATATGGCAAAGCTTGCATTGGGCTTCAAGTCATGAACTAATGCTTTATTATACAAATACACTATTATATATATTTATATATGTGCTTTATTATTCCAATATACTAATAAAGCACATACTAATATTAGTATATTATCCTAATATACTAATAAAGCATTATTCAACTGTGAACGAACACGTTCAAATATTTTAAGGCCATTGAAACAAGTAGTTCTATTCAGAGATTGTTACACAGTGGGTCTGGGAGTAGAACATTAGAATCTGTAGATTTTTAAAATATTTTAATTTTTATTCATTATAGTATATAGGCAAAAAAATTTTTGGTGAAGTGAAATGGTATACTATTGTATATGTAAAACTTATAATAAAAAAGAGCTGTCTTTTACCCTATTGTCTATACCCAAATCCTTAGAGGTAACTATTTTTAACTCTTTAAGTCATTTCTTTTGGGATTTACCTCTATGTCTTTAAAGAATGTTTCTATTGCTGTTTCTTGCTTTTTCAGTTTTAGGCATTAACTCTTAGTTTTCTACTCTAGAAAGTGAAGATTTAATAATTTCATACAACTACTATTACCCCCAATCCCAGTATAATCATACCACAACTTTGGGTTGTAGGTTGAGAGTTAAATCTATGCATAATAAATAAAATTTAATTTTCAAAAACTTTTATTTGGAAATAATTTTAGACTCATATAGAAGTTGCAAAAATACTACAGAGATCTCACACGTACCCTTTATGGAGCTTCCCCTAATGACAATAACAGATTAGATGTCATCAGTACAGGTGTGAAAAAGACAAGGTCTCTGCTAAAGCCTACATTTCCTTTTTTGTTTTAAACATTTATTTTTGAGAGATAGAGAGGGTGCGCGTGTGTGCACATGCACACACTGTCTCTCACACACACACACACACACACACACACACACACACACACACACACACAGTGGGGGAGGGGCAGAGAGAGAGGGAGGGAGAGGGAAAATCCCAAGCAGGTCCTGCTCTGTCAGCACAGAGCATGATGTAGGGCTTGATCTCACCAACCACGAGAACATGACCTGAGCGGAAACCAAGGGTCTGACGATTAACTGACTGGAGCCACCCAGGTGTCCCATAAACCTACATTTCTGTCAAAAAGTAAATGTAATAATGGGAATAAAAAGTCCAAAGTCAAATTCATATATGAGTACAAATGGAGGCAAATTTATTACTGCCTACATCTGTGTGAATACATTTTGTTAAGATACTGAAAGAGAAAACTGTAGACTGAATAAACTATATAACCATAATACCAGAATAAAACCAGTACAAATAAATATCCGTATAAAAACCAGAAAACAGACAGTAGTACACTGCTATTTATTAACTAAACTACAGACTTTATTTGGATTTCATTAAATTTTACACACACTTCTTTTTTTTCAACATACACTCCTTTAAAATTTTTTCCTGCTATATAGTTCTATGAAATTTAATCACATGTATAAATTCATATACCATTGCCACAACTGGCATACAGAAATTCCCGAAGAAACTCCCACATGTTATCCTTTTATAGTCAACCTGCAACCACTGGTCTGTTTTTTGTCACCGTAATTTGTCATTTTAAAACTATTATATAGGGATGCCTGGGTGGCTCAGTCGGTTAAGCATCCGACTTCGGCTCAGGTCATGATCTCACAGTCTGTGAGTTTGAGCGACGCGTCGGGCTCTGTGCTGACAGCTCGGAGCCTGGAGCCTGCTTCAGATTTTGTGTCTCCCTCTCTCTGACCCTCCCTCATTCATGTTCTGTCTCTCTCTGTCTCAAAAATAAATAAACATTTAAAAAAATTTAAAAAAAGGAATCATATACTGTTCTTTAAAAAAAAAAAGACTTATATAAATGGGATCATGTAATATGTGACCTTTGGGATTTTTTTTTTTTAACTCAGCGTAAGCCCTTAAGATCCATCTAGACTGTTGTATGTGTATCAGTAGTTCATTTCTTTTTATTGCTGAATAGTATTCTATTGTAAAGATACACAATAGCTTGTTTATCCATTCATCTGTTGAAGGTTTTTGGGTTGTTTCCGGCTTCTGACTATTACAAATAAAGCTACTATGAACATTGATGTGCAGGTTTCTGTGTGAACATTAGTTCATAATCTTTAGGATAATGTAATTGCTGAGTTGTGTCATGTGTGTTTAACATTATGAGAAACTACCAAACAATTTTCCAGAGTGACTGTACCATTTTACATTCATACCAGTAATGCATGACAGTTGCTATTGCTCTGTGTCCTTAACTGGTATTTGGTATTTGTATTTATTTCCTAGGGCTGCCATAACAAATTACTACAAACTGGGTGTTTTTATAGTTATGTAGGCTAGAAGTCAGAATTCAAGATATTGGCAGGACCAGCCTCTGAGAAAGAAACCATCCCACCTGTTTGTTCTACTTTCTGACAGTTGCTGGAAATCCTTGGTGTTCTTTGTGTTGTGGCAGCATAACTTCAATCTCTGCCTCTGTCTTAATATGCCTGTCTTCCTTTGTGTATCTATCTGCCCTTTGTTTCTGTGTGTTCACATGGTTTTCTTATAAGGACACCAGTCATTGGATTTAGGACCTACTGTAATCCACTATAACCTCATATTAATTATATCTGCAAAGACTCTCTAAATAAGATCAATTAAAAAAATTTTTTTAGCATTTATTTATTTTTGAGAGACTGAGAGAGCATGAGTGAGAGAAGGGCACAGAGAGAGAGAAAAACATAGAATCCAAAGCAGGCTCCAGGCTCTGGGCTTTTAGCACAGAGCCTGATGTAGGGCTTGAACTCCCAAACCGTGAGATCATGACCTGAGCTGAAGTCGGACGCTTAACCAACTGAGCCACGCAGGCACCCCTAAATAAGATCAACATTTTAAAGTTCCAGATAGACATGAATTTTCAGACGTTACTATTGAACCCAGTACAGTATTGTCAGCATTTTTTATTTTAGACATCCTAATAGGTGTATAGTTGTATCTCATGGTGGCTTTAATTTGCATTTTTGTGATGGCTAATATTCTTGAACATATTTTTGTATGCCTATTTGCCATGCATATATTTTTATTGGTAAAGTTTTTGCCCATTTTCTTTTTTTTAATTTTTTAATTTTTTAATTTTATTTTTTTCCCATTTTCTAATTAGGGTGTTTACTGTTAAGTTTATAGAGTTCTTTATGTGTTGTGGATATAAGTACTTTATCACACATATATATGATTTGCAAATATTTTCTCCTCATCTGTGGAGGTATCTTTCACAGGGTAAAAATTTGTAATCTTCATGAAATCCAACTTTTTTCTTTTATGGATTCTACTTTTGGTGTCATATGTAAGAACTTCTTGCCTAAACTTAGGTCGTAAGTAATTTCTCCTGTATTTTCTTCTAAAAGTTGTATAGTATTTAGATCAAAGATCTATTTGGAGTTAATTTTTGTATAAATTGTGAGCTTTAGATCAAGGTTCAGTTTATTGCCTATAGATGATTAATCATTCCAACATCATTAAAAAAAAAAAATCCTTGCAGTGCCTGGGTGGCTCAGTCAGTTAAGCGTACATCTCTTGATTTCGGCTCATGTCACGATCTCACTGTTCATGATACTGAACCCATGTTGTGCTCTGCACTGACAGCACAGAGCATGCTTGGGATTTTCTCTCTCCCTCTCTGCCCCTCCCCTGCTCGCTCTCTCTGTCTCTCAAGTAAATAAACTTCTAAAAAATTTTTAAAAACTTCCTTTGGGAATGCAAATTGGTGCAGCCGCTCTGGAAAGCAGTGTGGAGGTTCCTCAGAAAATTAAAAATAGACCTACCCTATGACCCAGCAATAGCACTGCTAGGAATTTATCCAAGGGATACAGGAGTACTGATGCATAGGGGCACTTGTACCCCAATGTTCATAGCAGCACTCTCAACAATAGCCAAATTATGGAAAGAGGCTAAATGTCCATCAACTGATGAATGGATAAAGAAATTGTGGTTTATATACACAATGGAGTACTACGTGGCAATGAGAAAAAATGAAATATGGCCTTTTGTAGCAACGTGGATGGAACTGGAGAGTGTGATGCTACGTGAAATAAGCCATACAGAGAAAGACAGATACCATATGGTTTCACTCTTATGTGGATCCTGAGAAACTTAACAGGAACCCAGGGGGGAGGGGGAAAAAGAAAAAAAAAAAAAAAAAGAGGTTAGAGTGGGAGAGAGCCAAAGCATAAGGGACTGTTAAAAACTGAGAACAAACTGAGGGTTGATGGGGGGTGGGAGGGAGGGGAGGGTGGGTGATAGGTATTGAGGAGGGCACCTTTTGGGATGAGCACTGGGTGTTGTATGGAAACCAATTTGACAATAAATTTCATATATTAATAAATAAATAAATAAATAAATAAATAAATAAATAAATAAATAAATAAAAACTTCATTTCTTCAATTGCTTTTATGCCTTTGTCAAAAATTAGTTCCCTATATATGTGTGAGTCTGTTTCTGGACTCTTTATTCTATTTTATTCACCTCTGTGTCTATCTCTCTTCCAGTACCACTATCTTCCATTACTTTTGTCTACATAATAAGACTTAAAAAGGATAGTGTGATTTTTCTCATTTTCTTTTTTTCAAAATTCTTTTAGCTATCCAGTTTCTTTGTCTTTCCATACATATTTTACTTTATTTTTAAAGTTTATTTATTTATCTTGAGAGAGAAAGAGAGCACATGCATGCATGGGAGGATCAGAGAGAGGGAGAGACAGAATCCCAAGCAGGCTCTGGGCTGTCAGTGCAGAGCCCAGCTCGAACCCACGAACCATGAGATCATGACCTGAGCCAAGATCAAGAGTCAGACACTCAACCAACTGAGCCACCCAGGCACCCCCAGATATATATTTTTTTTTTCTTAAATTATTTTTTTCAGTGGAGAGACAGTTGTATTTCCATATTTTAAAATACAGGGCTATTAGTTTAAATACACTTCAATTTATAATAAGTGTTAGCTTTACATAATGTACTTTTAAAAAAGTAGGCTCCATGCCTAGTGTGGAGCCTAATGTGAGGCTTGAACTCATGACCCTAAGATCAAGACCTGAGCTGAGATCAAGGGTCAGAGGCTTAACCAACTGAGCCACCCAGGTGCCCACATAATGTATTTTTTATCGATAATACTTGATCCACTATTTCACTAGGAGAGTAACTGAAAAGAAAGGGTTAGTCTTTCCACTCTGATTTATGTTGAATCTAGAAATGTTTTTTTTTTTATTTCAAGTTTTTATTTAAATTCTTGATACATGTTTTAGAATCAGTAGCCTATATCTACAAAATACCTTCTTAGGATTTTGAGATGAATTGTATTAAGCCAATTTCCGATCAATTTTGAGAGAATTGACATCTTTCCTATGTTGTCTTGTACTTCATGAACATGCCATGCCTCTCCAGTTATTTAGGTCATCTTTTATTTCTTTCATCAGTATTTTGTAGTAGTCAGTACACATATCCTATATCTATTTTGTTAGATTTATAACTAAGTATTTCAGTTTTTTTTTGCATTATTGTAAATTGGCTTGGAAATGTTATTACCTATGGTATTGTTGGCACCTTAATGTACAACCCTATTGTGGTTTTTAATTTTATTTTTTTTAAATATTTTTATTTTCAACAAATTTTAGACTTATAGAAAAGTTGCAAAAATAGTGTAGCATTTCCTTGTATTCCTTAACCTTGCTTTCCCTACCATGAACATTTCATATAACCCTAGTATAATTTTCAAGAACAGAAAATGAGCCCTGGTACAATATTATTAAAGAAGGTTTATTACTTGTTCAAATTTGATCAGATTTTCCACTAATTTTTTTTTTCTGCCCTAGGGTCTTGTCCAGCCTCCCATTTCATTTAGTTGTTATTTCTCCTTAGTCTCTTGTTGTCTGTAACAGTTGTTCAGCCTTTCTTTTCCTTTCATGACTTTCAATGATGTTCTGTCTTCAATACAGCATATCAAAGGATTCATAATATTGATATGTCTTCTTACTACTGGTGATGTTTATCTTGATCAATTATTTAATTTGGTGTTAGCCAGGTTTTTCTACTACAGTTTCTTCTTTTCTTTTTTTTTCCAGGTTTTTAATTTAAGTTCCAGTTAGCCTGCATATAGCATAACATTAGTTTCAGGTGTAGAATTTAATAATCCAACACTTAAATACAACATCGAGTGCTCATCACAATAAGTGCCCTCCTTAATCCCCATCAGCCATTTAACCCATCCCTGCTCACTTCCCCTCGGGTAACCAACCATCTGTTTCTTGGTTTTCCTCTTTGCTCATTTGTTTTGTTTCTTAAATTCCATATGAGTGAAATCATATGGTATTTGTCTTTTTTAAATTGGTTTTCTTTTGTGATCTCTTGGCTCATTTACTTGATAAACAATTGCTGAGCACTTGCATTAGGCCTAACACTGAGGGATTCACAACCTGTATTTAAGATTAGTTATCTTTAATTCTTTTTGTCCTCTGAGCACCTATAACTATACTACATAATGCTTAGTTTTGTTGTACATTGTTTGCACATTGTTTCATGTGTTTTAATCTTCGCTCTGTTTTTATTATAAATCTGGGTTCTTGGATGTTCTGAGTCCCATGTAGCAATTAAAGATGAGATATTTGAGCTTAATTGTTGATATGCTTAATGCATTTAGAATTTTTATATTCAGAAATACAGTTATTTGAGTATTAGAGCAATTTTGATGGTCTGGTTTAAGAATTCATTGATTTCAAAAGTTTTTGTTTTAGCTTTTTTAAAAGTTTATTTATTTATTTTGAGAGAGAGAGAGGGAGAGAGTGAGTGAATGCACACGAGTGAGGGAGGGGCAGAGAGAGAGGGAGAGAGAGAATCCCAGGCAGGCTCTGCACTGTTATTGCAGAGCCCAATGCAGGGGTTGAACTCATGAACCATGAGATCATGACCTGAGCTGAAGTTGTACGCCTAACCGACTGAGCCATCCAGGCACTTTGATTTTGAAAGTTTTTAGAAATCTAAATTGTTGGGGCACCTGGGTGGCTCAGTCGGTTAAGCGTCCGACTTCAGCTCAGGTCACACGGTCCATGAGTTCGAGCCCCGCGTTGGGGTCTGGGCTGATGGCTCAGAGCCTGGAGCCTGCTTCCGATTCTGTGTCTCCCTCTCTCTCTGCCCCTCCCCCATTCATGCTGTGTCTCTCTCTGTCTCAAAAATAAATAAACATTAAAAAAAAATAAAAAAAAAGAAATCTAAATTGTTTAACATGTTTTATTTTTATGATGTAAAAAAATTTAAAGCTATTTTAACTTCAGGTTTTTATATTTTTTAAGTATGTGGAAATATAAAAATTTGAAATTATAGTTACGTATGATAAGAACCACACTAATAGATTTGGTTTAGAACCCAACTCCCCAGTAAAGACAGATGCTTTCAGTGAAAGACACTTTATACAATTCCTCCATTGCCTGTAATCTTTTATGTTTTCTAAAAATATTTTCAACATTATTTTATTGTTTATTGCCATCTTTGAAATTTAGTCATTCCCTAATTGAAAAATTCATTACTGAAGTATAATAGCTATATACTAGCTAGTCTGTATTACAAAATTAGTGACAGCTGGATGAATTTGAAAGTGATAGAACAATAATCCATTTTTTTTAACTTTAAATATCACCAAATAAATCCTATCCCTTAGTCTGCCTGAATGCTCAATGATTCTGTGGCAGTTTTGGTTTTTTACATTTATCATTTTAGAAAAAAAAACTGGTCTTGGAGGTTAGTTGACAAATGATTAGAAATTTCATTACCAGTGTAACCCCAAGAACTTTGGATAAGGGGTTGTGTGACCATCATTCAATTTCTACAGTGGTGTCTGCATTTAGTGTATGGTATAAACAAGAAACTTGGTGTAGCCTTGGATTAGGAAGCTGGACAAATGGAAATGAGTAACAATTTGGGCATGTACTTAAGATTTAGTTACTGTCATATTCATTCAGTTTTTTGTTAGATATGTAGCAAACTTCAGCCTTTAGCATTTATTATTTTTTAGCACATCTAAGGTTTTTGGCACAAAAATATGAATTTATGATATCCTTCCCTGACCATGTCTCTTCTGACCTTTTATAATGCATAAAGGTAACAATAACAACAGATTTAGAAAACGTTTTACAGAAATGTGCTATTCATTCACATTAGTTTAAAATAAACTGTTGTGGGGGCGCCTGGGTGGCGCAGTCAGTTAAGCGTCCGACTTCAGCCAGGTCACGATCTCGCGGTCCGTGAGTTCGAGCCCCGCGTCGGGCTCTGGGCTGATGGCTCAGAGCCTGGAGCCTGTTTCCGATTCTGTGTCTCCCTCTCTCTCTGCCCCTCCCCCGTTCATGCTCTGTCTCTCTCTGTCCCAAAAATAAATAAACGTTGAAAAAAAAATGTTTAAAATAAACTGTTGTGTAAAGTTTTTCATGAGTAGCTTTGGCATCCAAAGTGAGACACTAGACAATTTATAAATGAAACTCTTAAGCATGGAATTATGGACTTTCTTCCTCTACTGTAGTTTTGTTGCATTTATATTTTGTTTTCAAAAATGTAATATTTTCCCATTTGTCCCATGGACAAATTTTGTTCTGAATAAAAACAAGTATTAATAAACAAATCATTCAATATGTAATAATTTTATTTAATTTTTATTTTGAGGGCACCTGGGTGGCTCAGTCAGGTTGAGTGTCCGACTTTGGCTGAGGTCATGATCTCACAGTTTGTGAGTTTGAGCCCCACATCAGACTTGCAGCTGCAGTGCAGAGCCTGCCTTGGATCCTCTGTACCACCCCCCCCACCTCTCCCCTGCATGCTCTCTTGTTTATTTGTTTTGAGAGAGAGAGGGACGGATGGGGTGAGCCAGGGGAGGGGCAGAGAGAGAGAATCCCAAGCAGACTGTACACTGTCAGCACAGAGCCTGATGTGGGGTTCAAACCCATTAACCATGAGATTATGACCTGAGCCAAAATCAAGAGTTGGACGCTCAACTGACTATGCCACCCAGGTTCCCCAATAATTTTATATTTTAATCTGTAACACTTTAGTATATATTTTAACAAACACTTAATTCTACATGTCAGGTGTATCATATGTCTAGGTCTATAGTATGCTTATCTGTTTAATTTAAAAATCAGAAATGTTAAAGGTAGCTTCCAAAGCATTGCAAAATTGTGAGAAAGTCTTGACTTTATTACCTGAACTCATATTTGAACTAAAACATATAAGCCCCATTCCTCATTATAAAGACAATAAGGAGACCCTGTCTTAGTGCTCACATGATTCCCTCACAGTCACTTGCTTTCAATCCAGCTTTTAGTTCAAACTTCCTACCCAAGATGGTCGTATATTCTGACCCTACTTAGCTTCAAAAGAAATTTAAAAAATTTCAATGATTTTTTTTTCTCTAGCACTTCATAAATATTGCAATTACTTCAAATGTAGGATAGGTCTACCTCTTCAATCACCTTTCTGGGAAATGAACTATTTTTTCCTGCTTTAAACACAGAGAATCCAAAAAATAGGTCCCAAATACATAAAGGCAATATAAAGGAATGGCATATCATTTTCTAAATATTTTGATATTTATTTAAACAGGCTGTTTTAATATCCTGTTGACAGACAAGCACTTTTATACAAAATGCTTTTCCTGGCTTGTTATACAATAACCATATAGATTTTAGAAAATGTCTCTAAATACTTCACCAAAAACAATCTTTATGGTAAGTTGCCCCAGTTGAATTTAAATTGCTCTTAATATCCCGCTGATGACCCTAAAATACTTGAATCCTACTAAAAGAGTGACTTGAAGATGATTTACCACACCTACACATAGAATTCTATGAATTATAGGATATTCATATTCAGTAATTAAAATATAGGGGCGCCTGGGTGGTGCAGTCGGTTAAGTGTCCGACTTCAGCCAGGTCACGATCTCGCGGTCCCTGAGTTCGAGCCCCGCGTCAGGCTCTGGGCTGATGGCTCGGAGCCTGGAGCCTGTTTCCGATTCTGTGTCTCCCTCTGTCTCTGCCCTTCCCCCGTTCATGCTCTGTCTCTCTCTGTCCCAAAAATAAATAAACGTTGAAAAAAAATTTTTTTTAAATAAAAATAAAATAAATAAAATAAAATATAAAAACAGTGTAGGGGCGCCTCAGTAGCTCAGTTTGTTAAGTGTCTGACTCTTGATCTTGGCCCAGGTCATGATCTCACGGTTTTTGAGATTGACCCCTACATCAGGCTCTGCACTAACAGCATGGAGCCTGCTTGGGATTCTCTCTCTCCCTCTTTCTCTGCCCCTCCCCCACATGCATGCACTCTCTCTCAAAATAAATCAGTAAACTTAAAAAAAAAAAAAAAGATGGGCGCCTGGGTGGCTCAGTCAGTTGAATGTCTGACTTCAGCTCAGGTCATGATATCAGGGTTCGTGAGTTCAAGCCCCATGTTGGGCTTTGTGCTGACAGCACAGAGCCTGCTTTGAATTCTCTGTTTCCCTTTCTCTCTGCCCCTCCCCAACTCATGCTCTCAAAAATAAATAAACATTAAAAAAGGAAAGAAAGTGTAGATGAGACTTAGGTGAGAAGAATCAGTGAAATGTTTATTGTTTTCCCCCATGGTTTCTCAGATTACCTAAGTATATTTGGCCAACTCTTATCATTGGAACTTTCACTTTTCCAGTGTATGAATAAATTTTTCCTTGCATTTTTATTTTTACTTCAAGTCTTTGAAATGTTCTACTTACTTGGATACATAATTACATCTTTATTAGATGAAATTATACACTTATAAGGTCTTAGAAGTGGCTTACAAAGTTCATAAAATACATCAAAGCAATAAAAGAAGTGAGATAAAATGATATAAAAATATAAGAATAGAAAAACAAGCAAAATGTACTGTTGGTTAGTATATAGAATGTGTATGTTAAGATTCTAAATGCTTTTGTGAGATAATGTAACTGAAGACACAAAGTCCAATGCCTAGAACTAGACACTCAAACACATTTGGCTTAATTTTTATTATTGCTTGACACTCCTTTAATTCCACCTTACTTCTTTAATTTACTTTAAAAAATATTCATTGCGTACCTAGTATATGTCATGTCCTGTGAGGCACTGAAGATACAAGAGTTAACAAGACAGATATAGTTCCTACCCTCAGGGAACGTATATTCTAGTGGGAGAGGCAGGCAATAGACAGTTAGATAATTACAGGTCATGATAAGTTTCTTGAGCAAAATGAAAAGTAATAGAGAGTTACTGGGGGTAGAGTTACTTTAACTTGAATAACAGGGAGAGTGTTTCTGTGGAGATGGCATTTAAGAAGAAGCCAGCTATGTAAATGTTGGGGAGAAGAACATTCTAAGCTGAAGGAACTAAAGTGCAAAGGAAATAAACTAGGTGTGTTTAAGAGTCAGAAATAAGATTTGTGTGACTGGAGCTTAGCAAATGAAGGGGAGTGGTAGGCGAGGGACAGACAAATTAGCAGATGCACATCATGGGGAAGACAGTTTCTACAGAAGTCCAGGCAATGACAACAACTATCAAGAAAGAAAATAAGAGTTCAGAATTCAGAATTGCCACAAAATATTATTTAAATTTCCAGTTTTCAACAAAAAAGTTATGTTATACACACACACACACATGTATATATATAGAGAGAGAGAGAGAGCAAGCGAGCATAGTTATATAAGCTATGCAAAGAAACAGGACAGTGTGAGCCATACTCAGGGAAAAGGCAATCAACAGAAATTAACTCTGAATAATCCCAGATGTTGTATTTAGTAGATAAAGATTTTGAAACCTTTATTATAGATATGTTCAAATCATTAAACAAATAGAAAATAATTAAATGAACCAAATGGAGGGGATCCTGGGTGGCTCAGTTGGTTGTGTCCGACTTCAGCTCAGGTCATGATCTCACAGTTCGTGAGTTTGAGCCCCACATGAGGCTCTGTGCTGACAGTTTAGAGCCTGGAGCCTGCTTCTGATTCTCTGTCTCCCTCTCGCTCTGCCCCTCCCCCGCTCACGCTCTCTCACTGTCTCTCAAAAAAAAATGTTAAAAAAATTTTTTAAAAAAAGAACCAAATGGAAATTCTAGATTCGAAGATTATAGTAATTGAAATGAAGTTCAGTAGATGGGCTAAGAGAGGATTTGAGCTTGTAGAATGAATTGGTGAACCGAAATAAAGATCAAGAGAAATTTTCCAATCTGTCAGAGAACAAAAGACTAAAGCACACTGAACGGAATCTTAGAGACTTGAGACAACATCAAGTGTGTGCCCATACAAGTGTAAAAGGAGTGTCCCATAAGGAGAGAAGAGGAGGCAGAACAGAATGAGTGTTTAAAGACACACTAGCTGAACACTTCTTAAATTTGGTGAAAAACATTAATCTGTAGATCTAAGGAGCTCAGTAAGCCCCCAAATCCCAAATAAGATAAACACAGAGAAATCCATACCTAGATGCTCCATAGTCAAACTACTGAGAGACAAAGACAGAAAATCTTGACAGCAACAAGAGAAGAATGAATCATGTAGAAAGGAACAACAAAATATATAATATATAATAGCTGACTTCTCCTTAGGATGACATTTTCAAAGTACTGGGGGAAAGGTCATGATCTCACAGTTTGTAGGATTGAGCCCCACATCAGGCTCCATGCTGACAGTGCAGAGCTTGCTTGGGATTCTCTCTCACCCTCTCTATCTGCCTCTCCCCTGGTTGTGTGCTTGCTTGCTCTCTTTCTCAAAATAAACATTTTTTAAAAATCTTCAAAATACTGGAGGAAAAACACTGTCAACCAAGATTTTCATATCCAGCCAAATTACAGAATAAAGGCATTCCCAGATAAAGACTGTGAGAATTACAAGAAATACCAAAAGAAGTACTTTAGGCTAGAGGGAAATGATATCAGACCACAACTCAAATCCACAGGAATACAAACATGGTAAATATTTAGGTAAACGTGAAAGATGGTGTATTTTTTTTTCTTTTCTTAGTGTCTTTTAAAAATATAAGATTGTATAAAACAAGAATTACATTGTTTGCTGTGTTTATAACGTATATAGATGCTGTATATATGACAATAGTAGGACAAAGAGGGTGGAGCAAATGGAGCTGTATTATAGCCAAGTTCCTATATTTTGCCAGAATTAAGTTAGTATTAACATTAAGTAAATTGTGAGAAGATACATATTGAAATCTCTAGAACAACAAATTAAAAATAATTTTTGAATGTTTATTTTTGAGAGAGACAGAGTGTGTGTGAGTGTGGTGGGGGGTGGGGCGGGGAGGAGCAGAGAGAGAGAGAGGGAGACACAGAATCTGAAAGAGGCTCCAGGCTCTGAGCTGTCAGCACAGAGCCTGACCTGGGGCTCGAACTCGGGAATGGCAAGATCATGACCTAGGCCGAAGTCAGTCGCCCAACTAACTGACCCACCCAGGCGCCCCTCTAGAACAACAAATTAAGGAAAATAAAGAAGAAAAATAACTCAAAATTATAGTTTAAAAATCAGATAACATAGTATATTAAAAATTTTAAAAAAGCAGTAATGGAGGAACAGAGAACTAAAAAGCTGTAAGACATATAGAAAACAGATATCAAAATAGCAGACATAAGTCCACCCATATCAGTAATTACATTACATGTGAATAGACCAAACTCTAAAATTTAGAAGGTAGATGGGTGTTTTTGTTTTTGTTTTTGCTTTTTTAATTAAAGGCATTCAGGGGTGACTGGATGGCTCAGTTGGTTAAGCATCCCATCTTTAGCTCAAGTCATGATCTCTCAGTTCATGAGTTCAAGCCCCGCATCAGAGTGTCTGCTGTCAGTGTGGAGCCCGCTTGGATCCTCCATCTCCCACTCTCTCTGCCCCTCCCCCACTGGTTCTCTCTCAGAATAAAGAAATAGACTTTAAAAAAAATAAAGTCATTCAAATACCCTGGAATGGGTATTCCTGAATTATGGTGCTTCAAATATTAAGTGATTGCCCTTAGAGCATGGATCCATGTTTTTCATAATAGGGAGTGAGGACAGTGTGCTATTTTATTTGTATTTGAGTAGGACAGTTCTTCATTAGGCATGACTGTCTTATATGTTATAGGATATTTAGTATCCCTGAATTCTGCCTGTAAATACCAGTGACACTCCCCTACCCTCACCCCCCAGCTGTATTCAGTAACACAAACTATCCCTCCATGTAGACATTTCCAAATGCCCCTTGTGGGAGCATACCACCTACCCTATTACCATCCAGTATAACCCCCCACCTTACTGAAAAGCAGTAGAGCAGATTTAAATAAACTATCTCACTGTACACTGAAATATTTCAAGGTAAATTACAATATAACAAGGAGGAAAAGAACATATGTAAAGGTCCTGAGAACAAAATAGCTTGTCATATTTGAGGACCTGAAAGGAGACTGATGTGACTAGTGAGTTAAGAGGAAGGTATCACACAGTAAGACTGAAGAGAGAGGGAGAGTTCAGACCTATACAGGACCTTTATGACCATGATAAGGTTAGGTTTTATTTTAAGCAAATTAGGAAGTCACTGAACAGTTTCAGGCATGTGAGTGACGTGATTTGATTATTCCTCAGATAGACCTATATATAGCAATGTCTTTTAATCTTTTTGTTTTTAATTTTAATCCATAGTAAGTAATATAGTGTGATTTAGTATACACACATGCATGCATATACATACATAAATACAACTGAAATAAAAGTTTTATGAAACTTAATACATGTGATGAACTTTGACATTTCTATTAATTTTTGAAAAACATTGTTCACATGAGTACTGGGTGTTGTATGGAAGTGTTGGATCACTATATTGTACACCTGAAACTTATAATACACTGTATGTTAATGAACTGGAATTTATTTATTTATTTATTTATTTATTTATTTATTTATTTATTTTAACGTTTTATTTATTTTTGAGACAGGGAGAGACAGAGCATGAACAGCGGAGGGTCAGAGAGAGGGAGACATAGAATCTGAAACAGGCTCCAGGCTCTGAGCTGTCAGCACAGAGCCCGACGCAGAGCTCGAACTCACGGACTGCGAGATCATGACCTGAGCTGAAGTCTGCCGCTTAACTGACTGAGCCACCCAGGTGCCCCTAACGAACTGGAATTTAAATTAAAACTTATAAAAAAAATAAGGCAAGGGCTCAGTCAGTTAAGCATCTGCCTTTGGCTCAGGTCATGATCTCACGGTTAGTGAGTTCAAGCCCTGCATCTGGCTCTAGACTGGCATTGCAGAGCCTGCTATGATTCTTCCTCTCCCTTTCTTTCTCTGCCCCTTCCCCACTCATGCTTTCTCTCTCTCTCTCTCTCTCTCTCTCTCTCTCTCTCTCTCTCTCTCTCTCTCTCTCTCTCAAAAATAAGCTTAAAAAAAAAAAAGGCAGATCTACTTGTAGGCCCACCCAAGACCCTGGAAATGATTACTGATAAAGCAGAGGAGTCTGCTGTCAAAGGCCAAAGGAAACATCATGAAGAACCCAAGAGTCCTCCTCCATCTAAGAGAAGGATGAGCATGGCGCTGCTGTCATTGAAACAGGAAGGAGAGGGAACATCCCATCTTGGGTGTTCAGCCTTGTTCTTGGAAGATGATGACCCCAAAGTCATAGCAATGTCCGTGTTGGAAGAAGTGCTAGATAAACTGCCAATACCAATGGAAATCAGCACTGAAATAATATATCAATTAAAGAGGGAAATTCAACAGTTTGGACGAAAATATGAAAGAATTTTCAAATTGCTTGAAGGAGTGGAGTACAAGGACATCCAGAATTGTGGAGGTCCAGATCATGACCTGAGCTGAAATCAAGAGTTGGACACTCAACTGACTGAGCCACCAAGACACCCCATGTTTTTCTTTTTCACGATTGCTTTGGCTATTCGGTTTTTTTTTTTTTTTTTGTGGTTCCATACAAATTTTAGGATTGTTTGTTCTAGTTATATGAAATAAATGCTATTGATATTTTGATAGGGATTGCATTAAATGTGTAGATTACTTTGGGTAGTATGGACATTTTAACAATATTTGTTCTTCAAATCCATGAGCGTGGAATGTTTTTAACATTTCTTTCTGTTGTCTTCAATTTCTTTCATCACTGTTTTATAGTTTTCAGAGTATAGATCTTTCACCTCTTTCGTTAAGTTTATTCCTAGGTATTTTATTCTTTTTTGGTGCAAGTATAAATGGGAGTGTTTTCTTAATTTCTCTTTCTGCGGCTTCATTATTAGTGTGTAGAAATGCAACAAATTCTGTACATTTATTTTGTATCCTACAACTTTGCTGAATTCATTTATCAGTTCTAGTAGTTTTTTGGTGGAGTCTTTTAGGTTTTCTATATGTAATATCATGTCATCTTCACATAAGTGAAAGTTTTACTTCTTCTTTGCCAATTTGGATGTCTTTTATTTCTTTCTGTTGTCTGATTGCTGTAGCTGGGTCTCATAGTACTATGTTGAGTAAAAGTGGTGAGAGTGGATATCCTTGTCTTATTCCTGATCTTAGGGGAAAAGCTCTCAAGTTTTTCCCATATTGAGTATGATATTCACTGTAGGCTTTCCAAATAAGGCCTTTATTATGTTGAGGTATATTCCATTCGCTTTACTGAAGATTTTTATTATGAGTAAGATGTACTTTGTCAAATACTTTTTCTACATCTGTTGAAATGATCATATGGTTTTTATCCTTTCTCTTATTAATAGATGTATCAACATTATTTGATTTGCAAATATTGAACCACACTTGCATTCCAGGAAAAAATCCCACTTGATCATGGTGAATGATTATTTTAATGTATTGTTGGATTTGGTTTGCTAGTATTTTGTTGAGGATTTTTCTATCTACGTTCATCAGAAATGTTGTCCTTTTGTTCTCTCTCTCTCTCTTGTTTTTTTTACTTTTTGTGGTGTCTTTATCTTATTATCAGGGTAATGCTAGCTTTATACAATGGATTTGGGAGTTTTCTTTCTTCCCCCCTCCCTTTTTTTTTTTTTTTTGAATAGTTTGAGAAGACTAGGTATTAACTCTTTTTTAAATGTTTGGTAGAATTTGCCCATGAAGCTGTCTGGTCCTGGGTTTTTGTTGTTGTTGTTGGTGGTGGTGGTGGTGGTAGTTTTTTGATTACTGATTCAATTTCATTGCTGGTAATTGATCTGTTCAAATTTTCTATTTCTTCCTGTTTTTGTTTTGGTAAGTTCTGTGTTTCTGGGAATTTGTCCATTTCTTCTAGGTTGCCCAATTTGTTGACATACAATTTTTCATAATATTCTTTTATAATTGTTTGTCTTTCTTATATGTTCTTGTTATTTCTTATCTTCCATTTGTGATTTTGGTTGAGTCTTGTCTGTGTGTGTGTGTGTGTGTGTGTGTGTGTGTGTGTGTGTGTATTTTGATGAGTCTGGCCAGAAGTTTATCAATTTTGTTGATCTATTCAAAGACACAGCTTCTAGTTTCATTGATCTGTTCTGGTTTGTTTGTTTGTTTTTAGTTTCTATATTATTATTAATTTTTAAAGTTTATTTATTTTTAGAGAGTGAGTGGAGGAGGGACACAGAGAGAAAGTGAGAAAGAATCCTAGTAGGCTCTTCACTGTCAGCATGAAGCCGGATGTGGGTCTTGAACTCACAAACCATGAGATCATGACCTGAGCTGAAACCAAGAGTCAGATGCTTAATGAGCCACCCAGCCACCCCTAGTTTCTGTATTGTTTATTTCTGCTCTAATCTTTATTATTTTTTTCCTACTGCTGGTTTGAGGTTTTGTTGTTTCTTCTTTTTCTAGCTTCTTCAGGTGTAAGGTTAGGTTGTTTTTTTGAGATTTTTCCTGTGCTTCTTGAAGTAGGCCTATATTGCTATAAACTTCCCTCTTAGAACTGCTTTTGTTGCAGCCCAAAGATTTTGTTCTATTGTGTTTTCATTTTCATTTGTTTCCATGTAATTTTTTATTTCTTCTTTGATTTCTTGGTCCACCCATTCATTGTTTAGTAGCATGTTATTCAGTCTCCATGTATCTGTGCTCTTTCCAGATTTTTTCATGTGGTCAGTTTCTAGTTTTATATAGTGTTATGGTCAGAAAAGATACTTGGTATGACTTTGATCTCTTTGAATTTTTTGAGACTTGTTTTGTGGCCTAATATGTTATCTATTCTGAGAATGTTCCATGTGCCCTTGAAAAGAATGTGTATTCTGCTATTTTAGGATGGAATCTTCTGAATATATCTGTTAAATCCATCTGGTCCAGTGTGTCATTCAAAGCCACTGTTTCCTTCTTGATTTTCTATTTGGATGGTTTGTCCATTGATACAAGTAGGGTAAGCCCCCAACTATTAATGTATTACTATTGAGTAGTTACTTTATATTTGTTATTAACTGTTTTATGTATTTGCATTCTCGCATATTTGGTACATAAATTCTTACAATTGTTATATCTTCTTGTTGGATTGTCCCTTTTATTTTCATGTAATGTCTTTCTTTGTCTCTTGTTATAGTCTTTGTTTTAAACTCTATATATATTGTCCAATGTAATTATTGCTGCTCTGACTTTCTTTTGACATCTGTTTGTGTGATAAATGTTTCTGTATCCCCTCACTTTCAAGCTACAGGTCTTTAGGTCTGAAATTAGTCTCTTTAGGCAGTATATAGATGGGTCTTATTTTTTTCACTTAACAGTTTTTAAATTAATTTTTAATTAATTACTTTATTTTTTAATTCATTAAATTTTTTAATGTTTATTTATTATTTTTGAGAGAGAAAGACAGAGCATGAGCTGGGGTGGGGAAGAGAGAGAGAAAGACACAGAATCTGAAGCAGACTCCAAGCTGTCAGCACAGAGCCTGATGTGGGGCTTGGACTCACAAAGCATGAGATCATGACCTGAGCTGAAATCAAGAGTCGGGTGCTTAGCCAACTGAGCTACCCAGGTGCCCTAACACTTTTTAAATTGAAATATTAGTAGTAAATAATATGTTTTTCTTTCCTAAGTATCAGTGTCTATAACTGCAGTTACCAGAGAGCTGATTCTCCTCACACTAATGTATATTAAATATTTAAGATTAGACCTAAAGGAGTTGAGAAGGATCCAGCCACATAAAGAGTGTGGGGACAAGGGTCCAGACAGAAGGATAAAAGCTCTGAGGTAATAGAGAACTGCTATTGTGGTTGAAGCTTCAAAGATGGGGAAGAGGGTAACCAGATATAAAGCTGGAGAAGTTAGACAGGAGCCATTTCAGAAGCCTTTGTGACTTCCATAAAGAGTTTGGATTTTTTTTTTTTAAGCAAGGAAGTAATATGATCTGATTTACATTTTAAGAGGACAACTCTGGCTGCTATGTGAAGAAAGGACAATAATCCTAGTGACAAGTTTTGTGGTTTTTTGTTTTTTTTTTTTTTAGTTTACTTATTTTGAGAGCGAACAAGTCAGGGAGGAGCAGAAAGAGAGGGAGAGAGAGAGAGAGAGAGAGAGAGAGAGAGAGAGAGAGAGAATATCCCAAGCAGGCTCCATACTGCCAGTGCAGAGCCTGTGCAGGGCTCGAACTCATGAACTATGAGATCATGCCCTGAACCAAAGCTGGCTTCTTAATTGACTGAGCCACCCAGACATCCCTAGTGACAAGTTTTAGGAAATACTTATAAATTAGGACCTAAAGATTCAAATTGTAAACTATACAGGTGAATGCCTGGAGTTCTGTTCTGAAGCTCTTTTGTAATATTTCCTGGGACAGCACATAATAGATGTTTTTTAAAAAAGGTAAAAAATTTAAAATGTCGACAAATCATTCAATGCTCTGGCCACTTGTGGTTTAAAAAAATCAATTATAAAACTTTCAGTTGTTTCATTATTTATTTTTTGGGGGGGGGGGAGGTTACAACAGCTTTTTTAATTTTTTAAAATTTTATTTAAATTATTTTTTTAACGTTTATTCATTTTTTTTATTTTTTTATTTTTATTTTTTTTTTAATTTTTTTTTCAACATTTATTTATTTTTGGGACAGAGAGAGACAGAGCATGAACAGGGGAGGGGCAGAGAGAGAGGGAGACACAGAATCGGAAACAGGCTCCAGACTCTGAGCCATCATCGCTTCTCGGCCTTTTGGCTAAGATCAAGTGCAGACTCTGAGCCATCAGCCCAGAGCCCGACGCGGGGCTCGAACTCACGGACCGCGAGATCGTGACCTGGCTGAAGTCGGACGCTTAACCAACTGTGCCACCCAGGCGCCCCGTCGTTTATTCATTTTGAGAGAGAGAGAGAGAGAGACAGAGTGCGAGTAGAGGATGGGCAGAAAGAGCGGGAGACACAGACTCTGAAGCAGGCTCTAGGATCTGAGCCGTCAGTACAGAGCCCGATACTGGGCTTGAACCCATGAACCTTGAGATCATGACCTGAACTGAAGTCAGATTCTTAACCAACTGAGCCACCCAGGCACCCCTAATTTTTTTTAATTTTATTTAAATCCAAGTTAGTTAGCATATAGCATAATAATGATTTCAGGAATAGAATTTAGTGATTCATCACTTACATATAACAGCCAGTGCTCATCCCAACAAGTGCCCTTCTTAATGCCCATCACCCATTTAACCCATCCCCCCACCCAACACCCCACCAGCAACCCTCAGTTTGTTCTCTGTATTTAAGAGTCTCTTGTAGTTTGTCTCTCTCTTTGTTTTTATCTTATTTTTGCTTTTCTTCCCCTTTGTTCATCTGTTTTGTTTCTTAAATTCCATGTATGAGTGAAATCATATGATATTTGTCTTTCTGACTGACTTATTTCGCTTAGCATAATACATTCTAATTCCATCCACACTGTTGCAAATGGCACAATTTCATTCTTTTTGATCACCAGGTAGTATTCCATTGTATGTACGTACCACATCTTCTTTATCCATTTGTCAGTTGATGGACATTTGGGCTCTTTCCATACTTTGGCTATAGTTGATAGTACTGCTATAAACATTGGGTGCACGTGCCCTTTCGAATCAGCATTTTTGTATCCTTTGGATAAATGCCTAGTAGTGCAATTGCTGGGTCATAGGGCAGTTCTATTTTTATTTTTTTGAGGACTCTCCATATTGTTTTCCAGAGTGGCTGCACCAGTTTACATTCCCACCAGGAGTGAAAGGGTTCTTCTTTCTCCGCATCCTCGCCAACACCTGTTGTTGCCTGAATTGTTCATTTTAGCTGTTCTGACAGGTGGTGTGAGGTGGTATCTCATTGTGGTTTTGATTTTTATTTCCCTTATGATGAGTAATGTGAGCATCTATTCATGTGTCTGTTAGCCATCTGGATGTTTTCTTTGGAAAAGTGTCTATTTCATGTCTCTTGCCCATTGCTTCACTGGATTATTTGTATTTTGGGTGTTGAGTTTGATAAGTTCTTTCTAGATTTTGGATACTAACCCTTATGTGATATTTTGTTTGCACGTATCTTTTCCCATTCCATTGGTTGCCTTTTAGTTTTGCTGATTGTTTCCTTCACTGTGCAGAAGCTTTTTATCTTGATGAGATACCAATAGTTCATTTTTTGCTTTTGTGTCCCTTGCCTCTGGAGACATGTCACGTAAGAAGTTGCTGCGGCCAAGGTCAAAGTAGTTGTTGCTTGTTTTCTCCTCTAGAATTTTGATGGCTTCCTGTCCTGTGTTTAGGTGTTTCATCCATTTTGAGTTTATTTTTGTGTATGGTGTAAGAAAGTGGATGTCACTGTCCAGTTTTCCCAACACCATTTGCTAAAGAAGAGACTGTCTTTTTTCTATTGGATATTCTTTTCTTTGTCAAAGATTAGTGGGCCGTAAACTTCAATTGTTTTAATAATTTCTGGAAGTTCCACTATCATAACAAATAACTTATGGTAAAACCTCATCCGATGTGTTTAGTATAGATGCTGCTTTCTACATGTTACATGTGCCTCCAACAATATTTAGAAATTTTTTTCATTCCTTTCTTGGGTATATAAATAATGTCACACAAAGAATTGAGAACTTATTGGTATTTTTTAAAACTTCCTTAAGAATCTTTATTATTACCAAATCCAAAAGATGTGATGTGATGGAGAATTTAATACTCCCTATTCCTCTTCTTAACCTTTCTTATAAAACCATTAAATTTTCCTTTCACATTAGTTATGCTATCATAGAACTAAACTCACATTTTATGCAAAACAATTCCAATTTACTACAGATAAATTTTCATAATTCTTTGTAGGTTGGTCTACTTTCTCTTCAATATCAAGAAAATTTAGCAATCACCTTCTGACATTTTCTGTGGATGTAGTCATAGATGATAGCAGATATTTTACTGCACTATTTAGTTACAATTTATATCATCAGTATTACTGTTTTTCTAGAATATAGCAGTCTTTTCTTTGGTTATTGTTTTCATAGTTCCCTAGAAAGAAACCTTCCCAACTTATGTTAGAAATACCAAATGTTAAAGGAGAATACAAGATTTGTTTTCAAAGTGATGGAAAAAATTATCAAAAATAGTAAATTGGTACTGGTATACTGACTGAAAAACAGAACAATAACTAAGGTAGAAACAGCCAAACTGAGGTGTGATCTTGGTTGGATTAGAATAAAGTACTCATAGTGTTACAGTTTTTTCTTTGTTTTTGCACAGTTTTTACACTTGCTGTATAAATAAAAATCATCCAAAATGAGAACAAACTGGCTATATATTCAGAGTTTGCAATAACAAGAAAGTCAGTTGTTATCGTTCATTGCATTTGGCAGATTGAAAGGGGAGCGGGCAGTTTTATGGTGAAAAAAAGGAGATGGATTGGAGATTTTTAGCTTGGGTAAGCTCAGTAGCATGGGATAAGTAGAAGCCAGGCATCTTAGGTAAGTGGTTTGGGGAACATATTTGTATTTCTCTGGTTGGTCTCCAAGTTGAAATCATGTGGGGTTGGTGTGTGGGCTGGTGACAAAAAAAGGGGGGGGTGGTAGGGAAGAGCTGGCAGTCATTAACAAAATCCTGACTCTTCTAGGCTGATTGCTGCAGAGGTTGTGATCGGCTTTTCTGACTGGTTGCTGAAAAGATTGTAGGACAGAGTCCTGTTATTTTGTATGGTCATTGTCCATTTGTATACTGTCTCCCATTATTGAAGAACAAATAGATTTATGTTTTATAATTTTATGACTGATTATGTAGCTTTGAGAGTTCTGTCAAGATTCTAATAGTTACAGAAATCTTAATAATTTATGTCTGAGAGTTTAAGGTGAATTGTGCCAAAGTGTTCATTCCATAAGACATTTATATGAACGTGTCATTAGTTTAGGTAGAAGTGGATTCTGGACCTCAGAGATACAGTTACAATCACCTGATTTGGACTACCTGAGAGAGACTTTGGGTATTTTCTTAGTGACTTATTGGATAATTGGGACTTTTAAAGATGTAGAAGAGAAAATAACTGGCCTTTCACTATTGGAAGCTCTGTACATTGCAATTTCTTAGATAGCGTATGTAGAGGAGATTAGATGGCTATGATAAGGAATTATTTTGAGTTTCTACATTAAAAAATTTTTTTAATGTTTTATTTATTTTTGAGAGAGAGAGAGAGAGAGAGAGAGAGAGAGAGAGAGAGAGAGAGAGAGAGAGAGAATGAACCGGGGATGGGCAGAGAGAGAGGAAGACACAGAATCCAAAGCAGGCTCCAGGCTCTGAGCTGTGAGCACAGAGCTCCATGCTGGCCCAAACTCACAAGCAGTGAGATCATGACCTGAGCCAAAATCAGATGCTTAACCAACTGAGCCACCCAGGTGCCCCAGTTCCTACTTTTTTTAAATTAAATTTTTATTTTGAGAAATTTCAAATTTTAAATATTTTGTATAAAAGTAATAAAGCATGAATAGATAAGGCTAAAGTACCCTTTATCTTCCCTCTGCCTATCTTTGTCACATTCCCTTCTGTTCATAAGAGGCAACTTCTTTTGAATTTGGTGTGTGTCCTTCTAACTCATAAAATTATTATTTCTAAAAACAATAGAACTGCCTTTAACTTATCTAATTATAAACATAAAAATAGGAGGTCTGAAAGACTTCTCTGTAGATTTCTTTTAGATTAGTAAATTAACGTAGCGTGATGAACTTGCGAAACAACATTTTTCACCAAGTAGGTCAGTAACTAGCCTTATTGTGTTAAATAATGTACACTCTTTGTATCCATATTAATTTGTCTAAGTAGCAGCAGGCAGCTTTGAAAAAAAAATTGAGGAAAAGAGCCTATGCAAGAAAGTAGGCTTTAATTCTGCACAGCGAAGGAAACAATTAAAAAAAAGCCTAAAAGACAACCTACAGAATGGGGGGAGATATTTGCAAATGACATATCTGATAAAGAGTATCCAAAATCTATGAAGAACTTACAAAACTCAGTACCCAAAAAGTAAATAATCTGATTAAAAAGTGGGCAGAATGGGAATGCAAGCTGGTACAGCCACTCTTGTAAACAGTATGGAGGTTCCTCAAAAAATTAAAAATAGAACTACCCTACGACCCAGCAATTGCACTTTTAGACATTTATCCACGGGATATAGGTGTGCTGTTTCGAAGGGACACATGCACCCCCACGTTTATAGCAGCACTATCAACCATAGCCAAAGTATGGAAAGAGCCCAAATGTCCATTGATGGATGAATGGATAAAGAAGATGTGGTATATATATATATACAATGGAGTATCACTCGGCAATTGAAAAGAATGAAATCTTGCCATTTGCAACTACATGGATGGAACTGGAGTACCGGTATTATGCTAAGTAAAATTAGTCAGAGAAAGACAAAAATTATATGACTTCACTCATATGAGGACTTTAAGAGACAAAACAGATGAACATAAGGGAAGGGAAACAAAACTAATATAAAAACAGGGAGGGGGACAAAACAGAAGAGACTCATAAATATGGAGAACAAACTGAGGGTTACTGGAGGGTTTGTGGGAGGGGGGATGGACTAAATGGGTAAGGGGCATTATGGAATCTACTCCTGAAATCATTGTTTCACTATATACTAACTAATTTTGGATGTAAATTTTAAAAAATAAAAAAATAAAATTAAAAAAAAAAAGATTAGTCAAAAGCCAAACAGGCCATTTTCACTCACCTTGGAGAGTAATGGCAAAGAAGGCTGGGTTAATCTGCTTCCCACACTAAGTCCTCAATTATATTCAGTCATTTGACAGAATGAACTGGAGGCTATAACACGAGACAGAACCTGTATGGATCCAGGCAAAAGCTAATAGGAAACCTGTCTATTGAAAATAATCAGTGTGCATACTTTGACTACCTCCAGCATATTTACTTTTTGTTTATCCATTTGTTACATTTTTCAGCATGCTTGACTCATCTAAATTAGGCTCTAGAATTTAGTAAGTATGAGGACAGGAACAAAGGATGGAGGAGAGTAGGGTTAATGTTGGAGAAGCTGGCTAGGGAGATCTGAACAGTTTGTGCTTTATTCAAAGTTGGATGAGAAGCTTTGGGTGGGTCTTGAGAAAGGAGTCGTGTGATCCGAGTGCTGAGGTCCCAGATAGAAGAAACAAGAAGTAACACTAAATGTTTGGGTTTTTTTTCTTGAGCAGTAATGTTTATTATCATATTTTTACATAGTATTACAATTAACTAAACAATTACATGAAACGTGTCATTTATTCTTTGTAGCTTTCTTGTGCCAAAAGAGAAAAATACCTTTAAAAAAACACATTTTTATGTTTTGTGGGGTGGAGGGACATTTTTACATGGAAACTGTAGTGATAGAATGGTGGCGTTCATTATATGAATTTTTGATTCTTTTACTGAAGTGTATGCTTTTGCCAATACTTCCTCTTCACCCCCCCACTCTCCCACCCCAAATGAAAGAAGCAATAGAATTAAGAATGAGGCATGGAATGTATCATTATTTTTGTTCATTTTACTAAGATTTTATCTCCAACTCAGAAATGTTTGTAACATTTTTATCTCCCAAGTCTAATAACATTATATTCTGATAACTAAAAAAAAAAGGGGGGGGGGACAGAAGCATGAACAGACATTTCTCCAAAGAAGACATGCAGATGGCCAACAGACACATGAAAAGCTGCTCAACATCATTCATCATCAGGGAAATAAACATAAAAACCACAATGAGATATCACCTCATACCTGTCAGAATGGCTAAAATCAAAAACATAAGAAACACCAAGTGTTGATGAGGTTGTGGAGAAAAAGGAGCCCTCTTGCACCACTGATGAGAATGCAAACTGGTGCAGCCACTCTGGAAAACAGTATGGAAGTTTCCCAAAAAGTTAAAAATAGAATTACCATATGATCCAGTAATTGCACTACTGGATATTTACCTAAAAATACAAAAACACTAGTTCAAAGGGTTACATATACCCTGCAATTTATAGCAGATTATTTATTTATTTATTTATTTATTTATTTATTTATTTATTTATTTATTTATTTATAAGGTTTATTTATTTATAAGGTTTATTTATTTATTTTGAGAAAAAGAGAGCGCACAAGTTGGGGAGGAACAGAGAGAGAGGGGGAGAAAGATAGAGAATCCCAAGCAGGCTCCACACTGTCAGTGCAGAGCCCAATGCAAGGCTTGAATTCATGAAACTTGAGATCATGACCTGAGCTGATGTTAAGAGTGGGATGCATAACCAACTGACCACCCAGGTGCCCCTATAGCAACATTATTTATAATAGCCAAACTATGGAAGCAGCCCAAGTGTGCAGTGATATATTAATTGATAAATAAGGTGTGTGATAAATTGATAAATAAGATATATATATATACACACCACATCTTATTGTATATATACACACACATAATGGAATATTATTTAGCTATAAAAAGAATGAAATCTTCCATTTGCAATGACATAGATGGAGCTAGAGAATATAATGACAAATACCATATGATTTCACTCATATGTGGAATTTAAGAAAACAAACAAAGGACATAGAGAGTCAAACTGAGAAACTGACAACTATAGAGAACAAAATGATGTTTACCAGAGTGGAGGTGGGGGGGGGGATGGGTGAAATAGGTGATGGGGATTAGGGAGTGCACACATCATGATAAGCACTGGGTGATACATAGAATTGTTGAATCACTGTATTGTATACCCTGAAACTAATAGAACACTATATGTTAACTATACTGGAATTAAAATTTAAAAAAGAAGAAAGTAAGCTTTAAATTGACACATTGAGGACTGTGTAAAAACGTGAGTCAGAGGGTTTTTCTTTCTTGCACTTGGCTGAACCTGATCAAATTTACTTTGATCTTTCTTTGCTTGGTACTAATAGAAGCAATACTTTTTTCTGGTTTCAAAATGAACAGGTACTGTATACACTATACTTGTAAATCAGTGTTTCAGGTATTGCCATTTTGAGACCCATGTGGCAGAACAAAGTTCATTTTGCTAAAATTATAATCAATTCTCCCAGAACATAATTTAATAGAATTCTGTGTATCTTGTTTTAAACATGCCTGTGATTTTTATGGACACAGTTGACTGAACAAAGAACTATATTTAGTAACTTATTTGAAAGTTACTGTAATTAAATCTGATTTAGTTCTAATTATTACTAATACCATAGATAGTACAAGCAAGGAGAAAAATGCAGCTCATCAAAGAAGAGACCCATGAGATAGAATGCAGCTAGTTTGAATCTTAATGAAAAATTCCTAGGATGCCAGCACATTTGCACTGTCATGAATGAGAACTGTTGTACAAAGACCTCACCTGAATAGAGTGACTCCATGGAGTACCGATGACTTTACATCTCTACAAAAAATAAAGAGTTTATGTTTTTCATTTGTTGAGAGGTTATGTCTTGTTAAACTGCATAATGAGTGCTATGGCTTGTGATTTAAATGTATTATGCCCTTTCTGCACTACCCATATAATGTTCTGGGTTCCATTCATAACTTAAAGGGAAAATTTCACAATGTTTGGAGTCCTTGATGTTCTGCAAGTAAAGGAGAATGTCCTCAAATTCCTTGCAGTAGGAACCTCGACTTCCAAGTGGAACAATACATCTACAAAAGGAAAAGTGATGGCTTCCACTGGCAGCTCATGCCTTTGGTACAGTTGAAAACTCGGCTGATGTCAGTGTCCTGTCATTCTGGAATACTGGCCAGCAAGCTGTGGTGAAGTTTGCTGCTGCCATTGGAGCCATTGCTGTTGCTGGCCACTTCACTCCTAGAACCTCCATTAATCAGATCCAGATAGCCTTCTGGGAGCCAAGACTTCCAGAGGTTATTGATCCCAAGGCTGACCACCAGGTCTGCCACAGTGTCTTTTGTTAATATGCCTACCATTGCTTGGTGTAACACAGACTTTCTTCTGTGCTGTGTAGATACTGACATCCCTTGCAACAAGGGAGCTCACTCATTGGGTGTGATATGATAGATACTGGCCTGGGAAATTGTGTGCATGTGTGGCACTGCCTCCCATGAACACCTGTGGGAAGTCATGCCTAATCTCTACTTCTCCAGAGATCCTAAAGAGACTGAAAACAAAGAGCACCCTGCTGCTGAAGAGGCTGTGACCAAGGAGGAACTTAAAGGTGAATGGACTGCTCCTGGACTTGGAAGCAGTTGACTGGTATGAAGGTGTAGAGGTGCCCTCTCTGCCCATAGAACAGTTCTTTACTAAAGACTGGAGTGTTCAGCCTGCCACTGAAGACTGATCTGCAGCTTCTACTGCTCAGGCCACTAAATGGGCAAGAACAACAACTGAGTGGTCTTAAGCTGTTCTTCCACACTCTTAAACAAAATGGAAATAAGGTTGATGGCAAAAACTAAGCAGCTTTTAAAAGTTGGAAAAAATATATTATGAACATGAGTTTTTATTTTGCTTCAGAAGTTTTGTTTTTGCCTTTGGGAAGCACTCAAAATGCTATTCATTTACTAGCAAGTGTATTGTAGTTTATAGCATGTTCTATAAGATTTCATCTCCAAGAATAGGGGATATCTGGTTGGCTCAGTTGGTAGAGCATGAGACTCTCAATCTTAAAGTTGTGAGTCCAAGCCCCATGTTGGGCATGGATCCTACTTATATATATAAAAAAAAAGTTTCATCTCCAAGAATAAAACTTCATATCTGTATGTAGAGACAATTTGTATAAGGTAAAATTTCTACAATCTTGATTAATTTTTGAAGGAATGTTATTTTTATTATCCTTAACTTTTTAATTGAGTTTCAGAACATTTTCCTTGTATTTATAAACAAAAGACTATGGTCTTTATTTTATCAGAAAATTAGGAAACTTTTTTCTTCCTTCCTTTCTTTCGTTCAGAAACATTTTCCTGTATTTAATTGCCATGTTGCTTGCAGGTTTTGGCTTTTCTGCAGATAACCAAAATGTCAGTAGGTAGGGAATTCTGTAATCTGAGACTAGTATTTTGAAATCTGCTATAATGATATAGTGATATATTTCTTGATCTTTTCACAGAAAATTGTGAAATACTGGCAAACTTAAAATATTAATTCATTAATGGGTATGTTGTTATTTCTAGTCTTCTTCCTGAAATGTAAGGAATTAAAATTAAAATTTTTTACTTATAGAATAAGTCAGAAACTGATACTAAATCAAAAGATTGAAGGTAATTAGGACATTATAATGATTGAGAAAGCTGAAGACAGTTTGTAAAATTTTAGATTTCAACCTAAATTATTAGATTTTAACAGTGGTTGGTTAAAATATATCTCCTAAATGAAATATGTGCATGTTGAATTAAATTACTACACATTATTGTAAAATCTATAGTATTTGAACTTAAGATATTTTAAACAGTTATGTTTTGCTTTTTAAAATTTGACCATATAGTAAGACTATTTGCATAACCAACACAAGTAGCTTTGGGACATCATTAGGGAATGTGAAGCATATTCTCCATTGTTAATGAAAAGGGTGAGATTTTTCTAAAGGAAAAGAAAAATGGAAAATCAAGATACTGCTTTTTAAATTTTCTAATTCCTGTTTTTCAGGGAATAAATAGCTGGTTCACATGTTATATTTCTAAACTTATCACTTCCCTACCAAAGAGATAAATACATCTTCACAATGATTTTACAGATTGCTGGGAGTTCTTTGGTCTATATTATAGGAAACCTCAATTTTTCAACAAATTGTATTTTAAAAGTTTCTTTTTAAATTTATTTTAGGATTTTTTTTAATGTTTATTTTTGAGGGAGAGAGAGATGCAGTGAGTGTAGGGGAGGGGCAGAGAGAGAGGGAGACACAGAATCCAGAGCAGGTTCCAGGCTCTGAGCTCTCAACACAGAGCCCGATGTGGGGCTCAAACTCATGAACTGTGAGATCGTGACCGTGAATCATGACCCATGACCTACGCTGAAATCAGACACTTAAATGACTGAGCCACCCAGGCATCCATATTTTAGGATTTTTAAGATTAAGATTCTTAACTTAATTAAGATGCTTAAGATTCTCTCTCTCCCTGTCTCTCTGCCCCCCCATAAAAATAAATAAACATTTTTCTTTAACTCCTAGTTTTCTTAGGGGTAACAGTTTACAAACAGAAAAATTGAGAGAGATTTTGTTATTAATGGTTAGATGGTCATTGAAAGATTATAGTAAGTAGAACTATAAATAATAAAAGAGTTTGATATGTGAATTATATATATATATATATATCAGTGAAGCTATTATCAAAAGTAAAATAAGAAATAAAAGTTTGAAAGGGGGAATCATTTCTTGTGGCCAAACTTCCAAATAAGGAAAGAGTGACTTTAGATTACTTACTTATTTGTATTTGTTATGAGAAATATGCCAAGCAAGTCGTCAATTTAATAAATTCAGTAAAAGATCTTAATCTGCTACCTAGGGGGAAAATACAAATGGAAAACACAGATCAAGTAATCATTTGGAAACTAAGAATATTTTAGGAGTTTAAGATCCGTTTAGAGAGTCATCAAGTATAGTTTTTTTTTTGTTTTTGTTTTTGTTTTTTAATTTTTTAACGTTTATTTATTTTTGAGACAGAGAGAGACAGAGCATGAACGGGGAGGGGCAGAGAGAGAGGGAGACACAGAATCTGAAACAGGCTCCAGGCTCGCTGAGGGTCAGCACAGAGCCCGACGCGGGGCTCGAACTCACGGACCGCGAGATCATGACCTGAGCCGAAGTCGGCGGCTTAACCGGCTGAGCCACCCAGGTGCCCCTCAAGTATAGTTTTGAAAATATTTATGAAAACTGACTTTTGCTGCTCAAAGTTGGGGAACAAAGTTACAGATGATATTTATTTCTTCTTTTTAGTAATTCAGTTGAATTTTAGTAATTCAATCGCTGCTAAATGAAGAAATGGTGACATGAAACTGATGAGTTATCCAAAAAAGGTGCCAAACTATAATGATTTTATTTTCCCCATCTTTCAACATATTTTTCTCTTTTTTCCTTCAGAACTCTTGCTAGATAGAGATGACAGCAGGGTGTTCCTGCAATAATCTAGACTCTGGAATTTGGCAGCTAGGAACTAAAATGCTTTTCAACTACTTAGTTTTACTCTTTGTACAAATTTTTAGTGGGAGATCTTAACTGAATATTCTGATTATGTTGCAAAAGGTGCATCCAAGGACTTACAGAATTAGAAACACACTCTGAAAGAATTTATTTTATGATTATTTTGTTTTTATTTTAGAGCAGAGCATGAGCAGAAGAAAGGGGCAGAGGGAGAGAGAGAGAGAGGAAGAGAGAGACAGAGAGAGAATCTTAAGCAGGCTCCACACTTAGTATGGAGCTCAACTCGAGGCTCAATCCCATGACTCTGAGATCATGACCTGAGCCAAAACCAGGAATCAGACACTCAACTGACTGAGCCACCTAGGCACACCAGAAAATATTTTAATGCACTTATTATTTTTAATATCTTTGAAACAAAATACTACTTGTAATGTTTCACTGTTACCTTTAATTTTTGACCATATGTTTAAAATCTAAAATTACGTTATCATTTAAGAAAACAAAGTTAGGCACTGAAATAAATTAACTTTTAAAAAGATTTGGGTTTCAACATTTTCAGTAGTCTTGGACTTAAATGGGAGGTTAGTGTTTTCTTAATCAACAGGATCAGGAATATGAAGATTCCTGCAGGGTTTTACACAAAAGAAGTGTAAACATAAGTACTTTGCCAGAATAGAGCAGTGAGAGTCTGTAATAATTTTTTAGGAAAGAATCTGGTGATATCTCCTGAATATGTAATCTTTTGGCTAGAATTGCAGACTTCTTAAAAGCATAATTGTTAAGAGAAAATTTCTCTTCTGATTCTGTTGTGCAAGAGTTTTTTTTTTTTAAGTTGGTAATAGTCTACTGTTTTTGGTTATTAAGAAATATATATGTAATATATATAAGATACATATTTCACTTTCTGTAGATTTTATTGTCTTAAGTGCTTTGGTGGTGACTTTAATGTCCTCATCAAGTAGAATATTACACAGCAAGTAAAATCATTATTATTTAGTCTTGTTTTTGAGATTCTAATTAATTAAAGAAAATATTCCCCACCTGCTAAGTATTATACCAGTCCTTTTTTATTTTCCTTTCACTTCTTCGCTTTCTTTTCTCTCTTTAAAAAATTAACACAGGTGCACCTAGGTGGCTCAGTATGTTGGGCAACTGTCTCTTGATTTCAGGTCAGGTCATGATCTCATGGTTTGTGGCTTCGAGCTCATCAGCATGGAACCCCATGCTGTCAGTGCAGAGCCTGCTTGGGATTCTCTCTGTCTCTGTCTCTGTCTCTGTCTCTCTCTCTCAACCCTTCCCTACTCAGTTTCTCTCTCTCAAAATAAATAAATATTTTTTAAAAATTACACAAATGGAGGCACCTCACTGTCTCAGTCGGCGGAGCATGTGACTCTTGATTTTGGGGTTGTGAATTCGAACCCTGTGTTGGGTGTAGAAAAATAAAATCTTTAAAGCATTTACAAAAATTTTTATTTTGAGAGAGAGAGAAAAATCTTAAGTAGGCTCCATGCTCAGGACGCAGTGCAGAACAGGACATGGGGCTGGATCCCATGACCCTGGGATTATGACCTGAGTCAAAATCAAGAGTTGACCGGGTGCTCAACCAACTGAACCATGCCAGCTGCTCCTAGATGAATAAAATATTTTAAAAAATTGCACGAATGTAATAGATGAAAATATGTTCATTGTAAAAGCTTTTTTAAAAAAAATTTTAATGTTTTATTTTATTTTTGAGAGAGAGAGAGAGAGAGCATGAGCAGTGGAAGGGCAGAGAGAGGGAGACACAGAACTTGAAGCAGGCTCCAGGCTCTTCGCTGTCAACACAGAGCCCGACTCCTGGCTTAAATCCACTAACTGTGAGATCATAACCTGAGTTGAAGTCAGTCGCTTGACTGACTGAGCCACCCAGCACCCCCATTGTAAAATGTTTTAAAATGGAAATATATACAATAAAAAGCAAAAGCTTCCCTCAACCCCCCAACTTACTCCCCTATCAAGAAATCACCATTTTGGTATGTTTCATTCCAAATCTATTTTTGTATATTTACATACTGTTTTAGATATTGAGGATTTATTTTTTTTATTTTAAATTGTTTTTTAATGTTTGTTTATTTTTGAGAGAGACAGAGACAGAGTGTGAGTGGGTTAGGGGCAGAGAAAGAGGGAGACACAGAATCCGAAGAAGACTTCAGGCTCCGAGCTGTCAGCACAGAGCCCGACACAGGTCTCAAACTCACAAACTGGCAGATCATGACCCGAGCTGAAGTTGGATGCTTAACCCACTGAGCCACCCAGGCACCCCTTGAGGATTTTTTTAAAGATTTTTTTAATGTTTATTTTTATTTTTTATTTTTATTATTATTTTTTAAATGTTTATTTATTTTTGAGACAGAGACAGAGCATGAACGGGGGAGGGTCAGAGAGAGAGGGAGACACAGAATCCGAAGCAGGCTCCAGGCTCTGAGCTGTCAGCACAGAGCCTGATGCGGGGCTCGAACTCACGGACTGTGAGATCATGACCTGAGCCGAAGTCGGACGCTCAACCGACTGAGCCACCCAGGCGCCCCTGTTTATTTTTATTTTTGAGAGAGCCAGAGCATGAGTGGAGGAGGGCCAGAGAGAAAGGGAGACAGGATCTTAAGTGGACTCCACACTGTCAGCACAGGGCCCGATGTGGAGCTCGAACTCACAAACTGTGAGATCGTGACCTGAGCCTAAGTCAGACGCTTAACTGACTGAGCCACGCAGGCACCCCTTAAGTCAAATTTGACTTTTATTGTAGGATAATCTGGTTGAGCCATTTGTTAGGGAAACTACTACTACTGCTACTATTTCTACTCTGTTGTCATTGTCTTCGTCTTCTTTTTCTTCTGTATTGTATTGTATTGTATTTATTTTATTTTATTTTATTTTATTTTATTTTATTTTATTTTATTTTATTTTATTATTTTATTTTATTTTATTTTATTTTTTAATTTAATTTAATTTATTTGGGGGGAACTTCTGACCCTAACTCCATTTCATCTGTCTGGTTCAATAGAATCAGGGAGGAGAACTGCTAATCTGTGAATTCAGCATTAACCTATGTATAAAATCACTTAATCGCCTTGGTTTTTTACTATAGTACTTATGCCCTCAACAGTTTCTGGTGTCTCTTCATCAAGAGATGCCTGTTTTATCCTCTTGAGGGAAAAAGCTGCAGACTTCTGCCAAAATTGGGAAGTTAGGGAAGGTAGTCATCTAGGTGTGGAATGGGGCATCTAGGGATGCACCAGCTTCTTAAACAGCTTTCACTCAGTTTTTCTTATTTTATCCATTCCATTTGCCACTTACCCCCAGTTCTACAGGTACTTAGTGTGGCCAGTTTTTGTTTATTTAGAGGATTCTTTTGTATATATTGGGTTTGTTCTCAGCTTTCCTCACTGTTGGTTTAAGACTTGGCTTTCTGTGTCCTGCTACTTCAGTTGCCACTCCATCATCTACTTTGTGTCGCCTTTTTTCTTCCTCTCTTTCAGTTATTATTTTAAAATATTCCCTTTACCGTTGCCTGGCAGGGTTTCTGGAGGGAGCAAGTTGAATGTGTTCAATTTGCCCTCTAAACCTGGAAGTCTCACTTATTCTTTCTTTCTTTCTTTCTTTCTTTCTTTCTTTCTTTCTTTCTTTCTTTCTTTCTTTCTTTCTTTCTTTCTTTCTCTCTCTCTCTCTCTCTCTCTCTCTCTCTCTCTCTCTCTCTCTTTCTCTTTTCTGGTTTTATAGATTTATTTTCAAAGGGTAAAACAGACAATTTAAATACAAGTCTATTTTGCCCATTGGATACTCTTTTCTGCTTTGTTGAAGATCAGTTGGCCATATTTGTGTAGGCCCATTTCTGGGTTCTCTATTCTATTTTGTTGATCTATGTGTCTGTTTTTCTGCCAATACCATACTGTCTTGATGGTTACAGCTTTGTAATACAAGTTAAAGTCCAGGATTGTGATGCCTCCAGCTTTGGTTATCTTTTTCAACATTTCTTTGGCTATTCAGGTTTTTTTGTGGTTTCGTACAAATTTTAGGATTGTTTAGGATGCTGTTATTTTGATTGGGATTGCATTGAATGTGTAGATTGCTTGGGTAGTATTGACATTTTAACCATATTTGTTCTTCAAATCCATTAGCATGGAATGTTTTTCCATTTTTTTGTGTCTTCTTCAATTTCTTTCATAGGCTTTCTATAGTTTTCAATGTACAGATCTTTTACCTGTTTGGTTAGGTTTATTCCTAAGTATTTTATGGGTTTTGGTATAATTGTAATTGGGATCGATTCCTTGATACCACTTTCTGTTGCTTCATTATTGGTGTATAGAAATGCAACTAATTTATGTCCATTGATTTTATATCCTGCGACTTTGCTGAATTCATGTATCAGCTCTAGCAGTTTTTTGGTGTCTTTCAGGTTTTCCCTGTAGAGTATCAGATGACATGATACATGTAGAGTGAAAGTTTGACTTATTCCTTTTTGTTGTCTGATTGCTGAGGCTAGGACTTCCAACACTATGTTGAACAACAGTGGTGAGGGTGGACATCCTTGTTGTGTTCTGATTGTAGGAGGAAAGCCCTCAGTTTTTCCCCATTGAGGATGATATTAGCTATGGGCCTTTCATATAAGACTTTTATGATGTTAAGATATGTTCCTTCTATCCCTGTTTTCTTGAGGGTTTTTATCAAGAAAGGATGCAGTATTTTGTCAAATGCTTTTTCTCCATCTATTGAAAGGATCATATGGTTCTTACCCTTTCTTTTATTAATGTGATGTATCATGTTAATTGATTTGAGAATATTGAACCAACCCTGAAACCCAGGAATGAATCCCGCTTGATTATGGTGAAGAATTATTTTTAATGTACTGTTGAATTTGATTTGCTGGTATCTTGTTGAGAATTTTTGCATCCTGTTCATCAGGGAAATTGGCTTGTAATTCTCCTTTTTAGTGGGGTCTTTTTCTGGTTTTGGAATCAAGGTAATGCTGGCTTCATAGAATGAGTTTGGAAGCTTTCCTTGAGAAACTCAACAGATGAACATAGGGGAAGGGAAGGAAAAATAAGATAAAAACAGAGAGGGAGGTAAACCATAAGAGACTCTTAAATACAGAGAACAAACTAAGGGTTGCTGGAGGGGTGGGGGTGGGGGTATGGCTTAAATGGGTGATGGGGATTTAGGAAGATACTTTTCTGAAAGAGCACTGAGTTCAGATGTAAGGGATGAATAACTGGGTTCTACTCCTGAAGCCACGACTACACTGTATGTTAACTAATTTGAATTTAAGTACAATTTAAGAAGTAAAATAAAATAAAATACAAGTCAAAACAGAATTTCTCTGTCAAAGGCAACAATAATGCCAAAACACATTCTCAGTTCCAGACACTTGCTAGCATCTTTTGAGTCTTCTCTAAGAGAAAAAAGACATCTGATATTTTATTCATAACCGAAAATAATTTCGGTTTGCTAGCATAATTCGTTCTTTAAACATGTTTTTAATCCAAAGCACTTATATATCAAAGCAAATTTCCCCATCAGAAATCATGGAAACTCAGATGATTCATTGCCAACTCAAAAATATTCCTATAAAAATGATTAAAATACTGTATGTAGTATAATAAAAAATAAAAAATATAAAGAAAAATAAATTAACCTGCACTTAGCTTTGAAAACCTTCGTGGCTGGTGTGAGGGAGACAGGAGAGAGGAGGGTTATTGTGTAGGATGACTTTCACTATCACTAATGGAATCACTGCTATCTATTGGCTCAGTGGAATCTTTTTCTACATAGGGGCCATTATATATGCTCACATGGATGTTTACTACAATACGGTATTAATAAACTCCTGTCATATGCTGTATTTAATGTAACTGGCAATAAGGCAGCAGAGGAAAGGATCATTACCTGCAGGCAGCCTGACCTAGAATGAAGCAAAGGATTTCTAAACCTACTCTGGTATGGAAAAGCAAAGGACTGTCCATAGGTGCTTTGAAGTGACAAAAAATACACTAGTGACAGTTGTGGGCACGTTGCAACTTCTGAAAAATCACTGATTTCTGCCAAACACTGCAGCCTCAGACCAGACCAAGCATCAGAACATGGGATCACCCCCAATCCTGCAGTGAGAGAGAGAGAGAGAGAGAGAGAGAGAGAGAGAGAGAGAAGAACAATTGGCTCAGGGGTGATCATGTGACATTTGGCATCACATACTACTCGTATTGCAAGACATTTATTAGAAATGTTTTCTTTGTCTTGCAGAACACTCGCAGAACAAGTTACTCAAAATCCAAGGTTTTACTGTACATCCTCCTTATCCGCAATGTGATCTCAGTTTCTTGTGGACATACTAACTTCTCAACATCTGTATCAGGAATTTCAAACCCAAATTTGTCCTCCATGACCATGATAATCTCCACTTGGTCCAAACTGTCTAGACCCAACTCTCTCATAAAGTGGGAATTTATTGAGAGCTTTTCAGGATCAATCTTGTCATAGAGTTTTAAGATGTAAAGAACACAGTCCTTGATTCCCTCTAATGACCAACGGGGTTCATCACGGTACTGGTGGTATAACTGTGTAACTGGAACCTGCATGACCACCGAGGCCAAACGCGAAGCCCCAGGCCTCATACAGGCCCCTGGGGGGCACAGGGTGATATTGAGTGGCTGGGCTGCCGCCAGTGTGGGGATCCAGGGTGGTGGCACGAAGGCTACAGGCAGTCACAGACATGGCAGAAAGGACAAAAGCTGCCATGGCTACACTGACCCAGGATGCACTGCCTCATATTATTTCTTTGATAGAGAGACAGCAGTATATAGTTGTTGAGAGTGTGAGTTATGGCACCAGACTGCTTGGGTTTGAACTCTGGCTCTGCCACCTACTAGCTATTCAATTAACCTCTACATTCCTAATTTTCTTCATCTTTAAGATGGGGATATAATAGTACCTACCTCATAGAGTAACCAGAGAATTAATTAGTTAATTAAAATTATTTAAAGCACTGGGTGCCTGGATGACTCATTCGGTTAAGCAACCAACTCTTGATTTCAGCTCAGGTCATGATCTCCTGGTTCATGGAATTGAGCCCCACATCAGGCTCTGCGCAATAACGGCACGGAGCCTGCTTGGGGTTCTCTCTGTCTGTCTGTCTCTCTGCCCCTCCCCTGCTCTCTCTCTCTCTCTCTCTCTCAAAATAAATAACTAAACTTAAAAATATTTTAAATTATCTGAAGCACTTAGAACAATGTCTATCACATATAGTATGCCCTTAATAAGTATTTGCTCTTATTTTTTCCCCCTCTCTTTTTTCTGTCCTCTTTTCCTGGAATTCCTATTAGTCAAAATTTTTTGTTGTTGTTGTTTAGCTTGTTTTTTATTTTTTAAAATTTACATCCAAATTGGTTAGCATATAGTGCAACAATGATTTCAGGAGTGGATTCCTTAGTGCCCTTACCCATTTAGCCCATTCCCCCTCCCATAAACCCTCCTGTAATCCTCAGTTTGTTCTCCATATTTATGAGTCTCTTCTGTTTTGTCCCCCTCCCTGTTTTTATATTACTTTTGTTTCCCTTCCCTTATGTTCATCTGTTTTGTCTCTTAAAGTCCTCATATGAGTGAAGTCATATAATTTTTGTCTTTCTCTGACTAATTTCACTTAGCATAATAACCTTCAGTTCCATCCATGTTGTTGCAAATGGCAAGATTTTATTCTTTTCAATTGCCGAGTAATACTTCATTGTGTACACACACACACACACACACACACACACACACATATATATATATATATATATATATATATATATATATATACACACACACACACACACACACACACCATATCTTCTTTATCCATTCATCCATCGATGGACATTTGGGCTCTTTCCATACTTTGGCTATTGTTGATAGTGCTGCTATAAACATGGGGGTGCATGTGTCCCTTTGAAACAGCACACCTGTATCCTGTAGATAAATGCCCAGTAGTGCAATTGCTGAGTCATAGGGTAGTTCTATTTTTAGTTTTTTGAGGGACCTCCATACTTCTTTCCAGAGTGGCTGCACCAGTTTGCATTCCCACCAGCAGTGCAAAAGAGATCCTCTTTCTCCGCATCCTCTCCAACATTTGTTGTTGCCTGAGTGGTTAATGTTGGCCATTCTGACAGGTGTGAGGTGGTATCTCATTGTGGTTTTGATTTGTATTTCCCTGATGATGAGTGATGTGGAGCATTTTTTCATGTGTCGGTTGGCCATCTGGATGTCTTCCTTGAAGAAGTGTTTATCATGTCTTTTTCCCATTTCTTCACTGGGTTATTTGTTTTTTGGGTGTTGAGTTTGATAAGTTCTTTCTAGATTTTGGATACTAACCCTTTATTGGATATGTCATTTGCAAATATCTTCTCCCTTTCTGTCATTTGCCTTTTAGTTTTGCTGATTGTTTCCTTTGCTGTGCAGAAGCTTTTTATTCTGATGAGGTCCCAGTAGTTCATTTTTGCTTTTGTTTCCCTTGCCTCCTGAGACGTGTTGAGTAAGAAGTTGCTGCGGGCAAGATCAAAGAGGTTTTTGCCTGCTTTCTCCAGGAAGATTTTGATGGCTTCCTGTCTTACATTGGGGTCTTTCTTCCATTTTGAGTTTCTTTTTGTGTATGGTGTAAGAAAGTAGTCCAGGTTCATTCTTCTGTATGTCGCTGTCCAGTTTTCCCAGCACCACTTGCTGAAGAGACTGTCTTTATTCCATTGGATATTCTCCTATTAGTCAAAAGTTAATCTCACTACACTGATGCTTGAACTATCTCACCTTTTCTTTGATTTTCCATTTCTTGTTTAATTCTACTTTCTTGAAGATTTTTGTAATCTCTATTTAATGCCTTATTTCATCAATCATTTTAAATACCAAATAGCTTTTATGATACCTGCTTTTAATCTTTCATGATTTCCTCACAAGTTGATGACTCTTGATGGTTTGTATATATTTTAAACTGATCGATTAAAAACTCTTTAGAAATAAGAAGACTTATTTTAGGTAAGCCTCACTTTCGGATGTTAGGATAGAGACATGACCATATGTCACTATGAGGAGGATTTTTCTCTGGGATTGTTCATTTCCTCCAGAAAAGACCTTTCCATTTTTTCCCTGGGGCATTAAATGCAAGTGTTCTGGGGTGGAGTTGGGATTAGGGGTGGGATAGAGTAGAAGAATGGTTAGAGGAATTAATCCTAAGATTTAGTATTTCAATAAATATTTTTCTTTTCAGTCCATATCATCTCTACTCTCTATGCTGCCTGGTGTCTCCAAGTCTAGATGTTCCTTTTCAATATCTCTAGAGGATAAATTTCCATTCTCCCACCAGGGCTGGAGTGTGTGCACTTAGCCGCCGCCATTCTGTATGTAGGCGGTGAAGGGGAATCAACATTTCACCCACATGGACTATCGTAGACTCTAAAGTTCTCTTTTGGCCATCAAAAGAGCGGATGCAGGATTAAAGTGAGAGATGGCTAACGTCTGGGAAAAGACAAGAGCCCCGAATAAGGGTCCTTGCCCTGTATTTATTCAGATCAGAAGACTTACAAACGTGATCGGCGTACAAAGAGACAAAGAAACTGGGAACATTAACTTGGGGACGTGAGGGAAGATGGGGGTTTTGAAGATATACAGTGTTTGAGGTTAGGATCAATATAAAACAAAATCCTGGTGCCAGGCAGATGGTTGTTAATGGCAGACAGGAGGCACCGTGTCTGTTTAACTTAGCTAGTCTAGGGGATGAGACAAATAGGGGGAATAACCTCAGGGTTAACAAGGCACCTTTTCTTTTGTTAACCTCTCCACTCTGGGCTGCTTTGCCTGCAGTGCAGCAGTCCGTAGTCCAGCAGTTCACCAATTTACCTAACTTGGCCCTATCTTCCTGTGAAAGCAGCTTTTCTGCTATAGTACTAAATTGGGGGTGCTTCCACCCTGAATATCTAATCTTGTTTATTTCATATACGTATGTACTGGGCACCTTTGCACCCGTTCCTATTTTGGGCCTTTGCCCCTCCCTCTCTATTTGGGGGGGCTCTGCACCCCCTCTGTATTTTGGGGTGCCTTTGTACCTCCCTATTCTTGGTGCCTTTGCACCCCCCTGTTCTTGGGATGGCAATCTGGTTTACCCAAACTTGGGTAGCATTCTGTGACTTTGTATATCTTTATGCCTTGTTAACTCATTGGTGTAAACCCGAGAGATTCCTAAGCTTATTCCCCACAATGGACTGTCATCCTGTTTTTCACTTTGTTCTTCCTCTCCACCTACTTGGTACTTCCAAAGTATGAGAGTTTCCCAGGTTCTTTGCAAGGTGAATTGACTGTTTTCATCAAGTATTCCTCAAGGTTATATCTTCTCTCACCCTGATAAATCAGGTACCACTCTTCCAATTGCTCTCCCTTTTCTAAAAACATATTGAAATATTTTATCCATTGTTGCCTTCTCTTCTGTTTTCTTTTTCCTTGTGTATTTAAACCCTGTAGCTTATTTTGCTGTTATTTTATAAGGGGAAAGGTAAATGCATATGCCTAATCTGCATTTTTTTTTAAACCAGAAATCATCAGATGAATGTTATTTATTTATTTATTTATTTATTTATTTATTTATTTATTTGAGAGAGCGTGCACACGTGAGAGAGCGAGCAGTGGAGATAGGCAGAGGGAAAGAGAGAATCTTAAGCAGGCCCCATGATCAGTGTGGAGCCTGACAGGCTTGCACCCACAATTCTGGGATCATGACCTGAGCCTAAATGAAGAGTCAGATCCTCAACTCACTGAGCCACCCAAGTGCCCCCAGATGAATGTTATTTTTTAAATATCTTATGATTGCTTTAGAAATTAGGTCTTCTTTGGAAAACTTTCTTTTCAGGTCCTCTGCCCATTTGTTAATTGGGTTATTACATATTATTACTATTATTATTTTAGTGTTGAGTTCTTTTTATGTTTTGGATATTAATACTTTATTGGATGAATAATTTACAAATATCTTCTCTCGTTCAATAGGTTGCCTTTTCATTTTGCTGATGGCTTCCTTCACTGTGCAAAGGCTTTGTATTTTGGTACAGACCAAATATTTTATTTTTGCTTTTGCTTCCCTTGTCTGAGGAGGCATATCTAGGAAAATGTTTTTAGGGCAGTGTCAGAGAAATTACTGCCTATGTTTTCTTCTAGGAATTTTATGGTTTCAGGTCTCACATTTAGGTCGTTAATCCATTTTAAGTTTATTTTCATGTATGGTGTAAGAAAGTGGTCCAGTTTATTCTTTTGCCTATAGCTGTCCAGTTTTCCCAGCACGGCTTGTTGAAGAGACTGTCCTTATTACATTGGATATTCTTTCCTGCTTTGTCAAAGATTAGTTGGCCATACGTTTGTGGGTCCATTTCTGGGTTCTCTATTCTGTTCCATTGATCTGAATGTCGGTTCTTGTGCCAGTACCATACTGTCTTAATGGTTATAGCTTTGTAATATAGCTTGAAGTCCAGGATTGTGATGCCTCCTGCTTTGGTTTTCTTTTTCAAGATTGCTTTGGCTATTCAGAGTCTTTTCTGGTTCCATACACATTTTAGGATTGTTGGTTCTAGCTCTGTGAAGAACGCTGGTATGTTGATCAGTATTACATTGAGTAGGTAGATTGCTTTGGATAATATTGACATTTTAACAATATTTGTTTTTCCTATCCAGGAGCATGGAATATTTTTCCATTTTTTGTGTCTTCTTACATTTCTTTCATAAGCTTTCTATAGTTTTCAGTGTATAGATGTTTCACTTCTTTGCTTAGATTTATTCGTAGGTATTTTATGGTTTTTGGTGCATTGTAAATGGGATTGATTCCTTGATTTCTCTTTCTGTTGCTTCATTATTGGTGTATAGGAATGCAACTGATTCTGTGCATTGATTTTATATCCTGCAACTTTGCTGAATTCATGGATCAGTTCTGGCAGTGTTTTGGTGGAATCTTTTGGGTTTTCCATATAGAGATTCATGTCATTTGACCTCTTCCTGGCCAATTTGGATGCCTTTTATTTCTTTGTGTTGTCTGATGGCAGAGGCTAAGGCTTCTAATAGTGTGTTGAATAACAGTGGCAAGGGTGGACATCCCTGTCTTGTCCCTGACCTTAGGGGGAAAGCTCTCAGTTTTTCCCCATTGAGGATGATATTAGCAGTGGGTCTTTCATATATGGATTTTATGATATTGAGGTATGATCCTTCTATCCCTACTTTCTTGAGGGATTTTATGAAGAAAGGATGCTGTATTTTGTCAAGTGCTTTCTCTGTATCTGTTGAGAGGATCATGTGCTTCTTGTCCTTTCTTTCATTGATGTGATGTATCACATTGATTGTTTTGTGGATATTGAACCAGCCCTGCCTCCCAGGTATAAATCCCACTTGGTCGTGGTGAATAATTTTTTAAATGTATTGTTGATTCCGGTTGTCTAGTATCTTGTTGAGAATTTTTGCATCCATGTTCATCAGGGAAATTGGTATATAGTTCTCCTTTTTAGCAGGGTCTTTGTCTGGTTTTGGAATCAAGGTAATGCTAGCTTCATAAAAAGAGTTGGAAGTTTTCCTTCCATGTCTTTTTTTTGAACAGCTTCAAGGGAATAGGTGTTAACTCTTCCTTAAATGTTTGGTAACATTCCCCTGTAAAGCTATCTGGCCCTGGACTCTTTTTTTTTTTTTTTTTTTTTAATATTTGTTGTTTATTTATTTTTGAGAGAGAGAAAGAGAGTGTGAGCTAGAGAGGTTCAGAGAGAGAGAGAGAGAGAGAGAGAGAGAGAGGGAGGAAGATGCAGAATCTGAAGCGGGCTCCAGGCGCCAAGCTATCAGCACAGAGCCCGATGCAGGGCTCGAACTCACGAACTGTGAGATCAGACCTGAGCCAAAGTCGGATGCTCAACTGACTAAGCCACCCAGGCACCCCCTTGGACTCTTGTTTTTTTGGGAGATTTTGGTTACTAATTGGATTTCTTTACTGGTTATGGGTCTGTTGAAATTTTCTAGATCTTCCTGTTTCAGTTTTGGTAGTTTATATGTCTCTAGGAATTTGTCCATTGCTTCCATATTACCTATTTTATTGGCATATAATTTCTTGTAATATTCTCTTATTGTTTGTATTTCTGCTGTGTTGGTTATGATCTGTCCTCTTTCATTCTTGATTTTATTTATTTGGGTCCTTTCTTTTTTCTTTTTCATCAAAGTGGCTAGGGGTTTATCAATTTTGTTAATTCTTTCAAAGAAACAGCTTCTGGTGTCATTGATCTGTTCTACTGTTTTTGGGTTTTTTTTGTTTTTTTTTTTGTTTGTTTTTTTGTTGTTTTTGGTTTTGAAGCATTGATTTCTGCTCTCATCTTTATTATTTTCTGTCTTCTGCTGATTTTGAGTTTTATTTGCTGTTCTTTTTCCATCTCTTTAAGGTGTAAGATTAGGTGTGTATCTGTGAACTTTCTTCCTTCTTTAGGAAGGCCTGGATTGCTATATACCTCCCTCTTATGACCACCATTCCTGCATCCCAGAGTTTTTGGGCTGTGGTATTATCATTTTCTTTGGCTTCCATGTACTTTTTTAAAAATTTTTTTTAATGTTTATTTATTTTTGAGAGAGAGACAGAATGTGAGTGGGTTGGGACAGAGAGAGAGGGAGACACAGAATCTGAAACAGGCTCCAGGCTCTGAGCTGTCAGCACAGAGCCCGACATGGGGCTCAAACTCACGAGCTGTGAGATCATGACCTGAGCTGAAGTTGGACGCTCAACTGACTGAGCCACCCAGGCGCCCCGAGAACACTGGCTTCCATGTACTTTTTAACTTCTTCTTTTACTTGTTGGTTAGCCCATTCATTCTTTAGTAGGATGGTCTTTAGTCTCCAAGTATTTGTTATCTTTGCAAATTTTTTCTTGTGGTTGATTTTGAGTTTCACAGTGTTGTGGTCTGAAAATATGCATGGTATGATCTCTGTCTTTTTGTACTTGTTGAGGGCTGATTTGTGTCCTAGTATGTGATCTATTCTGGAGCATGTTCCATGTGCACTTGAGAAGAAGAATTCTTGAGAAGAATGAAATGTTCTGAATATATCTGTTAAGTCCATCTGGCCCAGTGTATCATTCAAAGCCATTGTTTCCTTGTTGATTGTCTGTTTAGATGATCTGTCCATTGCTGTAAGTAGGGTGTTGAAGTCCCTTACTGTTATGTTTCTTTATGTTTGTGATTAATTGATTTACATATTTGGGTCCTTCCACATTTGTAGCATAAATGTTTACAATTGTTAGATCTTCTTGGTGGATAGGCCCCTTAATTATGATATAATGCCCTTCTTCATCTCTTTATAATCTTTATTTTAAAGTCTAGATAGTCTGATGCAAGTATGGCTACTCCAGCTTTCTTTTGTTGACCATTAGCATGATAGATGGTTTTCCATCCCCTTACTTTCAATCTGCAGGTGTCTTTATGTCTAAAGTGGGTCTCTTGTAAACAGCATATAGATGGATCTTGTTTTCTTATCCATTCTGTTACCCTGTGTCTTTTGATTAGAGTATTTAGTCCATTGATGTTTAGAGTGAGTACTGAAAGATAGGAATTTATTGCCATTATGTTTCTTGTAGAATTGGAGTTTCTGGTGGTGGTCTCTGGTCCTTTCTAGTCTTTGTTGCTTTTGGTCTCTGTCTGCCCCCATCTTTTCTCCCCTCAGAGAATCCCCCTTAAAATTTCTTGCAGGGTTGGTTTAGTGGTCAGGAACTCCTTTAATTTTTGTTTGTCTGGGAAACTTTTAATCACTCCTTCTATTTTGAATGGCAGCCTTGCTGGATAAAAAATTCTTGGCCGCCTATTTTTCCCATTCAGCACATTGAATATATCCTGCCACTCTTTTCTGGCTTGCTAAGTTTCTGTGGATAGGTCTGCTGTAAATCTGATCTTGTAGGTTAAGGACTTTTTGTCCCTTGCTGCTTTCATGATTCTTTCCTTGCCTGAGTATTCTGTGAATGTGACTATGATATGCCTTGTTGATGGTCGGTTTTTGTTGAATCTGATGGGAGTCTTCTGTGCTTCCTGGATTTTGATGTCTGTGTCTTTCCCCAGGTTAGGAAAGTTTTCTGGTATGATTTGCTCAGATAACCCTTCTACCCCTTTTTCTCTCTCTTCATCTTCTGGGACCCCTATGATTCTGTTGTTGTTCCTTTTGAATGAGTCACCGATTTCTCTAACTCTTAAAGCGTGCTCTTTTTGCCTTGCTTTTCTGCTTCATTGTTTGCCATAAGTTTGTCCCCTATATTGCTGATTTGCTGCTCTGCCTCTTATATCCTTGCCGCTGTAGTATCCATTCGAGATTGCAGCTCAGTTATAGAATTTTTTATTTCATCCTGACTAGCTTTTATCTCTGCAGAAAGGGATTCTAACCTGTTTTCAACCCCAGCTAGTATTCTTATTATCATGATTCTAAATTCTTGTTCAGACATCTTGCTTGTATCTGTGTTGAGTAAGTCCCTGGCTGTCATTTCTTCCTGTTCTATCTTTTGGAGTGAATTCCTTTGTGTCATCATTTTGAAGGAAGAAAAGGAATTAATAAGGTAAAAAAAATAAAATTAAAAAATTAAAAACAACACACAAAAAATCAAAGGATGCTAGCTTCTAGGTTTGTTCAGGTCTGGTTGTTTAAAGGAGCTTGATGATTAAAGAAAAAAGGGAAAGATAAGAAAAGAAAAAAAGGAAAATGTTTGAAAATTTGAAAAAATGAATATAATGAAATAGAATAAAATGAAATGATGGAAGTAAAAAAACCAGAATTTGAAAAATTTACAAAAGTTAAAAAATTTAATAGAAAATATTAAAAACATGTTAAATAAAAATGGAAAATAATAATAAATTTTTTCTCTTTCTGTATTCAAGAATAAGAAAAGAAAAAAAAATTGAACAGGTGGGCCAGCAAACAGACTGAGGTAGGATTGAAATTACATTGGTTTTCCCTAGAAGTCGAACTATGAGGCAGTTTATAGTCCATAAACTAAGTAGGCAGAGAGACTTGTGTTGTTCCTGAAGAGCAAGGCTGACCCAGTTGGGCAGAGCTTAGTGTAACAGCTCCGTTCTCCACTACATGGTGCTGCTTAGCTTACTGGAGTGGATTGTTGTCGTGCTTGTAGGTGTGTATGCGCATGCTCAGGAGGGTGAAAATGGCGTCACCTAGCTACCCAGTCTCTAGTATCGGAACTCTGTGCTCTCCCTGAATAGCAGTTGCGCACCCCTCCTTTGTCTCTGTCTTCTTTTCACTCCCCGCTTTTACACTGCCTGTGACCAAGCTGTCAGGTTTCTAGGCGGTACCTCCCTCCTGAGTTTTGTCTCCAATGTGACTGTGTTCCCCATCCCCTCACTTCTGAGGACTGCAGCTTTGACCTGCTCAGACCTTCTGGCAGAGGGTCTCACTGAACAATGGCCAGGTTCTGGCCCGCCCCCAGGAACATTCTGGAGACCATGCTGCTGCTAATGCCCAGAGACTACGGCTGGGTGCCAGCCCACCCCCCAAAAAGTTCATGCAATCGTATAGCAGCAGTGTTTCAGGAATTCTGGAAAATTACAACACGTCTGACACCAGGCTTTCCCCCTTAACGTCCTTGTTCCTGCATCAGCGAATGTGGTCGTTCTCTGGGGTCCATTGTGACCTTTGCCTGTGGGGAGGCTGCACAGTTTCTACCAAATACCCTCCCAGCAGGGGAACCACCTCCCCTGTTTGGCCCGAGGACTCCCAGGACCTCGCTGTCTGCTCCTGGGAATTTGCCCTTCCCACCAGAGCACCACCACGTATTGAGCTGTGGAGTTGCATACTCTGCACTCCCCCTGTTTATAGAGTCTTACTGGAATTTAAACCCCCTTCTTTCTCCTTTCTCCCTTTTTTGTTCAGTCCCCTGCGTACTCTTTCTTTCTCTCCAGCCTTTGGGTGGTGGGGGGGATGTTTTCCATACTCTCTCCCTGTCTCCATCCTCTATTCACAAGTAAAAACAGCTCCCTGACCTCCACGGCTTTCTCCACCAGTTCACCTCTCTGTGCCACGTACCTGCTGAGTTCTGTGGTTCAGGTTGTGCGAATTGTTGTGTTAATCCTCAAATCAGTTTTCTAGGTATGCAGGATGGTTCTGTATTGATCTGGCTGTATTTCAGGGATGAGAGATGCAAAAAAAACCCCTTTCATACCGTTGTGGCATCTTGGCCCCTCCCCAGATACAACTTTTATATCAGTATAGGTATGGCAAATTTAGGTACAATTGTTATAGCATTAAATTATCAGTTTTTACTTTACTTTCTTTTTAACTTTATTTTTTATTTTTTAAAATTTACATCCAAATTAGTTAGTATATAGTGAAGCAATGATTTCAGTAGATTCCTTAATGCCCCTTCCCCATTTAGCCCATCCCCCCTCCCACAAACCCTCCAGCAACCCTCAGTTTGTTCTCCATATTTATGAATCTCTTCTGTTTTGTCCCCATCCCTGTTTTTATATTATTTTTGTTTCCCTTCCCTTATGTTCATCTGTTTTGTCTCTTAAAGTCCTCATATGAGTGAAGTCATATGATCTTTGTCTTTCTCTGACTAATTTCACTTAGCATAAATACCCTCCAGTTCCATCCATGTAGTTGCAAATGGCAAGATTTCATTCTTTTTGATTGTTGAGTAATACTTCATTGTGTGTGTGTGTGTATGTGTGTGTGTGTGTGTGTGTATACACACCACATTTTCTTTATCCATTCATCCATCGATGGACATTTGGGCTCTTTCCATACTTTGGCTGTTGTTGATAGTGCTGCTATAAACATGTGGGTGCATGTGTCCCTTCGAAACAGCACACCTGTATCCCTTGGATAAATGCCTAATAGTGCAATTGCTGGGTCATAGGGTAGTTCTATTTTTAGTTTTTTGAGAAACCTCCATACTGTTTTCCAGAGTGGCTGCACCAGCTTGCATTGCCACCAACAATGCAAAAGAAATCCTCTTTCTCCACACCCTTGCCAATATCTGTTTTTGCCTGAGTTGTTAATGTTAGCCATTCTGACAGGTGTAAGGTAGTATCTCATTATGGTTTTGATTTGTATTTCCCTGATGATGAGTGATGTGGAGCATTTTTTCATGTGTTGGTTGGCCATCTGGATGTCTTCCTTGAAGAAGTGTTTATTCATGTCTTTTTCCCATTTCTTCACAGGATTATTTGTTTTTTGGGTGTTGAGTTTGATAAGTTCTTTGTAGATTTTGGATACTAACCCTTTGATATGTCATTTGCAATACTTTACTTTTTTTTTTAAATGTTTGTTTATTTTTGAGAGAGAGAGAGAGAGAGAGAGAGAGAGAGAGAGAGAGAGAGAACCAGCTGGTGAGGGATAGAGAGAGAGGGAGACACAGAATCTGAAGCAGGCTCCAGGCTCTGAGCTGTTAGCACAGAGCCGATGTGGGGCTCCAACTCATGAACTGCGAGATCATGACCTGAGCTGAAGTTGAATGCTTAACCAACTGAGTCACCCAAGCACCCCTAAATTATCAGTTTTTAGATGAACCTACAGGGTTTCAGTTTTATTGACCTTATAAGTCAGACCATTTATTTATGTATAAAATTTTTTTTTAATTTATTTTGAGAGAGAAAGAGAGAGCAGGAGAGGGGCAGAGAGAGAGGGAGAGAGAATCACAAATAGGCTCTGCACTGCAAGCAAAGAGAGCCCAACACAGGGCTTGAACCCATGAACCATGAGATCATGACCTGAGCTGAAAGCAGGAGTTGGACATTTAACCGACTCAACCATCCAGACGCCCCATAAGTCAGACCTTTTAAAATAATTATTTGGGTTCGTTTCATTCAGTCATAATTCACCAAATGTTTATTGAGTACGTTTGCTGTGCCCAGTACTATTTTAGATTATAAGGATAGAGTAGTGAGTAAAAAGAAGAAAATCTCTTCTTTCAGGGAAATTATGTTGATTCTAGTGAGTGAAGACAGAAAATAAACACTAAATATTTAAGTCAGATAGTTTTGATAACTGTTGTGAAAAAAAGCAGGATAAGGGAGTAGAAAATGATGAAGTAGGGTGCCTGGGTGGTTCAGTCCATTGAGCGTCTGACTTTGGCTCAGGTCATGATCTCATGGCTTGTGGGTTCCAGCCCCACATCGGACTTGGTGCTGACAGCTCAGAGCCTGGAGCCTATTTCAGATTCTCTGTTTCCCTCTCTTTCTCTGCCCTTCCTCCACTCTCTCTGTCTCTCTCTCAAAAATAAATAAAAACATTAAAAAAAATGATGAAGTAAGGATGCATAGGGAGTTTGCTATTTTTTATGAGGTGATCAGGGAAGGCCTCTCTGATAAGGTTAAATACAAATCTGAAATAATACTATGAAAAATTATATGCCAACAAATTGGACAACCTGGAAGAAATGGACAAATTCCTAAACACCTACACTCTTCCAAAACTCAATCAGGAGGAAATAGAAAGCTTGAACAGACCCATAACCAGCGAAGAAATTGAATCAGTTATCAAAAATCTCCCAACAAATAAGAGTCCAGGACCAGACGGCTTCCCAGGGGAGTTCTACCAGACGTTTAAAGCAGAGATAATACCTATCCTTCTCAAGCTATTCCAAGAAATAGAAAGGGAAGGAAAACTTCCAGACTCATTCTATGAAGCCAGTATTACTTTGATTCCAGACAGAGACCCAGTAAAAAAAGAGAACTACAGGCCAATATCCCTGATGAATATGGATGTAAAAATTCTCAATAAGATACTAGCAAATCGAATTCAATGGCATATAAAAAGAATTATTCACCATGATCAAGTGGGATTCATTCCTGGGATGCAGGGCTGGTTCAACATTCGCAAATCAATCAACGTGATACATCACATTAACAAAAAAAAAGAGAAGAACCATATGATCCTGTCAATCGATGCAGAAAAGGCCTTTGACAAAATCCAGCACCCTTTCTTAATAAAAACCCTTGAGAAAGTCGGGATAGAAGGAACATACTTAAAGATCATAAAAGCCATTTATGAAAAGCCCACAGCTAACATCATCCTCAACGGGGAAAAACTGAGAGCTTTTTCCCTGAGATCAGGAACACGACAAGGATGCCCACTCTCACCGCTGCTGTTTAACATAGTGCTGGAAGTTCTAGCATCAGCAATCAGACAACAAAAGGAAATCAAAGGCATCAAAATTGGCAAAGATGAAGTCAAGCTTTCGCTTTTTGCAGATGACATGATATTATACATGGAAAATCCAACAGACTCCACCAAAAGTCTGCTAGAACTGATACAGGAATTCAGCAAAGTTGCAGGATACAAAATCAATGTACAGAAATCAGTTGCATTCTTATACACTAACAATGAAGCAACAGAAAGACAAATAAAGAAACTGATCCCATTCACAATTGCACCAAGAAGCATAAAATACCTAGGAATAAATCTAACCAAAGATGTAAAGGATCTGTATGCTGAAAACTATAGAAAGCTTATGAAGGAAATTGAAGAAGATTTAAAGAAATGGAAAGACATTCCCTGCTCATGGATTGGAAAAATAAATATTGTCAAAATGTCAATACTACCCAAAGCTATCTACACATTCAATGCAATCCCAATCAAAATTGCACCAGCATTCTTCTCGAAACTAGAACAAGCAATCCTAAAATTCATATGGAACCACAAAAGGCCCCGAATAGCCAAAGGAATTTTGAAGAAGACCACCAAAGCAGGAGGCATCACAATCCCAGACTTTAGCCTCTATTACAAAGCTGTCATCATCAAGACAGCATGGTATTGGCACAAAAACAGACACATAGACCAATGGAATAGAATAGAAACCCCAGAACTAGACCCACAAACGTATGGCCAACTCATCTTTGACAAAGCAGGAAAGAACATCCAATGGAAAAAAGACAGCCTCTTTAACAAATGGTGCTGGGAGAACTGGACAGCAACATGCAGAAGGTTGAAACTAGACCACTTTCTCACACCATTCACAAAAATAAACTCAAAATGGATAAAGGACCTGAATGTGAGACAGGAAACCATCAAAACCTTAGAGGAGAAAGCAGGTAAAGACCTCTCTGACCTCAGCCGTAGCAATCTCTTACTCGACACATCCCCAAAGGCAAGGGAATTAAAAGCAAAAGTGAATTACTGGGACCTTATGAAGATAAAAAGCTTCTGCACAGCAAAGGAAACAACCAACAAAACTAAAAGGCAACCAACGGAATGGGAAAAGATATTCGCAAATGACATATCGGACAAAGGGCTAGTATCCAAAATCTATAAAGAGCTCACCAAACTCCACACCCGAAAAACAAATAACCCAGTGAAGAAATGGGCAGAAAACATGAATAGACACTTCTCTAAAGAAGACATCCGGATGGCCAACAGGCACATGAAAAGATGTTCAGCGTCGCTCCTTATCAGGGAAATACAAATCAAAACCACACTCAGGTATCACCTCACGCCAGTCAGAGTGGCCAAAATGAACAAATCAGGAGACTCTAGATGCTGGAGAGGATGTGGAGAAACGGGAACCCTCTTGCACTGTTGGTGGGAATGCAAATTGGTGCAGCCGCTCTGGAAAGCAGTGTGGAGGTTCCTCAGAAAATTAAAAATAGACCTACCCTATGACCCAGCAATAGCACTGCTAGGAATCTATCCAAGGGATACAGGAGTACTGATGCATAGGGCCACTTGTACCCCAATGTTCATAGCAGCACTCTCAACAATAGCCAAATTATGGAAAGAGGCTAAATGTCCATCAACTGATGAATGGATAAAGAAATTGTGGTTTATATACACAATGGAATATTACGTGGCAATGAGAAAAAATGAAATGTGGCCTTTTGTAGCAACGTGGATGGAACTGGAGAGTGTGATGCTAAGTGAAATAAGCCATACAGAGAAAGACAGATACCATATGGTTTCACTCTTATGTGGACCCTGAGAAACCTAACAGGAACCCATGGGGGAGGGGAAGGAAAAAAAAAAAAAAAACAGGTTAGAGTGGGAGAGAGCCAAAGCATAAGAGACTGTTAAAAACTGAGAACAAACTGAGGGTTGATGGGGGGTGGGAGGGAGGAGAGGGTGGGGGATGGGTATTGAGGAGGGCACCTGTTGGGATGAGCACTGGGTGTTGTATGGAAACCAATTTGTCAATAAATTTCATAAAAAAAAAAAAGAAATTGTGGTTTATATACACAATGGAATACTACGTGGCAATTAAAAAAAAATGAAATATGGCCTTTTGTAGCAACGTGGATGGAACTGGAGAGTGTGATGCTAAGTGAAATAAGCCATACAGAGAAAGACAGATACCATATGGTTTCACTCTTATGTGGATCCTGAGAAACTTAACAGAAACCCATGGGGGAGGGGAAGGAAAAAAAAAAAGAGGTTAGAGTGGGAGAGAGCCAAAGCATAAGAGACTGTTAAAAACTGAGAGCAAACTGAGGGTTGATGGGGGGTGGGAGGGAGTAGAGGGTGGGTGATGGGTATTGAGGAGGGCACCTTTTGGGATGAGCACTGGGTGTTGTATGGAAACCAATTTGTCAATAAATTTCATATATAAAAAAAAGAAAAGAAAAAAGGAGAGCAGTTAATAGGCCAATTCAGGGGCGCCTGGGTGGCGCAGTCGGTTGAGCGTCCGACTTCAGCTCAGGTCACGATCTCACGGTCCGTGAGTTCGAGCCCCACATCAGGCTCTGGGCTGATGGCTCAGAGCCTGGAGCCTGTTTCCGATTCTGTGTCTCCCTCTCTCTCTGCCCCTCCCCTGCTCATGCTCTGTCTCTCTCTGTCCCAAAAATAAATAAATGTTGAAAAAAAAATGAAAAAAAAAAATAGGCCAATTCAGATGTCCAAGTGAGAAATAATTGTGGCTTAGACCTGGGAGGTAATCTTGGAAGCAGTAATAAGTGGTTAGGTTCCAGATACACTTCAAAGGAAGGAATAATAGGATTTGTTTATGTGGAGTATGAGAAAAATAGAGTCAAGGATAAATCCAAGGTTTTTGGCTTTAGCAGTTGGAAGACTGAAATTGCCATTTACTAAGATGAAGGCTTGAGGAAGAGCAGACTTAAAGGGCAAGTCAAGAAATTGGTTTTGGACAAATTAAGATTATGGCATTTACTGAAGTAGAAATATTGAGTATGTGTGGTTGGATATAAGAATCTGAAGCTCAGAAGAGTGGTGTGACTGGAGATGCAGATTTAAGCATTATCTATAAATAAACGATATCCATGGAACTGACTTTGTACTTTCTGTCTTATATATACAGTGAAAACTTGTTTTAAGCAATAATTTTCATCCTCATTTCTTTCCTGTATTTTTAAATAGAATTTATTTCATTATTAGAAGACTTTTATCTATTAGCATTGTCAGTTTCAATAGCTTTTGAAAACTATCTTCCCAGACTACAAATGGATATTTAAAATGTGCAATATGTAACTTAATTGTTAGACCATTGAGTGTAATTTTAGTGGTGCAGGCCATTCAGTGAAACTGGAAAAGGTGGCATTGTGATTTTAAAATGTAACATTATAGACAGATATGGAGAATTTCTGGCATTATTCTCAGTCATTACCTTAGTAATGTCTATATGTTCTTTTAGGTTTTTCATTTTCTCTAGTGAATGGACATGTCAATTTTTGAATTACATACTTCCTAAAGTTATGGGTATCTTTATTAAAGGAAATAGTAATGTTAAAAAAATCGTCATGGGGTGCCTGGGTGGTTCAGTCATTTAAGTATCTGACTTCGGCTCAGGTCATGATCTCACAGTCTGTGAGTTCAAGCCCTGTGCAGAGCCTGGAGCCTGCTTCGGATTCTGTGTCTCCCTCTCTCTTGTGGGCTCTCTCTCTAAAATAAATAAACATTTAAAAAGTCATTATGAAATACTAAATAGTACACTTTGCTTGTCCTACTTTTCTCCAGAGATTAACCTTATAGCAACATGACTATTTAAGGATATTACCTGCTTTTTTTTTTTCATTATAATGAGCTAATCTATGTGTGTGATGTTGTGTTTTTTTTGCTCATTGGAATCACTTTGGGTGAGTAACAGCTTATTTCTATTAACTGATTGAGTGAGGAAACCTTTTAAAGTCATCTTAGGGGCACCTGGGTGGCTCGATTGGTTGAGCATCCGACTGCAACTCGCATCATAATCTCACGTTTGTGAGTTTGAGCCCCATATCGGTCTCACTGCTGTCAGCACAGAGCCTGCTTCAGATCCCCTGTCCCTCTCTCTCTGCCTCTCCCCGACTTGCACTCTCTCAAAAATAAATAAAACATTAAAATTTTTTTAAATCATCTTAGAATTTTTTCTTCTACAGTTTTCACCACACTGCTTTTGCCATGATCCAGAATAATGCCTTGAAGAAATAACTAAATCAGTAAAATTATGCCACGTCTGCTTCTGTAAATTTGTATTCCATCTTTTAAGTGGTTACAAGTGTATTAGCTTATCTGTGAGGTCTTCTTTGCCCTACCATAAAACCTCGAAATACCTCATAATACCATGCTGTTTAAAATCTTTAAAGACTATAAGTATTCATAATAAGCTGTCAGTTATTTTCATTATAGTTGATCATTCATTACTTATTCAAGACAAGGTACTCTGCTGTGCATATCTAATCAAAACAGTGGTTCCTATAAATAAATCTTATTCAAAGAAACATTTTGTTAACTAGTGAATACACACACATGCACACAGTTGAATCGAACACAGTTGATTCGCATTATTCACATTGGTTATGTTCTATAAAGTCATCAAACACTGAATTCGTACTGAACTCTTTTTCCTAGGGGAAATACAGAGTTAGATTCCTGTGAGCCTCTGGTGACAACATTTTTGTCAACCAGTCAGTACAACTTTGTTTTATGTGTGTTTATGCTTAAAGGTCCTTATTTAATATATATGGTTGATTCATTAGCATAGGATGCACAGCACTATAATTTATGCCTGAATAAAGGTTACCAAATACATGTATTTTCTCTATAAAATACACACAACCTTCATATGCTTAGGAACACAGGCAGCACTATACTCAGGGGCCATTTTAAACAACAAGGTCATCAACGGAAATCACCAAAAAAGGAGAAAAACGTAGCATTAAATAGAAAGGACACTTGTGTACATTATGAAAGGCTAAAACAAGAAGGCAGAGTGAACGTTGCCTTGTTTGACCTCAGCTAAGAATGTGTGCTTCAAGGTAATTCAAATTGTTAATCTGTGTATGTCCATGAATGATGCAAAAGTAATGACTTTAGGATTATAAATAAATTTTAGTGAGTAGATGGGTGAATAATGAGACTAACTGTTTACATATATATTTTTTCATTCCTGCCTTAAATGCATTTTCCTCTTTGTATCTGTTGACCTTCTACTTATTATTCAAGTCCTAGCTCAAATGTTACCCTATCTTTGAAACCTTTCTCACCTCTCTTAGACAGAATTAGCATTCCCTCCAATACTCACTGATTGATCTCATATCGCTTTGTATATTCCTTTTTATAGCATTTATCACATTTTATGTCAATTCTTTGTCAGGGTTTTTTAGACTGTGAGCTCCTTAAGAACAAGGATCTTTTCTCATCCATCTCTGTATCCTTAATACAGGGTCTGTCACATAGTTGAAATTTTTTTAAAAAATTATTTTTTTAAACTTTTAAAAAAAGTTTACTTATTTTGAGAGAAAGCACATGTGCACACAGGGGAGGGGCAGAGAGAGAGAAGGGGAGAGAGAATCCCAAGCAGGCTCTGCATCATCAGCACAAAGCTTGATATGAGCTTGATCCCACGAACCATGAGATCATGACCTGAGCTGAGATAAAGAATTGGACACTTACCCAACTGAGCCACCCAGGTGTCCTGAAATTAAATAAATTTTAAATGAATGAATCATTTAGCCTCTCTGCCAATGGATATATATGAATCTGTCTTAATTAAAAATTTTAGACTATATGAAATGGAAATATTATACATTTTATACCAGTGAACATCTCTTGTTACCTCTGTTTATGTTGATTCTTTTTTCATTTGGATGAAGCTTCCTTAATTTGGAAAGGAATGAATAATGAACCTGATAATCAGTTTTTCCATTACCTTTTTAATTGTTCTTTGTAAAGACTTACTGAGCACAGTAATACACTAGGCTCTGTATCAAACTATCCTGATTCTAAACCGCAGAGGAGAAAGTTTGTACTCAGGTAAAAATTAGGATACATGTTTATGCTAGATTTTTATTTTGAAATATTCCCCAAATATTTAGTATTGAAGAAATAACAAAGCAAACACTCATATACCCACGACCCGATTTACCATATTTAATGTTTGACTGATTTTATTTAAAGATTGTTTTTAAACAGTATTATTGATCTAAGCCCCCTACATAACCTTTCTTGAATCTTACATCTGCCTGTTCCCTCTTATTATAGCCACTTCTCTGAATTTGGTATCTGTCCTTCCCAGCTACGCCTTAAATGGGTGGATTTAAGGATGCTAGGGAACCATCAGTGTTTTGTTTTGTTAATAAATACCATTCATTTAGCCTAGCATGTGGGATATGAAGCATTTCTGAAAGGAGTCATCAGTCTCTGTCTCTGTCTAGGCCTTTCTAGGGAACACCTAATGAGATTGCTTTTTCTCTCCCACTCCTTTGGGTGTTTTGTTTGCAGTCCTTGATTCCAAATTATACAAGTATCTTTTAGTATTACACTTCTTATGATGATGAACTTCTTTTTGACGGCCACAATCAGTTCTGCCCATAAAGCCATCACTGTTTTGCTTCCAAAGAAGAACTTTATATTTCAAAGTGCAATTGTTTCAATCATTGTGGTAGAGGGGTTGTGAAGTACAAATAATACAAATAATGAATAATGAAAAACGTATATTAAGATCTGTTAGAAACATACAGATCCATATTGTGTTTGGTTGTGTGCAGATTCATATATTTGAGAAATATAAAATTATTTTCTTTCCCCTAAATTAAATATGACTTTGAATTGCCCAACCTGGTAAGATGGGGATTCCTGTCAGTCATTATGGGAGCACATGGAGAAGAATGAGGTTTTCTTCCTTTCCTTTCATTCTCCTCTGCAATTCAAGAATCTATCAAAAGAAAACCAAAGTAGGTTGGGCCCACTTCTCTGAAGTTTTTCATGGTCACATCTGATATCTTTATTAAATAAGCCCATGTGTTTCTTAAAGTAAGATGACATTACTGCTTTTTGGCTAAGGTTGTTCATGAGAGTCTCTGAGATTTTGAGCTACCAGGACCCAGAATGGAACCTCCCAAGGTGTTCCATGTAGCCATTTTCTTCTATGGTCTTGCCATTTCCTTGAAGCACAGCCCAGGAGTAGAATTCAGGTCTCTGGTGTTCCTGATATTGCTGAACTGTTTCCAGTCCTTTGAAGTTGAGTTTAGGAAGCTCTTTCCTACTTCCTGACAGCCCTCAAAGACGTTGCCTTTAACTCAAGCTTCCAAAAATAAAATAAGGCAGATTATTCATGAATAACTTCTGTATTCTACCCAGTAGCTCAGGTCTCCCATAAATGGTGGAGCCCAGAGGCCTGGTTACCCCTTTAAAATGGGGGAAGGGAGAAAAAAATCAGTGGAGATCAAAATGCAAATGGAAATCTTAATAAATCACCCTCCAACATGTACACCTGTAGACATACACATGTGACCCCATCTTTATGCCTAGGACTACCGAGTTCAGTTTTTTTTTTTTAACTTTTTTTAAATGTTTATTTTTGAGAGAGAGAGAGAGAGAGAACACACATGCGCAAGTGGAGTAGGGGCAGAGAGAGGGAGACAGAGGATCTGAAGCTGACAGTGCAGAGCCCAATGCAAGGCTCAGACTCACAAACCATGAGATCATGACCTAAGTCGAAGTCAGATGCTTAACTGACTGAGCCACCCAGATGCCCCTCAGTTGTTTTTTTTTAAGCACTTGGTAGGAAGAGAACCTAGATTATTATAGAAGAATCTATATTTCTGAGTAATTGAAATATGACTGATTAAATGAGCAACTTGGATATTAAATGTATCTCTTATTTGTTGTAAAAATCAGAATAAAGCATCCTGTTATGTAGGCTTTTTCCCCTCTCAATTACTTAAAAGGTAATCTAATATCTCCCAAATAAAATATATTATTGTTATGTATTTTCAGTGGGCATTAAGTAATAGTACCACAGACCTATAACGAGTCCTAAAAACCAGATCATACAGTTATTATGACTTTTACTTGAATTTGAAATCACTTCAAGAACACTACACTGAACAATCATTACTGAGTCCTATACTAAGAGCAGAGAAAAAGAATAAAGTTGAATATATGTCTTTACCCTCAAGGATCTTGAAGAATAATGAAAAAAAATATGAGTAAATCAATAATTATGTTATAATAAATGAAAAAGATGTTATTAGGGGCACCTGGGTGGCTCAGTTGGTTGAGTGTCTGACTTTGGCTCAGGTCATGGTCTTGTAGTTCACAAGTTTGAACTCTGCGTCGGGCTGTGTGCTGTCAGCTTGGAGCCTGGAGCCTGCTTCAGATTCTGTGTCTCCCTCTCTTTCTGCCCCTTTCCTGCTCACAGTCTGCATTCAGTCTCTCTCTCTTTAACATAAATTAACATAAAAAATTAAAAACAAAAGCTGCTATGAAAGTATACAAGTGGGAGGAAAGGAGTCAAAGAAGGCTTCTTGAAGAAGGTAATGCTTTAAATGAGATCTTAGAGCCTAGGAAGGGTTGTTGACTAAGTGAAGAAGAGTAGTTCAAGATGAGGAAATGGCATTTCTGAGTTTGTGTTAGCATAAACAACATAACACATTGTTGTGGCTATACCTCTACTGTGTAAGTGGCTCTGTATGGCTGGAGCAAAGGGTGCACAGGAGGAATCAGTTGAAGGCAGAGAGACAGCATGGGCCAGATCCAGATACGCCAAGTTAAGGTATTTGGGGGCCTCATGCCTTCTGCTTCAATAATCTTACCACTTAAGACCTCCTTAGAGAAATAAAAGCTGGAAGAAATTTATTATAATGTCAGCCTTTACTATTTTATTAAATTTACCTTGACTCTTACGTAACTAATTTTAAGTTCCGATAGTGGTATCACATGAAGGGACTGTTAGCACCATAGTGGCATTCAAAGAAGAGCTTTCCTGATATATTATCATCTTGTTGCTAATTTATCTATCACTTTTTTTAAAAGTTTATTTATTTTGAGACAGAGTGAGAGAGAGAATCTGAAGCAGGCTCCGTGCCATCAGCATAGATCCTGATGTGGAGCTCAAACTCATGAACCGTGAGATTGTGACCTGAGCCAAAAATCAAGAATCTGATGCTTAACCAACTGAGCCACCCAGGCACCTGTATCTATTATTTTTATTATACATAATTTTATCAGACTACTGACAAATGTGTTATAAAGTAATTGAAGTAATGGTGTTGTTAGAATGGTGTTATAGAATGGAATACATTGAGAGGAAAAAGTGAAGAAAAGCAGTTAAAAGAATGATTTTTTGTATTAAACAGCAAGATCAATTATAAGAAACAAGATCAAGATTTGTTTCTTAAATTCCACAGATGAGTGAAATCAGGTGGTATTTGTCTTTCTCTGTCTGACTTATTTCACTTAGCATAATATACTCTAGTTTCATCCACATCATTGTAAATGGCAAGATTTTTCACTCATTTTGATGGCTGAGTAATATTCCAGTGTGTGTGTGTGTGTGTGTGTGTGTGTGTGTGTGTACCACATCTTCTTTACCCATTCATCAGTCGAAGGACATTTGGGCTATTTTTGATAATGCCTCCATAAATATAAACATCAGGGTGCATGTACCCCTTCAAATCTGTATTTTTGGATTCTTTGGGTACTAGTAGTGCAGTTGTAAGTTCAATTTTTAACTTTTTGAGCAACCTCCATACTGTTCTCCAGAGTGCCTGCACCAGTTTGCTCAGGATAAATTTTTTTAAACAAAACTCAGTCTAGTAGAAATGATTTTATGTTAAGAGTTTTCAGTAAGTGTCATTGAGAACTGAAAAATAGACTTCTTTCATAGTTAATGGTGTTGTTAGAAAGATATCAGATTATCTCAGCTTTCCAGGTTAACTGAGTACCAAGCAGAGAGAAATCAATAATATTCTCTTGACCTTCTTGAAATGCCTTCAGATAGTTTTTAATCAACAGAGGAACTTATAAGAATAATAGAACATACCTTTTGCTTTCCACACCAGCAGAAGACAGCAGTAGCACAAAAAACCGTAAAGAGAGAAACACAAGGGGAATTCTTTACCATGTATCTCAGTGGGTTAGGAGATTATGTAAAAAAAAATTGTGTAGGTAATGCCTCTCTAATGTTTTGAAACTGCATATGCTTCTATGCCACCTCCGACTGATCTCTGTATGACATTCTTTTATATTGTCTGCTTGAGTCTCCTACCCTCTGTTGTTTTCGTCTAAATATTATACATTTTCCCCTAGACTTGGCTGATTATTTTAAAGATAGCTGTAGCAACCAGGTATAGACAAATGTCATATGATAAAAATCAGTTACAACTAGGAAGTATTTTAGAACTTCAGCTACAGGAAAAGCTGGTATAATTCTGTTTACCAAGATGGCTAATATTTAGCCTTTGTTCTTGTGTAAAATAAGCAGAGTTAATGTCTTTGGCTTAATTAATTAACAAATAGTGTGCCTACTTTTCTGATTGTAGCTAGTAAGAAGATAAAGGAGACCATAGCTATGATGCTCCTTACTAGATAAAGTGGCAAATTAGATATAGTGAGAAACTATTAAAATCCCTAGGGAACAGAATAAAAATTGATAACTTGGCTAAATTTGAAAATGCTCATGTTCTTCATTTTACACTTTTTTAATATATATATGAAATTTATTGACAAATTGGTTTCCATACAACACCCAGTGCTCATCCCAAAAGGTGCCCTCCTCAATACCCATCCCCCACCCTCTCCTCCCTCCCACCCCCCATCAACCCTCAGTTTGTTCTCAGTTTTTAACAGTCTCTTATGCTTTGGCTCTCTCCCACTCTAACCTCTTTTTTTTTTTTTCCTTCCCCTCCCCCCTGGGTTCCTGTTAAGTTTCTCAGGATCCACATAAGAGTGAAACCATATGGTATCTGTCTTTCTCTGTATGGCTTATTTCACTTAGCATCACACTCTCCAGTTCCATCCACGTTGCTACAAAAGGCCATATTTCATTTTTTCTCATTGCCACGTAATATTCCATTGTGTATATAAACCACAATTTCTTTATCCATTCATCAGTTGATGGACATTTAGCCTCTTTCCATAATTTGGCTATTGTTGAGAGTGCTGCTATGAACATTGGGGTACAAGTGGCCCTATGCATCAGTACTCCTGTATCCCTTGGATAGATTCCTAGCAGTGCTATTGCTGGGTCATAGGGTAGGTCTATTTTTAATTTTCTGAGGAACCTCCACACTGCTTTCCAGAGCGGCTGCACCAATTTGCATTCCCACCAACAGTGCAAGAGGGTTCCCGTTTCTCCACATCCTCTCCAGCATCTAGAGTCTCCTGATTTGTTCATTTTGGCCACTCTGACTGGCGTGAGGTGATACCTGAGTGTGGTTTTGATTTGTATTTCCCTGATAAGGAGCGACGCTGAACATCTTTTCATGTGCCTGTTGGCCATCCGGATGTCTTCTTTAGAGAAGTGTCTATTCATGTTTTCTGCCCATTTCTTCACTGGGTTATTTGTTTTTCGGGTGTGGAGTTTGGTGAGCTCTTTATAGATTTTGGATACTAGCCCTTTGTCCGATATGTCATTTGCGAATATCTTTTCCCATTCCGTTGGTTGCCTTTTAGTTTTGTTGGTTGTTTCCTTTGCTGTGCAGAAGCTTTTTATCTTCATAAGGTCCCAGTAATTCACTTTTGCTTTTAATTCCCTTGCCTTTGGGGATGTGTCGAGTAAGAGATTGCTACGGCTGAGGTCAGAGAGGTCTTTACCTGCTTTCTCCTCTAAGGTTTTGATGGTTTCCTGTCTCACATTCAGGTCCTTTATCCATTTTGAGTTTATTTTTGTGAATGGTGTGAGAAAGTGGTCTAGTTTCAACCTTCTGCATGTTGCTGTCCAGTTCTCCCAGCACCATTTGTTAAAGAGGCTGTCTTTTTTCCATTGGATGTTCTTTCCTGCTTTGTCAAAGATGAGTTGGCCATACGTTTGTGGGTCTAGTTCTGGGGTTTCTATTCTATTCCATTGGTCTATGTGTCTGTTTTTGTGCCATATTTTACATTTTGTATGTCTTACTATGTGTATTTTATGCTAGGTATAACGACACCGACAGCTAGTTTTTATTACTATTATTTTTATAATGAACATATTAATGCTTTTGAACCAAAACAAGATATTTCCATTTTGAAAAAGACAGTTTAATTTTTAATTTTTAACTTCTGTTATTTGAGAGAGAGCATGCATGTGAGTGGGGGAGAGGGGCAGAGAGAGAGAGAATATCTCAAGCAGGCTCCACTTTAGCACAGAGCCCAACATAGAGTTCAATCCCGAGACCCCTGGGATCACAACCTGAGCCAAAATTAGGAGTTGGACACTCAACCATCTGAGCCACCTGAGTACTCCAAAAGAGATGACAGTTTAAGCTGACAAAACTTCTCTTTTCAATTCCATATATACATAAATACTTTAATTAAAATTGTTGAAGTACCATAAGATAATTTGAGATTGAGACATTTCTCACTTGTTAAGCAAGTAGATATAAAATTTGCATTGCCAAAAATCCTAGTATCTTTTTTTAAAATGACATTGGTGGCAATGACTTGTTAGCTAGCAAACACTTTTTGCCACATGCTAAGGAGCAAATAATGATCACTTAAACTTACAGTGTTTGAAACATCAAATATAACATGGTTTGTTTTTATTATTATATATATCAATCTGGAAGAAGTTGATTATCAACTTTCAATTATTTTACGGTGAGAAAAATAATCATGCAGGTGATTAGAATTCATATATAATGAGATGATTTTATTTCCCTTTATTACTTTAAATATTTATTTTGAGAGAGAGAGTGTGTGCAAGTATGCACAAGCTGGGAGGGTGCAGAGAGAGAGGGAGAGAGAATCCTAAGCAAGCTCCATGCTGGTAGGGCAGAGCCCAGTACAGGGCTCAGTCCCATGAACCATGAGATCATGACCTGAGCTGTAATTAACAGTAAGATGCTTAACTGACTGAGCCTCCTAGGCACCCCTTTCCTTTCTTTTTTTCTTAAGATTTTATTTTTAAGTAATCTCTATACCCAACATGGGCTTGAACCCACAACCCCAAGGTCACATGCTCCACTGACTGAACCAGCCAGGTCCCCCCATTTCCCCTTTTTGTATCTTCTACTATTGTGTGTTGCATGGCATTAACTGGTCTGGTGTGTGTGTGTGTGTATATATATATATATATATATATATATATATATATATTTTTTTTTTTTTTTTTTTTTTTTTTGGGACAGAGAGAGACAGAGCATGAACGGGGGAGGGGCAGAGAGAGAGAGGGAGACACAGAATCGGAAACAGGCTCCAGGCTCCGAGCCATCAGCCCAGAGCCTGATGCGGGGCTCGAACTCACGGACCGCAAGATCGTGACCTGGTTGAAGTCGGACGCTTAACCGACTGCGCCACCCAGGCGCCCCTGGTCTGGTATATATTTAAGATCAACCTGAATTTGCTTCTATAGGAATGTAATTGCTTAACTATGCTTAATATATGCATTTACCTTCCTTCAGGCACTTAAATGAAAAATAGCAGTTAGGTAATTGTTAATGAGCAAAGATGATCTTAGTTCTAATTCTTACCATTTTCTGTCTCTTAGCCTGCCCCCAAATCTTGTCATTCCTAGAAATTGCTCTGCCTCCAAAATTACTAATTCATATATTGCATTCATTAGCCACATTCTCCTCTTCCAAATACATGTGTTCAGGTACACTACTGCAACTGTTCTTTGATTTCATTAATACCTTCATTCTGTTGGTTCTTTTATTTTTACTTACAGATTTATTCAACTTAGATTTTACCATTCTTCCTTCTAGTCATGCTCTTGTAAATACCATCAGGTCCTTTGCCCTTCTCTTTCTGCCTAGCAAAACCATCTGCCTAGCAAAACCCCAGGCCCCCTGCTTTCTCTGGTACCACATGCAAACAATTGAGCATTACTAAAGAAATATCTCATAACAGGTTTATAGGGTCACTATAAAATCATGATAAACAACCTCAACTGAGTAGCCTCTAACTCATTTTCTCTAGTAAGTTCACTCTTTTGCACCCCATAATTTCTATTTAAGACTTTCTTTGCTCAGACCTCTGGATGCCATCTCCTCTTTCCTTATTGCAGCTTGCTTCATAATTCATAGAGAATATAAGGAGCTATCAAATGAAAATTTCCTCTTCTTACAGGTACCAGTTCTACAGGCTCTCCTGTATCTGCGTCCATCTTCTTCTGTCTTCCTCTCAAAGACTGACCCCCTCCATGTGTGACCTAAACTCCCATCATTTTATGCTTAGGTAACTAATTCTATTGGTTAGTGCTTCTTCTGCATTTTTAGTTTCTTCTTCTTCTTCCCTCCTCCTCCTCTACCTCCTCCTCTTAAACAGGATCTGTATTATCAGCATTCAAAAATATTCCTCTAGTCTCTCCCATCGTAAAATAATCTCTTCCAATTAGTATCCATCATACTTTATTCTCCTTTAGAGGCAAACTTCTAAAACATTTGACAAATTAAAAGATATGTCTCCATATCTTTACTTCTCAGTCTCTTTTTAATTATTTATAAATAATTTTATAAGTTTTATTTTGATGAACAGAAAATTTTTAATATAGTCAGATGTGTCATTAGTTTCCTTTAAGGTTAGAGTTTTTTTGTGTCCTATTTAAGAAAACTTTGTCAGGGGCACCTGGGTGGCTGAGTTGGTTAAGTGTCCAAATTCGGCTCAGTTCATGATCTCACGGTTCGTGAGTTCGAGCCCCATGTCCAGCTCTGTGCTAACAGCTCAGAGCCTGGAGCCTGCTTCAGATTCTGTCTCTCTGTCTCTCTGTCTCTCTGCTTCTACCCTGCTCACGCTATCTCTGTCAAAAATAAATAAGCATTAAAAAAAAAAAAAAAACTTTGTGTAGCGACACCTCCTGGCTGGCTCAGTTGGTAGAGCTTGCAACTCCAGATCTAGGGATTGTAAATTCAAGCCCCACATTGGGTGTAGAGATTACTTAAAAAAATAAAATCTTAAAAAAAAAAAAAGGAAACTTTGTCTAGTACAAAGTTATGAAAAATTTTTTTCTATTTTTATTTGATTTTTAGAGAGAGAGAATGCACAAGCTGGGGAGAGGGGCAGAAGGAGAGAGAGAGAGAGATCTTAAGCAGGCTCCATACTCAGCACAGAGCCCGATGGGCTATATCCCACGACCCTGGGTTCGTGACCTGAGCCAAAATCAAGAGTTGGATGCTCAACTATTGAGCCACTCAGGCAGCCCTTGATTTTCTAATTTTAAATTAATATTGTGTTCTGGAATAATTTTAACTTAGTTGTGATGTATTATTCAGTTTGCTAATATTGTCCTTTGGATTTTTACATCTATGTTACTTATTGAGATAAGCTTGTGTTTTCCTTTGTCTTAATTTTGTTGGAATTTTGGTTTCTTAGTTATGGTTGCTTTTATGAGGGGAATCGAGACCTGTTCTTTTTCTATTCTCTCGGATAGTTTGTAGGAGATTGGTGTTCTTTTTTTCTTAAATGGTAGACTTAATTGTTAAAGCCACCAGACTTGGACTTCTTTTGTAGAAAGATTTTTAATTATGGATTCAATTTCTTTCTTTTTTAAAATAAGATTTCATTTATTTATTTTTAAGTACACTCTGCCACCAACATGGGGCTCGAACTTATGACCCCAAGATTAAGAGTCACATGTTCTACAGACTGAGCCAGCCAGATGCCCCATGGATTCAATTTCTTTAATAAATAAAGTCAGAATTTCTATTCTATTTCTTCTTATAGACATTTTGATAGGCTATATTTTTTCTGACAGTTTATTTGCCATCAGTTTTCAAAGTTATTGGCAAAAGTTTTTTAATCCTTTTGGATATTTATATAATTTGTAATGCTATAACATTTTTCATTCCTGATATTGATAATTTACGTGTTCTCTTTTTTTCTATTCCAGGGTTCATAAAACTTATTAGTCTTTTTTTATTAGTCTTTTTGTAGACTGTTGATCTTCACTGTTGTACATTTACTTTTTCATTTATTCTTTATTATTTCCTTCCTTCTGCCTTTTTAGTTTTAATTTTCTGTTCTTCATCTTACTTTTTGAAATAAATGCTTAGAACATTGATATTTTAGCCTTTTTTCTAATCTATCTATTTAAAACTATAAATTTCTTTTCGTATGGCTTTAACTATGTACCACAAATTTTGGTATATAGTGTTTTATTTTTTTAAATAATATCTACACCCAATGTGGGGTTCAAATTCACAAACCTGAGAGATCAAGGGTCACAAGCTATACCGTCTGAGCCAGCCAAGTGCCCCAGTATATAGTGTTTTAATTACCATTAATTCAAACTATTTTCTATTTTCCACTATGATTACATTTTGAATCATGGGTCATTTGTAAGCAAATTATGTAATTTTCAAACAAATGATTTTCTAGTTATCTCTTAAATATTGATTTTTAGCTTAAATTCACTATGGTATGAAAACATATTCTGTGTGATTTCCAACTGCTGGAGCCTTAGTGAGGTAAGGAGAATATCCATGTAGAGAGACAATTTGATGCCAGGGTATCTGCATAGGCGGGTATCCATGTAGAGAGGTGACTCCAGTAGAGTAAGGAGAGCATCTGGCATAGGGGGAAAGGTATTTGTTTAAGGTCATAGAAGCAGTATCTCTGTTTCATTGTGGGATGTCAGAGCCCAAACAGGATGAGGAAGGTGTCCACACAGAGGACATCTTGGCACAGATTGTGAAAACTTGAATTAGATGAAGAAGATGTTCATACAAGAGGTCATTCTGGCATTGATTATCAGAGCATCAGAGCCTGAGTAGGGTAAGGAGTGTCCAATGGTGGCGCTGGTCTGGTGGGGGGTATCAGAGCCTGAGTGTGGTGAGGAGGGAATCCATGTGGGAAGTTGGTAGTATTATCACATAGGTATTAGTAACTAAACTAGGATGAGGAGAGTATTTATAGAGGGTGGAGGCAGCATTGGTCGAGCAGGGTGAGGAGAACACTGATGCAGAGTGGGGTGGGATGATGGTAATGCGGAATTCATTACATATAGGAGGATTGTTCAAATAGGTATATATAATATTAAGGATAGCAGGAGCCAAGTTTTTTAATTGTTGGAATAGGAAGTAAAAGATATGGAAAGAAAGAAACCTAGCATGGGCTTTGTAGTCTTAAATTGGAATTAGAGATATAAATGTGAGCACATAATTTTCTTTCTTCTTTTTTTATTTTTTAAGTAGGCCCTGTGCCCAAAAGGGGGCTTGAACTTAAGACCCCGAGATCAAGAGTTGCATGCTCCACTGACTAAGCCAGCCAGTTGCCCCAGCACATAGTTGTTTTTTTTTTTAATTTTTTTAACATTTATTTATTATTTGAGAGACAGAGAGAGACAGAGCATGAGTGGGGGAGGGGCAGAGAGAGAGAAGGAGACACAGAATCTGAAGCAGGCTGCAGGCTCTGAGCAAGCTGTCAGCACAGAGCGTGATGCAAGGCTCAAATGCACAAACTGTGAGATCATGACCTGAGCTGAAGTCGGACATTCAACCGACTGAGCCACCCAGGTGCCCCCAAACACATAGTTTTTATATCTAAAGAGGTATATACAGAAAGAGAGATGGAAATGTGTGTATATATACATGTGTGCTTGTGTGCACACACCTATATAACATATTTTCATTCATGTATTCTTTTTTTTTTAATTTTTTAAAAAAATGTTTATTCATATTTGAGAGGCAGAGTGCAAGCTGTAGGTGGGGCAGAGAAAGAAGGAAACACAGAATCCAAAGCGGGCTTCAGGCTGTGAGCTATCAGCACAGAACCTGATATGGGGCTCAAACTCAGGAACCACAAGATCATGACCTGAGCCTGAAGTCAGACATTCAACTGACTGAGCCACCCACGTGCCCTGTCATTCATGTATTCTTTGGCTCTGTCTACTGAGAAGGCCTGGTGGTAGTTCTGTCCAATATCAATGAGCATAACTATTGGCAAAATATGAGTTTCTAAATACTATTATCCACTAAAAGGAACTGTAGTTCTCTGGAAGTGTTGCTGATTCCAAGCTGAGGTGAGGGTATATAAGATGATCCAGTAATATCTTGTGCCTAAAAGTAAGAAAGTGCTCAAAGAATAATGGAAACATGTCTAAAAGACAGAAACAGCCATTTTGAAAAAAAAGATCAGGCAGATTCTTGTAAAATTAATCATACACACACACACACACACACACACACACACACACACACACACACACACACACCCCTAACCAATACTCAGCTTTTATATCTTCAAATATTGCCTCTTCCTCAGTGTTTCCTCTCTCCTTCTGCAAGTCTGATTAAATGTTAGACCTGCTCCACTGGGTGTTACATGTAAGTGATGAATCACTGGGTTCTACTCCTGAAGCCAAGACTATGCTGTATGTTAACTAACTTGAGATTTAAAAAAAGAATAAAATCCAGATACCTTTCCACACAAAAAGAGAATAAAATGATTAATATAGTCTTAAAAAATATAAATGTTAGACCTGCTTTTTATATCATCCATGTCTTTTAACTCTCTTACATTTTTCATCTGTTGCTTCTTTGTGTCACATTATGGAGCATGTTCTTTCAGATTTATATTCCAATATACTAGTATTTATTTCAACTGGATTTATTCTACTCTTAGATTGATCCATTGAGTTTATATTTTTGATTTCTAGGAGTTTAGTTTGATTCTTTTTCTGATCTGCGTTTTCTGAAATTTTTAGATCTTTAATTTTTAATTTATTTTTAATTATTATTTAAATTTTTTAAATTCCAATATAGTTAACAGGTAGTATTGTATTAGTTTCATGTGTTTAATAGAGTGATTCAACAATTCATTATTGTTAAATATACTGTTATATGTTAAATACACTGTTAATCCTCTTCACCCATCCCCCCACTCACCCTCTGGTAACCATCACTTTGTTCTTTATAGTTAAGAGTCTGTTTCTTGGTTTGTGTCATTTTTGTTGTTGTTGTTGTTTGTTTGTTTTGTTAGATCTTTCATTTTTTAAAACATAATAAACATAACTCTTTTATAGCCTGAACCTAGTAATTCATATATTGGACCTTGTAGTTCTGCTCTTTTTTGTTTCCACTGATTGTCACTCATGGTGACTTTTTTCTTCATGTGCTTTATAATTTTGACTGTGAGGTCTAATTTTCCTTGAAACTTTATGTGTGAAATTATTTGAGGCCTAGGATAAGAACTGGATTTATCCAGACAGGATTTAGAGTTTGCTTCTTTTGGGTGCTCTAGCGACATTTCCAGTGTAGGACAACTTTCAACTAAATTCTTAGCCCAGGGATGCCTGGGTGGCTGAGTCAATTCAGTGTCTGACTCTTGATTTTGGCTTATGTTATAATCTTGCAGTGAGATCAAACCCCCACATGGGACATGGCTGCCTGTCCCTTACATGTGCATGTGCATGCATGTTCTCTTTCTCTCTCTCAAAATAAATAAATAAACATGGAAAAAACTAAACAAAAACAAAAACAAAATACGTATATAAAGAAGCTATACAACTCAACACACACAAAAAACAAATAATGCAGTTACAAAATGGGCAAAAGACATGAACAGACATTTCTCCAAAGAAGACATCCAGATGGCCAAAAGACACCTGAAAAGATGCTCAACATCACTCATCATCAAGGAAATGCATATCAAAACCACAATGAGATACCACCTCACACCTGTCAGAATGGCTAAAATCAAAACCACGAGAAATAAGTGTTGGCAAGCATGTAGAGAAAAAAGAACCCTCATGCATTGTTGGTGGGAAGGCAAAATTGGTCAGCCACTGTAGAAAACAGTATGAAGGTTCCTCAAAAATTAAAAATAGAATTACCGGGTGCACCTGAGTGGCTCAGTTGGTTAAGCACCCGACTTTGGCTCAGGTCATGATCTCGCGATCCGTGAGCTTGAGCCCTGCATGGGGCTCTGTGCTGACAGCTCAGAGCCTGGTGCGTGCTTTGGATTCTGTGTCTTCCTTTCCATCTGCTCCTCCCCTGCTCATGCTGTGTCTGTCTCCCTCAAAAATATATTAAAAAATTAAAAATATACATATATATATATTTTTAAAAGCAGAAAGTGGGGCATCTGTGTGGCTTAGTCGGTTAAGCAGCCAACTTCAGCTCAATGATTTCATGGTTCATGGGTTCAAGTCCCATGTTGGGCTCTGTGCTGACAGCTCAGAGCCTGGAGCCTGCTTCGGATTCTGTGTCCCCCTCATGCTCTGTCTCTCTCTCTCTCTCTCTCTCTCTCTCTCTCTCTCTGTCAAAAATAAATAAACTTAAAAAAATAATAATAAAAATAGAATTACCATATGATTCAGTAATTCCACTACTATTTACCCAAAGAATATAAAAACACTAATTCAAAAAGATATATGCACCCTAAATATATTTCTAATACATGTCATGTTAAATTTAGGAAAAAAATCCACTTGTGGATTCATAATCTCAGTGTGGCTCATACAAAGGATTGCAACCTGTATTCATATCATCTGTAAAGTTTGAAAAGGTTTAGGCTAAGAATTAAAAAAAATTTTTTTAACATTTATTTATTTTTGAGAGACAGAACAGAGCACAAGTGGGGGAGGGGCAGAGAGAGAGGGAGACACAGAATCCCAAGCAGGCTGCAGGCTCTGCGCTGTCAGCACAGAACCCGAGGCTGGGCTCGAACTCACAAACTATAAGATCATGACTTGAGCCAAAGTTGGATGCTTAACTGACTGAGCCACCTAGGCACACCTAGGCTAAGAATTTTTTTTAATGTTTATTTATTTATTTTGAGAGAGAGAGGGGCACGTGAGTGGAGAAAGGGCAGAGAATCCCAAGCAGGTTCCACACTGTCTCAGAGCATAGGCCACTCAGGGCTCGATCCCTCAGACTGTGAGATCATGACCTGAGCTGAAATCTAGAGCCGGACACCTAACCGACTGAGCCATCCAGGCACCCCAGTATATTTTGAGTACTAACCTCTTATTGGATATATCATTTGCAAGTACATTTTCTCATTCGGTGGGTTGTCTTTTTGTTTTGTTGATTGTTTCCTTTGTTGTGCAGAGGCTTTTTATTTTGATGTAGTCCCAGTAGTTTATTTTTGTTGCTTTCGTTTCCTTTGCCTCAGGAGATATATCTAGAAAAATGTTGCTGCTGCCGATGGCAGAGAAATTACCGCCTGTACTCTTCATTCAGGATTTTTCAAATGCCCAATTTTAAATCATGTGATCTTTTGGCAAGTTGCTTATACTTTCTGTTCTTTAGTTTCCTCAGCTATAGTAGTATTTATCTCATAGAATTGTTTTGAAGATTATTGAATCGTTAAATGGGAAGCTAAAATAGTGTCAACTGTTAGTTGAAAATTTAGTGGAACATTGTGTAAGTTTAATGAATGCTAGTTGGCTCCCCCGCCCCCCCCCCCATGGAAGGAAAGGGCAAACTGAACTTAAGAAACAAAGCAAAACTTATTTTAAAGAGCTAAGAGGTAGGGGCACCTGGGTGGATCAGTTGGTTAGAATGGGTCCAACTCTTGATCTCAGCTCGGGTCTTAATCTCAGGGTCATGAGTTCAGGCCCCACATTGGGCCCTGCACTGGGCATGAAGCCTACTTCAACTTAAAAATTTAAAAAGTAGGGGCACCTGGGTGGCTCAGTTGGTTAAGCATCCAACTTCAGCTCGGGTCACGTTCTTGCGGTTCGTGAGTTCAAGTCCCATGTTGGGCTCTGTGCTGACAGCTCGGAGCCTGGAGCTTGCTTTGGATTCTTATGTCTCCCTCTCCCTCTGCCCCTCCCGTACTGGCTTGCTCCCTCTCTCTAAAATAAATAAACATTTAAAAAAATTTAAAATTTAAAAAATATAAAAAGTAAAAAGTAAAGAGATAAGAGGTATCTCTTAGAGGAGACTTTCTTAGCTATCTTTGGTATTTCTGTTGTATCCAGTGCATAAATCTTACACTTTGTCTGTTTAACTAGTATATCCTCTGCAAAAGACTAACATTCTCAAGAGGAGAAATTCTGTCCTATTCATTCACTCACTCATTCATTCAGTCAGTCAACTAATATTTCAGTACCATTTTAGGCACTAGAAAGATAAAGTCCCTGCTTTCACGGAGTTTGCATTCTAAAGGAGGAAGTCAGGAAACAAACCCAAACAAATAGGGTGATTACATATTTTGATAAAGCTATGCTAGGGGCGCCTGGGTGGCTCAGTTGGTTAAGTGTCTGACTCTTGATTTTGGCTCAGGTCATGATCTTGGGGTTCATTGGACTGAGCCCCACGTCGGGCTCTGTGCTGACAGTGCAGAACCTGCTTGAGATACTTACTTTCTCTCTCCTCTCTCTGCCCCTCCCCAACTTGTACTCTTCCTCTCTCAAGAATAAACATTTAAAAAAAGAAAAAGTTATGCTGGAGTGGAGGTTAGGTTGATGGGGTGGCAGGTACAATTAGATCTTCAGTAACATTTCTTCTTATATAGAAGTATAGAGAATAAGAAAGAATGAGTTAATGGTTGATAAAAGAGTAAAATCCCACACAATTACCACCATAGGAAATTCTCTAAATGAAATAATGTAACCATTATAAGCTAAGCATATCCATCGTACTAATACTGTATCTCTGTACATTAAGTACTACATATTAATTATGCCACTTAATTCTCACAATAGCCCCAAAAGACCCATTTTACAGATGAATTAAAGGCCCAGGAGTTTATGTGACTTGTTCAAGGTCACAGGTAGTTAAGCATCAGAACACAGATTTTAATCCAGATTCAAAGCTAATGCATTTATTTTTACCTTTTTTTATTGAAGTATAATTAACATACAATGTTATATTAGCTTCAGGTGTATAACATATTGACTTAACAGTTCTATACATTACTCAGTGCTCACCACAGATTGTATGGTCACCGTCTGTCACCATACAGCGTTATTATGGTGTTATTGGCTGTATTCCCTATGCTGTACTCTTCATCTTTGTGACTTTTTTTTTTTTATAACTGGAAGCCAGTGCTTTTAATTATGATATAAGAGCTGGTAAATTCTAGACAAGCACCTAATTTGGGAGAAAGTTAGTGGTATGCCTGTGAGAAAGACCTTTTGGATGTGGGACGGAATTAAGTCCGTTGAAGATTAAGCCTGTAAAGCAGATTCAAAGTGTAAAAATACCAGCCAGTAGGAAGAACATTACCAGCCTTGCTAGGAGTAATTTCTCCCTCCCCCAATCTCTTATAAATTAGGACTATACTGTTCTACCATTTGTTCTATATAATTGGGCAAAACCCTTAACTTCTTTCAACAGAAATTTATCAGGCAAATTGAGAGGATAATGCTTGCCAAACCTGATCAAGTAAAATACTGTATAAGAAAGAATTGTAAATTGGAATGATGTTTTAATTATTACATAACTATTATTTAATAAATTTCATTATTTATTTAATGACCACTTGAGGGTGGTCACTGGGTTATATGTCTTTCTATGCTCCACAGCACAAAAAGGGTTATCATCTTGTGGTGTATGTTTGCAGGTACTTAGTAAATATTAGTTGAATAAATGAATGATGATTCATCAAGCTTTTTAGCTAATGTAATAACCTGCAGCAAGAACATGTAAACGGGCACAGCTTTGTTAGTAATTCCAGTTATCTGCTACTTTTGAGTTCACCTGTATCTTGGATCTCAATCATAATCAAATAATTTTTTGTTTCTGAGAACCCATTTTATTTCATTTTTAGCAATCTTGCCTGATGCTTAAACAGTTTGGCAGAGAGTGGGAATATGATCTGGTTGGAAGCATGTGGCTTGCTGAAACAAGAATACTTTGAGTTTGTGATGCTTAGCTGTAGGTATAGATGAGATGTTATGCCAGATGCTATACAATATTTGTTAGAAACAGGTAGATTTTAATATGACCATCAGAATTAAAACTAGCTTTTACTCTTTAGTCTTCCAAGTTAAAATCTAAAGTTAAAGAATATAATTTGATTTGGCACCATCATTGACTGAATAACATATGCTACCAAATCTGAGAAATTAGTTTTAGATATAGAGCCCTTCATATTTAAAAAATCACGATTTTAAAGTTGTTTGTTTGAGAGTGTCCTCTCCATAATGTACATATTGAAAAAGAAGCTGTAGGGTTGCCTGGGTGGCTCATTCAGTTAAGCATCCAACTTCAGCTCAGGTTCTGATCTCGTAGTTCATGAGTTCAAGCCTCACGTTGGCCTCTGTGCTGACAGCTCAGAGCCTATAGCCTGTTTTAGATTCTGTGTCTCCTTCTCTCTCTGCCCCTCCCCCACTCACACTCTGTCTCTTTCTCAAAAATAAATGGACATTAAAAAAATTTTTAAAAAAAAAGAACCTTCAGTTTCCTGCTTTGGCTCTGATCACATTAACTTAAATAATTTTCTTTATATTTCTTCCCTCTACTTTCACTGAAACGCAGTAATTAGAGGATAACCTTTAACCACCTTCCTGTGTACTGGAGAATAGTATAGGCCTTACTAAGAATGGAGTGGGCCTTAGAACCAAATGAAATAAGTAATAATCGACACATGATTTCAAGGGGTGGTTTGAAGGCTGTTCTGTTGTATTTTTAAGTACTTCTACTAGTTGATAATGCTATCTAAAATTATAACACCAGAGGTTTATTCCTTTGGTTTAAGATTTTATTCTTGTTAGGATACAGATCCTTGAAGGATTTAAAAAATATGTTTTTATTATGAGTCACCCATTCATTTAACAAATACTTACTGAGTGCCTACTGTATACCAGGTGCTGTTCTAGGTGCTGGAGATAAAGCAGTGAACAAAACTGGCTGTATCTCTGTGGAGGACAAGAGGGGGATACATAATACATTCACAAATAAGTTATAAGAAAGACGATGAGAAGCTGTTTTTAGACAGAGCTCTTTAATAATGTTACATTTGGTAGAGCTTTGAAGGAAGTGAGGGTATGAGCCATCTGAATATATGAAGAAAGATTATTCCAGGCAGAGGAAATGATGAAAAGAACAAAGAGGCTGATATGACAGCATGATTGGTATGTTTGAAGACTAACAAGGAGACCAGTATGACTGGATGGACTGAAGAAAAGTAGAATTGTAGCAGATGGTAATGAATAAGCAGTGAGGTAATGTAAGGTAATGTCTCGCGGTTTGTGAGTTCGAGCCCCGCGTCGGGCTCTGTGCTGACAGCTCAGAGCCTGGAGCCTGCTTCGGATTCTTTGTTTCCCCATCTCTCAGCCCCTCCCCTGCTCATGCTCTGTCTCTCTCTGTCTCTCAATAATAAATGTTAAAAAAAAAAATTAAAAGTGGCTAAGTCGGTTGAGCATCTGACTCTTAATTTCAGCTCAGTCATGATCCCAGGGTCCTGGGATGAAGCCCACTGTGGGGCTCCATGCGGAGTGTGGAACCTGGTTGGGTTTTTTTCCTCTCTCTCCACCCCTCTCCCCAACTCTCACTCTCACTCTATCTCAAAACAAACAAACAAACAAACAAACAAACCAAAAATAGTAGCTCTTTGCCGTCAGATTCACTCAGCTTGATGCCACTACTATAGGTTTAACTTCGGCAGCACAGAGCCAAGTTTATGGTGACTTCAAATGAGAATCTAAGAGCTAGAAAGTAAAATTATTTTGAACCCTGCTTTAATGTCTACTGCCAATTATTTCTTTTCATTATGAGAATAATACGTGCTTTGTACTGTTCTGCTACTGCTGCTGCTGCAAAAAACGTTTTACCACTCATCTTTTTTTTTTTAACGTTTTTTCAGTTTTCACTTACTGATCCTACCAGATCATTTCAAAGTCAAATTGTAATTTTCTGTTCCCTATGGAGTAGCATTGAAAGAAAATTGTAGCTAATTACTCTATCCTTAGTCTGATTTTTATTATTACCACTATGAGCAAAGACATTTTCCTAGATATTTTTCATATAATTCCTGGAAATAGTTTCTCAGATCTTTCTCAGTATCAAAAGCCAGGCTTAGATTCTCATTTTGTCCCTGGTTGCTGTATTTTGTTACTTACCCTTTCAAGCATTCCTATTTCTTTTCTTTCTTTTTTTCTTCTTCCCTAGTTTATTTTCTGAATTTAACAGTGGGGAATCCATTTGACTATGCTCACAGCAGGTAATAAGTACTGTGGATTGGATTCTTTGGATGGTTAAAAGAATGAGAGGGTAATTAAGCTTTTCTGGAGCTGCCAACTGTATTGGGTTTTGGTGCATTTTTAAGGCTTATTTAAAAATAGTTTCTTCAGAAATCAAACTATTTAATCAGTAGAATTCCTAAGGGCACATTCCTTTATCAGATAGAGACTACTTAGATGACTGGGATTTGTGTCAAGTAGAAGAAAACCCTCTTTTATATGAGGCTAGAATTAATATTCTATTATCTCATTATGATTTATGGTGTTTTATTTATAATCTTTAATGGAGTGCTTTTTTATCCCCTAAATAATACATACTTTTAAAAAATGCAGGCTTCTAAAAAACTGAAGAAACATTTATTTAGATACTTTTAAATATTCAGATTCAGCCATGATCTTCTTGAGCCCCAAATCTAAATCTAGATAAAATACAGAAAAGACACTTTTTATGAGTTACAGTTATGAGGTCTAAAATTTTATCTGAGTAAACTGGGATGTTGTTATCTTTAAGACCCAAACATTCTAATTGAACCATAAGGAGAACACAGTTGTCATCACTTCTGGTCAACATAGTACTGGACATTCTAATCAGAACAGTTAGCTAAGAAAAGGAAATAAAAGGAATCCAAATTGGAATGAAGAAGTAAAATGATCTGTTTGCAGATTAAATGAGTTTATATTTAGAAAACCTAAAGATTCCCCCCCCCCCCACACACACACACAAAACTGTTAGAACTAATAAATGAATTCTGCAGAGTAGCAGGATACAAAGTCAACACACAAAAATCAGTTGCATTTCTATACAAAAACGTGAACAATCTGAAAGGGAAATTACAAAAACAATTCTATTTACAATAATATCAAAAAGAATAAAATACTTAGGAATTATTTAATCAAAGAGGTTAAAGACTTGCATAATGAACTATAAAACGTTGTGGGGCCTGGGTGACTCATTCTGTTAAGTGTCCAACTCTTGATTTTGGCTGAGGTTTGACTCGGGCTCCACTCTGGGTGTGGAGTCTGCTTAAGACTCTCTACCTCCCTCTCCCTCTGTCTCTCCCCAACTTGTTTGTGTATACACGCTGTCAAAAAATAAAAAATAAAAAAAACATTGTTGGAAAAAAGAAGACCTATAAATGAGAAAATATCCTGTGTTCGTGGATTGGAGTATATAATATTGTTAAGATGTCAATACTACCTAAAGCGAAATACATATTCAGTGCAATCCCTATCAAAACCCCAATGATGGTTTTTGCAGAAGTAGAAAAATCTATCATAAAATTTATGTCGAATCTCAAGGGACCCCAAAGAGCCAAAAACAATCTTGAAAAAGAAGAAGAAAATTAGAGGACTCACCCTGCTGATTTAAAACCTTACTATAATGGCACAGTAATCAAAACAATATGACTGGCATAAAGACAGACCAGTGGAATAGGATAGAGAGCTCGGAATAGAATAGAGAGTGGATGTGAGGTGGGTGGTATCTGAGTGTGGTTTTAATTTGTATTTCCCTGATGAGGAGTGACGTTGAACATCTTTTCTTGTGCCCGTTGGCCATCTGGATGTCTTCTTTAGAGAAGTGTCTATTCATGTTTTCTGCCCATTTCTTCACTGGATTATTTGTTTTTGGGGTGTGGAGTTTGGTGAGTTCTTTATAGATTTTGGATACTAGCCCTTTGTCCGATATGTCATTTGCAAATATCTTTTCCCATTCTGTTGGTTGCCTTTTAGTTTTGTTGATTGTTTCCTTTGCAGTGCAGAAGCTTTTTATCTTCATGAGGTCCCAGTAGTTCATTTTTGCTTTTAATTCCCTTGCCTTTGGAGATGTGTCAAGTAAGAAATTGCTGCAGCTGAGGTCAGAGAGGTCTTCTCCTGCTTTCTCCTCTAGGGTTTTGATGGTTTCCTGTCTCATATTCAAGTCCTTTATCCATTTTGAGTTTATTTTTGTGAATGGTGTGAGAAAGTGGTCTAGTTTCAACCTTCTGCATGTTGCTGTCCAGTTCTCCCAGCACCATTTGTTAAAGAGACTGTCTTTTTTCCATTGGATATTCTTTCCTGCTTTGTCAAAGATTAGTTGGCCATACTTTTGTGGGTCCAATTCTGGAGTCTCTATTCCATTGGTCTGTGTGTCTGTTTTTGTGCCAATACCATGCTGTCTTGATGATTACAGCTTTGTAGTGGAGGCTAAAGTCTGGGATTGAATGCTTCCCACTTTGGTCTTCTTCTTCAATATTACTTTGGCTTATTAGGGGTCTCACGCCAGTCAGAGTGGCTAAAATGAACAAATGAGGACACTATAGATGCTGGTGAGGATGTGGAGAATCAGGAACCCTCTTGCACTGTTGGTGGGAATGCAAACTGGTGCAGCCGCTCTGGAAAACAGTGTGGCGGTTCCTCAAAAAATTAAAAATAGATCTACCCTATGACCCAGCAATAGCACTGCTAGGAATTTACCCAAGGGATACAGGAGTGCTGATGCATAGGGGCACTTGTACCCCAGTGTTTATAGCAGCACTTTCAACAATAGCCAAATTATGGAAAGAGCCATGTCCATCAACTGATGAATGGATAAAGAAATTGTGGTTTATATGCACAATGGAATACTAGTTGGCAATGAGAAAGAATGAAATACGGCCTTTTGTAGCAACGTGGATGGAACTGGACAGATACCATGTGTTTTCACTCTTATGTGGATCCTGAGAAACTTAACAGAAGACCATGGGGGAAGGGAAGGAAAAAAAAAAGAGAGAGAGGGAGCCAAAACATAAGAGACTCTTAAAAACTGAGAACAAACTGAGGGTTGATGGGGGGTGGGAGGGTGGGGAGGGTGGGTGATGGGTATTGAGGAGGCCACCTGTTGGGATTAGCGCAGGGTATTGTATGGAAACCAATTTGACAATAAATTTCATATTTAAAAAAAAAGAATAGAGAGTAGAATAGAGAGTGAGATGCTTGCCTGTATGGTCAGATTATTTTTGACAAAGTGCCAAGATTTCAATAGGCAATGGACAATCTTGTCAACAGATGGTGCTGGGAAAACTGGATATCTACCTACAAGGAATAACATTGGGCCCACACCTAATAGCGTATATAAAAATTTACTCAAAGTGGATCAAAGACCTAGAGGTAAGACCTACAACAGTAAAACTCCTAAAAAAAACCCTAGGACAAAAGCTTCATGATGTTGGATTTTACAGTGATTTCTTGGGTATGACCCAAACAACACAGGCAACATAAGAAAACAGTAGACAGGGGTGCGTGTGTGGCTCCATTGGTTAAGCCTATGACTTCAACTTAGGTCATGATCTTGCAGTTCATGGGTTCAAGCCCAGCATCAGGCTCTGTGCTGACAGCTCAGAGCCTGGAGCTTGCTTCAGATTCTGTGTCTCCCTCTCTCTCTGCCCCTCCCCAACATGTCCTGTCTCTTTCTTTCTCAAAAATTAAAATAATAAAAACTTAAAAAATAAAAGAAAACAGTAGACGAATTTGACTTAATGATAATAAAAAACTTTGCATATAGATACATTATCAACAGAGTAAAAAGGCAACCCATAGAATGGAAGAAAATATTTGTAAATCATATATCTGATAACATATTAATATCTAGGATATATTGAGAACACTTAAAACTCAACAAAAAACATCCAATTCAAAAATGGGCAAAGAATCTGAATAAACATTTCTTCAGAGAAGATATACAAATGGCCAATAAGCACATGAAAAGATGCTCAACATCATTAATAATCAGGTAAATATAAATCAAGACTACAATGAGATATCACCTCACACTCATAAGAATGGCTACTGTCAAAAGAAAACAGAAAATAACAAGATTGGTGGAGGCTATAGAGAAATTGGAACCCTGTGCACTGTTCATGGGAATGCAATATGGTACAACTGTTGTAGAAAACAGTGTAGAATTTCCTCAAAGAATTAAAAATAGAATTACCATATGAACCAGCAATTCCACCTCTGGGTATGTACTCACAAGAATTAAAAGCAAGATCTCAAAGAGATATTTGTGCACCTTATGGCAGCATTTTTCATGTGGAAGTAACCCAAGTGTCCATCGACAAATGAATGGATAAACAAATGTGGTATATTGTTCAATCTTAAAAAGGAATGAAATTCTAATCCATTCTATAACATGGATGAACCTTGAGGACATTATGAAATAAGCTAGTCTCAAAAAGACAAATACTACATGATTTCACTTAGAGGTACTTAGAGCAGCTAAAATCATAGAGACAGAAAGTAGAATGGTGGTTGGCAAGGGCTAGGAGAGAGGGAAATGGGGAATTATTATTTAATGAATATGGAGTTTCAGTTTTACAAGGTGTGAAGAATTCTGGAGATGGATGGTGGTAATGTATTTAACATCACTGAATTGTTTACTTAAAATGATACAGATGGTAAAATTTATGTTTGTGTTTTTACTGTAATAAAAAATGATTTTTTTAAGGGACAGTGGGAGTAGAGAAAGTTAAGACAGCAAGTAGATTGCTCTTTTAAGTTTGGTTGTAGTGAACAGCAGAGAAATGTGATTTTGGCTGGGGGAGTGAGATGTTGGTCAAGAAACTTATATTTTAGGGGTGCCTTGGTGGCTCAGTCAGTTAGGTGTCTGACTTTTGATTTTGTCTCAGGTCATGATCTCACAGTTCATGGGATTGAGGCCCATGTTGGGCTCTGCATTGAGGATGGATCCTGCTTCAGATTCTCTCTTCCTCTCTCTCTGCCTACCCCTGCCCCCTGCCTCTACTCACGCACGCACACTCTCAAAATAAGCATTTTTTTTTAAAGAAGCTTATATTTTAACATTGGAGATACTTTGCACTGTTGGAAATGACTTATAGAGTAGAAATGTTGATACTGGAGAGAGAAGATAATTTCAGGAGTAATATCCTTGGTTGTTGATAGGGGATGGAATCTAATTAGGTAAATGGAAGAGATGGGCTTAGGAGCATGGACAGTTTTACCATTGTAATGGAAGAGTTTTATGGTTATGGGTGCACATAGTTTGGTAGATTTGTTGGTGGGAGCTTATATGAGTTCTAATCATTTGTTTTCTCAAAAATGAGGAGAGGGAAGGAGGAGAATGAAATGATTAAGACAAAATACAGTAAGTTATTAGACAACACTAACTTAAAGTTAGTGATCATGAATTAAAGGCAGACAAGGTAGTATGTTTGAATTTTATTTTGGTCACATTCAGCTGTTTGGGTGGTGGCTGCAATAAGGAGAGAGTTGGAGTTAAACAGGATTTTACAAAGTGAGTTTGGCAGAAGAGTAAGAGATTTGAGAGTTTGATTTTAATGAGGGACCAAGGGAAGAGAGTAGTAGAGATTGCAGGGAACATGGATTAAAGGCCCTGGTGGAGTTAAAATTGTTGAAGTGTCCCGGCCCGAGCCCCAGCGCCCACGAAACCGCCCCTACTTCCAGCGGTGGCGGCAGCAGCCGCCCAGACCCAGGCAGCCCACAGCCCCGGAGACCTCAGCCCCCATCAACAGTGGGGAGCCCCCCACCACCATACTGGAGTGACCCCAACTCGAAGGACACATAGAGCTACCATCTGGTTATCTGCCAGTTTTTCCAACTGCCCTGTACCCCACCCAGCACCCCCTCCCCCCTTCCCCCTTCCCAAAATTCCTGACATTAAAACAGCGGCTTTTCCCTTTTCCTTGAGACTCAGGAGGGCCAAAACAACCGCCTTTTGCTTTCTCTCTCTCCCACCGTGGGTGGAGGGAAGGGACCCAGCCTTCTTGTTCAGAGGCCCCACTGCCCTCCCCTGAATCAATTCACTGAGTGAATTCACTCCCCTGAGTGATTTGGAAAGATAGGAACTGGTAATTATAGAGGTTATTTAGTTGTTAGTAAAGACAAGGCCTATGGGATGGTAATGGGACTGAGTTGAAGTTGAGGACATGATCATTGGAGGTGAGGAAGTCAAGAAACAGATGTCTGAATGTTGGAAGGATCATCTGTATAGATATTGAAATCACTAAAAATGTGTAAGAATTGTGGAAAGAGACAGCAAAGATATGTGCTAAAATATTCAAATAATGAGGTCATATGATATGGAGGTCTGAAAACTCTAATGGTAGTGTATAATCAATAAAATAGCCTGATAACATAAATTTTAAAGGTTTTTAGGGTGAAGGTAGGTGGCAATGAGGAACAAGGAAGACACTTAACCTACTTTATATGAGAGATGAAAGAGAAGACTGGCACTGCCTGAGAGGGCTCCAAGGAAAACAGTATATTCAGGGGAGTCAAGTATGGATTAGTGTAAGAAGGCGAAAGGAATAGAATGCTCAGAGAAGAGGCTGGAGGTAGATTTGCTGATGACAGACCTTGAGTTCCAGAGAGCACAGTAAAGGGTTAGGGAGATTGGAGAGGAGTTTTAGGAGTCTGGTTCATTTTAAGGAACATACAGAGTTTAATGGAAATGAGAGACAGTGATATAAGGGATTATCTGGGAGATGTTGGCTTCTTGTGGTGACTGAGCTATAGGGCGTGATTGGATAGATTCTTAAAGCAGATGATTCTCAATCCTAGCCACATGGTTAGGTAGGATTTCTAAATAGTTCATATAATAAAAGTTGTTAGGCTTCCTGGTTGTGCCATTGATTTATTTACTTTATTTATAAGAGTAATACTGTGTTATGATTAAACAAATACAGAAAATGAAAAGTCCCCTAACTTTTCATTCCTACTACCCCAAAGTAACTGTCCACTTATTTAGAACTGTGTGTGTCAACATCTAAATCCCTTTTTAAAATACTAATGTAATTTTCTTCTTTCTCTTAATAATATATCTTTGGACATCTCTCTGTAGCAGAATATATAGATTTAACTTAATCTTTTTAATGGCTGCATTGTGTTTTATTGTATTTAACCAGTGACCTATTGGTGCAACATTTGGATTATTTTTAGGTGTTCACCACAGTGAATATCATTAAATATATTTTTGGAGTACTTTTATACCTGTATTAGTATGATAAATTTCTTTTAAAAATTTTTTAATGTTTTTTTTTGAGAGAGAGAGAGACAGAGTGTGAGTGGGGGAAAGGGAAAGAGAGACACAGAATCTGAAGCAGGCTCCAGGTTCCAAGCTGGCAGTGCAGAGCCCAACACAGGGCTAGAACTCACAAACTGCAAGATATGACCTGAGCCGAAGTTGGGCGCTTAACCTACTGAGCCACCCAGGCACCCCAGTATGATAAATTTCTAATGCTAAGTTGAAAGTTATGTGTATTTTATAAATATTATATATTTAAAAAATAGATGTACCCAAATTGCTGTTCAAAACATTTTTGTCACTTTATATTCTCATCAACAATATATGGAGTAGCAATTTCTCTATACTCTTCCTCCCTCCTCCCAACCAGGTATTGTATAGTAATGTTATTTAAACGTTTTGCATTAATCTAAATTCAAAGTATTGTAACTGACTTACTGGTTGTCTCTAGTAAACAGAACTAAAAGAGGAAGGAAGAATATTGCTGCTCTATATTATAAGTCCTTTTGGGGCACTTGAATGGTGCAGTTGGTTAAGCATCCAACTTTGGCCCAGGTCAACTCAACTTTTGGTTCATGAGTTTGAGCCCTGCATCGAGCTCTCTATCAGCGTAGAGCCTGCTTTAGTTGCTCTGTCCCCCTCTCTCTCTGCCCCTCCCCTGCTCACTCTCTCTCTTTCCCAAAAACACATAAATATTTTAAAAACTTTTATGTCTTTTTATTTTTTATATACTTTAAAAATATATTTACATATGTCTATATATACACATTATATATACTATATATATATGTTTTGGGTTTTATATATACTATCTAAAATTTATAATAGAGAAATACAATAAAATATTAATACAATACCCTTAGAGACTACAACCAATTAATTGTGCTGCTAGATTATTTTGTGTGTTTGTGCTCATCTAATAAACTTTGCTGTTGCTATTTAGTTGAAGAATAGCTTGAGATTTTAGAAGTGGATTTTTGTGGTTTTTTTTTTTAATTTTTTTTTCAACGTTTATTTATTTTTGGGACAGAGAGAGACAGAGCATGAACGGGGGAGGGGCAGAGAGAGAGGGGGGCACAGAATCGGAAACAGGCTCCAGGCTCCGAGCCATCAGCCCAGAGCCTGACGCGGGGCTTGAACTCACGGACCGCGAGATCGTGACCTGGCTGAAGTCGGACGCTTAACCGACTGCGCCACCAGGCGCCCCTAGAAGTGGATTTTTGAACAACTGTTACCATTACCTATCATTTGGAAATTGGATTGTCTTCCATATAACATAACAAAAACAAAATAGAGAAAAACATCTAGGTGTTAAGGCTGATAGAAGATTGCCACACTATCTACAATTTCAGATTTAAAGTGTTTACAAACAACCTCATTTTCTAATACAATTGACTTTATAATATATAAATGTTATGAACTTAAATGTATAAGATGAATGTATATTTAAAAGCAAGTTATTTTAATTATAACATGAAAAATAAAACTCTTGATTTTACAATGTTGACTAACATCCAGTCAGAGATTTTTGTGCTTTCTTTTTGAGGTCTTAAGTCACAATTTAGTTTTTTTAACCTGATCTAGATTTGTCAGAATATATGGACTTGTAATAAATAGCATTTCTTTCAAATATATTTATTTTTATACTGTAGAGATGTATTACTTACTGACTTTTAAATTAGCTATACAGCATTTTTAGTCTTTCGACTTCCTATACTACCTTTACAAAAATAGGTAATGGCGTCTTTGGTGAAGTATGTCACCTCAAGTAAATTCATTTACTTCTTGGTTTCTCATTGACTTTTTCTCTGTCTTTAGAAGTCTCTCACATCTCATTTATCAAGATTACACTTTGAAGGATCATTTTATAGTTGGATGGTAAACAACTAAGGTTAAAAGTATGGAACAGAGATATATAGACACTAGAAAAGAATGTTAAGGGTATCATAATTCCACACTTCATTGAATGTGTAAGTGAAGTACAGTATGATTAAAAGACCTCTTAAGTCTAAGGCCAGTATTCTTTCTAACCTGAATAGTTCCTACTTTCATATTGCTTTCCGACTAGAGCAGTCATTAAAATTAGCAAAAGCCAGGGGCTCCTGGGTGGCTCAGTCTGTTAAGCTTCTGACTTTGACTCAGATCATGATTTCACGGTTGGTTGGTTCAGGCCTATATCAGGCTCTCTGCTGTCAGTGCAGAACTCACTTCAGATCCTGTATCTCCCTCTCTCTCTGTCCCTCCCCCACTAGCACACGTGCTCTCTCTCTCTCTCTCTCTCTCTCTCTCTGTCTCCAAAATAAATAAACATTTAATTGTGAAAGTGAAAGAAGGATTTTATTTTTTTTTTCAACGTTTATTTATTTTTGGGACAGAGAGAGACAGAGCATGAATGGGGGAGGCGCAGAGAGAGAGGGAGACACAGAATCGGAAGCAGGCTCCAGGCTCCGAGCCATCAGCCCAGAGCCTGACGCGGGGCTCGAACTCACGGACCGCGAGATCGTGACCTGGCTGAAGTCGGACGCTTAACCGACTGCGCCACCCAGGCGCCCCTGAAAGAAGGATTTTAATGTTTATCTATTTTGGAGAGAGAGAGAGAGAGTGTGAGCAGGGGTGGGACAGATAGAGAAGGAGACACAGAATCTGAAGCAGGCTCCAGGCTCTGAGCTGTCAGCACAGAACCTAATGAGGGTCTGGAACTCAGGAAATCCGAGATCCTGACCTGAGCCAAAGTCAGATGCTTAACTGACTGAGCCCCTAAATAAACATTTTTTAAAAATTAGCAAAGGCCAGGATTTTAAAGAAATTAGTCTGGAACTGAAAGAAAAAAGGTTTGATGAATACCAGATCTTAATATGAAAACATCCACACCATAGTGTTATACTGTATTAGTTTTCTAGGGCTATGATAGCCAAGTGTCACAGATTTGGTAACCAGTCAACAGAGATTTATTTTCTCACAGTTTTGTAGACTAGAAGTCCAAGACCAAGGTGTCAGCAGAATTGGTTTCTACTGAGACCTTTTCTCCTTGGCTTGGATAGGTGGCTGTCATCTCCTTGTGTGTTCATATTGTGTTCTCTTTGTACCTATATGTGTCCAAATGTCCTCTTTCTTATAAGGACACAAGTCAAATTAGGTCCACCTTAATAAAGTTAAAATTAAGTCGTTACCTCTTTAAAGACTCTGTCACCAAATACAGTCACATTATAAGCTACTGGAGGTTAGGACTTCAACATGTGAATATTGGGGCAACACAGTTCAGCTCATAACATATACTACTACTGATACTAGCTCTTTAGGTAAAATATGGAGGCCCAATTTTTTCTTTATTTTTAAGCCATTATATAGTGCTTGCTGTGCTCAAGGATCTAAAAGTAAAAATTTCTAAAGGTGTTTGGGGGCTGTTCCATTGTCTTACTATAAATATAACTTTGTAGAAAGTGTTTTTAAGAATAGACTGTGTTTGTTAAAAAAAAAAAGACAAAAGGTCATCTTTTAATGGAAGGTCATATAAAGTATGCCATCTTTGTAAGGCTATGATGATGAAAATAATAACATCTTTTTGGTGTAAGCAGTTTTAAGTATTCACACTTTTTTTATTTATGAGAGAGAGGGAGGGAGGGACGGAGGGAAGAGAGAGAAAACAAACAGGGGAGGGATAGAGAGGGAGAGAGAACACAAACAGTCTCTGCTTATCATTGAGCCTAATTTCACGACTATGAAATCACAACCTGAGCCAATATCGAGTCAGTTGCTTAACCGACTGAGCCACCCAGGAGCCCCTATAGATTGGCAATGTTACAACATTTCTTGCATGTATTGCTTTTGCTAAGTTCCATGATCAAACCTTTTCCCTGTTTATGTCATTTTCTCCTCATGTGACTACCTGAAGCATTTTTCATGAAATGATAGCCTCTCTTTTCATTTCTGTCTCTGTCCTTAGCATCCATTCATTACTTAAATGGCTGTTTCTGCTTTAAATCTAAGATTATTAGGATATTGAGTATCAAGGTATTATCAGGGTTATCAGATATTAATTAGTTAATGTGTGACATTTGTTTTTCTGCTTACTTGGAGATATCAAATTTATATGACCATGTCCATGAATACAGATGTAATAAAAAATTGTCAGTTAACGCTGTGTTTGCTTTTTAAAATAGAATTGCTTTGTTTGGCAAAAAAACAACCAGAAACAAAAAATTCTAGTATGGAAAAATTTGCTATTCAGATTAGAAGCATTCTGATACTGTTATTAGGACTATTTGACATTTGAAAGAAATTATTATGTTTATTATTATTTATTATATTAAGTCTTTTAAAATTTTTCTTATTTTTATTTTTTTATTATTTTTGTTTTGTTTTTTAGTTTTTTGAGAGAGTATATGAGCAAACAAGCAGGGGAGGGGCAGAGGGAGGGAGGGAGGGATAGAAAGAGAGAAAGAGAGAGAGAGAGAATGAATCTTAAACAGGTTCCATGCCCAGCGTGGAGCCTGATGTGGGGCTCAATCTCATGACTGTGACAGTGTGACCTGAGCCAAAATCAAGAGTCAGTCACTCAACTGACTGAGCCACCCAGGCATCCCTGTTATATTAAGTCTTAAAAAAGGATTTTATTGCAAAGTAAAATTTCAACAAGATATGACTACAAATGTGCCAGAATTACTAAAATTAAAAAGACTGACAATACCAAATGCTGATGAAGGTGTGGAACAACCAGAACTCTATACATTGTCAGTGGGCATATAACAATGATACAGTCACTTTGGGGGAAGGTCTGTAGTTTCTTATAAAACTAAATATACATGGGGTGCCTGGGTGGCTCAGTTGGTAAAGGTCTGACTTCCGCTCAGGTCATGATCTCGCGGTTTGTGGATTTGAGCCCTACATCGGGCTCTGACAGCTTGGAGCCTGGAGCCTGCTTTGGATTCTGCGTCTTCCCCCCTCTCTGCCCCTCCCATGCTCATGCTCTGTCTGTCTCTGTCTCTCAATAATAAATAAATGTTAAAAAAAATAAAAATAAATATCACTTACCCTATGACCCAGTAATTCCACTTCTTAGGTGTTTACCGAGAGAAATAAAAACATATGTCTACAAAATGACTCACACAAGAATGTTTATAGCAGCTTTATTCATCATAGCCCCAAACTGGATATAGCCCATATGTCCACCAACAGGAGAATAAATAAACTGTAGTATATTAACACAATGGAAAGCACTTAGTAATAAAAAAGGAATGGATTGTTGATGTACAGTAATATGACTGCATCTCAAAAACATTTTGCTAAGTGAAAGAAGGCTTAAAAGAGCACATTCTATATGAATCTGTTTATATAAAGTTCAAGAAGAAATACAACTGCAGGGTGCCTGAGTGGCTCAGCTGGTCAAGTGTCCAACTTTGGCTCAGGTCGTGATCTCACGGATTGTGGGTTCGAGCCCCACGTTGGGTTCTGTGCTGACAGCTCAGAGCCTGGAGCCTGCTTTGGATTCTGTGTCTCCCTCTCACTCTGCCCCTTCCCCACTCATGCTATGTCTCTCTCTGTCTCTCAAAAATAAATAAACATTAACAAAAGAAGAAGAAGTACAGCTAGGGGCACCTGGGTAGTTCAGTCAGTTGGGCATCTGATTCTTGGTTTTGGCTCAGGTAATGATCTCACTGTTTGTGAGATCTCACTGTTTGAGAGCCCTGTGATGGGCTCTGTGCAGACAGTGAGGAGGAATTTGCTTGGGATTCTTTCTCCCTCTCTGCCTCTTTTACTTTCTCTCTCTCTCTCAAAATAAATAATTAAGCCTTTAAAAAAAGAAAAAAAAGAAGTACAACTAATCTATGGTGGTAAAAGGTAAGAACAGTGAAAAGCTGGGAATAGAGACTGATTAGAAAGGAATGAAGGAATTTCTTGAATAATGATGATATCCTATATCTTGACAGGGACTTGTCAAAATTCAGTGAAAGTAAATATAAGATTTTTGTGTTTTATTACATGTGAATTTTACTAAAACTTGTAAATAAATATTGAATTCTAGTTAATTGTATGCAGATTAAAGTATTTAAAGGGAGGTATACTGATACCTGTATGCTACTTTAACATGTAAAAAATGAGGTGGCTTGATCAGTGGATAGGTGGGTATCAAAGTATTAATGGAAGAGTCTAAGTGATGGGTATATGAATGTTCACTGTAAAATTCTTTCAACTTTTTTGTACATTTGAAAATTTTCATAATAGAATACTAAGAAGGGAACAAAGCATTTGATACCCAAAAGCAATTTCTTTCTTACTTACTCCAAGGAGTAAAGCAAAGTAAGTGATAGCATCTATGATGTTTCTGGCTGGATGTAAGTTTTCACAGAACTCCCATGAAACCCTGCTAGATTTCGTATGTGTGTGTGTGTTTCCAGAAGAGAAGTTTAATCTAATTTACAAACTTCTAGGTACATCAAGAACCAAAATGTGGCCACTGAAAAAAAGGTCAATCAGCTTCCAGTCTCTAGCTGGCCCAGGAATGCAAAATAAAAAGATTCATATTCCTTATTTTCTACACAAAATATGTTTTTAAACAAAGGAAAGGTCTAGGGAGCTATACATAGAACACTGCTGGATTTCTTTATGTTATCATGTTATTTTGCTTATGTTTTTAGTATTTTGTTTATATACACCACTGAGAAGTTAGCTTGCTTATCTAATCTTAACTCACCATTTTAAATTCTGTTAAGTTTGGGAGGTCTGGGATAAATTGTCATTATTTTCAATACCAGACATTATTCCTTCCTCCTCTATCCTGAGAATTTAATTGAGGTTTTATCACATTTTATAAGATGCAAGTATTTTCCAGACCATTTGTTGGAACTTCTGTGTACTCATGTGTGGTTACAATAATGAGGGCAAGGGTCGCCTGGCTGGCTCAGTCGGTGGAGCATATGACTCTTGATCTTGGGGACGTGAGTTCCAGCTCCACATTGGGTATAGAGATTACTTAAAAAATAAAACCTTTACAATAAAATAAAAGTAGGAAAATAAATCACAGCTTTTCCTCCTTAGTGATTTATTTAAATTTGGCGAACGTAGTTGGTTTTGCACATTATGTTAGCTGTGTAAACTAGAAAGGGCTGTACAACCTGCTATGGATTTTGCCTGGCTTGAATCTTTCTTAGGCTTACTGGAATAATTTAGAGGGCAGGAAGGCGAATGGAAGGTAATTATAAACACTTCATAAATTTTTGGTGATTTGATACTAACTCTCAAAATTAGTTGTTATGAATTTATATATAAACAAGATTTCTAAATTCTACACAAAATCCATGCTACAAACAAAGATTTTAAGTTTACAGAGGGCAAAATGCCTAATATAGGGTCATACTATGAATTAAATAGCATAGAATCCAAGTTTCAAACAGCTTTATCACACATCAGTTTTCCTGATTCCAGGATCACTTCTTTCCCTAATTAGTAGGCTTCATAATTGAATGTATTTGATTCAACTCATTGAATATGTGCTCCTTCAAGAAAGTATCATTTTATCTTATTTACTCAAGAATCAAGATAAAGTTGGGGTACCTGGGGGGGCTCAGTTGTTTGAGCATCTGGCGCTTGATTTCCACTCAGATCATGATCTTGCGGTTCATGAGCTTGAGCCCGGGGTCCCTGTCCACACTGACAGTGCAGAGTCTGCTTGGGAGTTTCTCTCACTTTCTGTCTCTCAAAATAAATAAATAAACTTAAAAAAAATGTTTTAAAGAATAAAAACAGTTAATGCAGGTGTCTGTATTATGAGAATAATTATCACTATCTCTGAAAAGCAGTTTGATCCCTAGTTTAAAAAAAAAAAAAGTAAGGGCTCACTAAAGGTTTTTAAATAGTAGAATAACAATGGCATTGTCTGTTTCGCTCAGAAATCACTAGGGAAAAAAATAATAAAGGAGGATGAAAAGGAAAAATGCAAACTCCATCTTCAGCAGGAGTAGGAAATATCTCCAACACCAAATGACAAAATTGAGTAAGGGCTGTCAAATGCAAAAAAGGCCAAATGAGTTTGAGAAAATGATGAGACAGGTTGCCTACATTTGCACATCTCCATAAAAGCCAATAGGATATATGTTCCAAAGAAAGTGGTATGCCCTGTGGGGCAAATATAAACAATTTTGGAGCCATTCATGGGCTACCAGCAGGAACTTCTTAATACCTAATTTGGTACCACAAAAGAGGAGAGGAGAAGCTGAATGAGGAATTGGAAATATACTGTATTTTTTTTAATATGAAGAAAAAGCAATGTGAGGAAAGAGACCCTGTATTATTAGCAACTTCTGGTTGTCCGTCTGTTGGCTTGGAGGAAATTAAGAATAAAATACAGGTATACCTTGGAGATATTGTGGGTTTGGCTCCAGACCACCACAATAAAGCAATATCACAATAAAGTAAGCCAAATTTTTTTTTGTTTCCAAGTGCATATAAAATTATGTTTACAATATACTGTAATCTCTTAAGTGTGCAATAGCATTATGTCTAAAAAAAAAAAACCTAGGTACATACCTTAATAAAAATACTTTATTGCTAAAAAATGCCAACCATCATCTAACTTTCAGTGAGTTGTCATCCTTTTGGTGGTGGAAGGTCTTGCCTTGATGTTGATGGCTGCTGACCGACCAGGGTGGTAGTGGTTGAGAGTTGGGGTGCCTATGCAATTTCTTAAGACAACAGTGAAGTTTGCCACATTGATTGACTCTTCCTTTCATGCTCTATAGCATGTGATGCTGTTTAATAATGCATTTTACCCACAGTAGGGCATATGGGAATCAACAAAAAGGAGAATATACATTTCTGAAAAACATAGTAAGGTGCAGGAGGGGAAAATTGAGAAAAAATGAACAAAAGGAAATGGAAACTAACCAAGTGTTTAAAAGGAATGGAGAGCCAATGTTAGATGTGACACATGGATGAAAAGGAGTAATTGTTGTTGAAGAATAAAATTCACATAGTTGAATGTAATATTTAAGGATGTTTTTCAAGGAAGCTGTTCAGAAACAAATGCAGACTTGAATCTGCAGATTGAGAGGCACATCAGTGAGCCGGGAAAAATTTGCATGGAACAATTAACATGAAGACACAATCCAAAAAATGAATGAATGAATGAATGAATGAATGAATGAATACATAATCTACTAATGTTATTGGACTGAAAAAACAAAAACCCAACATATGAGGGAGAGAAATATTGGCTTCAGAATTTTTCTCAGAAAAGTACCAGAAGACAGTGGAGAGCGGTATTTGTAAAGTCCTCAAGGACAAAAAGTATGACCCAAGAATTGTATATCTAGCCAAACTGTTGTTCAAGTGAAAAGGCAACAGACATTTTTGAACAAGAAACTTAGAAAATAGAATTTTTCTGATGCCTTCTTGAGAAATTACTAGAAGACAGACTTTTTAGCTAACCAAGTGATAAATAAAATATAACAAAAAACCCGATCCTGAATCCATAGGATTAATGTGGACATTACTATTCTAGGGCAATTTATCATGTTATTAACAATGTTAATGTAAATACTATATGACCCAAAAGAATGGGATTATAAAGAAGAGAGATAGTATGAAGAAACGAAAACCTGGAATCTAGAAAATAGGTGACCCAACACAGAAGAGCTTCATGAGGAACTACCAGGATGTCATTTGTGCACCAAAGCTAGAGTCTAGGGAGTTTTCCAGGGGGAAAAAAAAAGGAACTGATTTGTTTGAGCATATAGAAAATATTATTCAGTGGTGTGTCACAATGATGTTAGAGCATTTGGGAAAAAATACTGATAGGTGTGCTTAAAACAAAGCAAATTGAAGAGGCAGTTATCAGCTCTAGAAAAACAAAATAGTTGTACAAGAAAGGAATTGTGATCTTACTATTTGCTTAGAAATTGATACTTATTGTATGGCTCTAATATTTTGAACTTATTGATTTAACCAAATGTTGGAGGGGAGGAAAGTTGTATGTATGAGAAGAATCACTAAAATCTTCATTACGGTGAAAAATATAGTTAATATTGATAAGTCAAGACAAACTAACACCTCTTCTACCATAAAGAGAAGATAATATATTTGATATCTAATATTGATATGTTAAGCACCAGTATAGGGGCACCTGGATGGCTCAGTCACTAGAGCATATGACTCTGGATTTCGGGGTTGTGAGTTCAAGCCCCATGTTGAGCGTACAGCTTACTTAAAAAAATATGCATATAAACATTTTATTTAGTAGGATGGAAACAGAGGAAAATGGTAAAAAAAAAAAAAAATTGAGGATGGTAGCCTCTAGGGCATAGAGAAAAATAGGGGTTTTCTGTCTTTCGCTGTGAATCTTATTTTAGTTCAATTTGACTTTTAAAAGTATACAATTGCAGGGGTGCCTGGGTGGCTCAGTCAGTTAAGCCCCTAACTCTTGATTTCGGCTCATGTCATGATCTCACCGTTAGTGAGATCAAGCCCCGCATCACCTCAGGCTCTGTGCTGACAACACTGAACCTGCTTGGGAATCTCTCTCTCCTTCTCGCTTTCCATCCTTCACTGCTTGTGCTCTCTTGCTCTCTTTCTCAAAAATAAACATTAAAAAAAAGTATACAATTGCAATATGTTTGTTATATTTTTATTTTAATTCCAGTATATTTAACATTGCAATATTTTGATAAAAATAAAAATATTTGGGGTGCCTGGGTGGCTCAGTTGGTTAAGCATCCAGCTTCAACTCAGGTCATGATCACAAGGTTTGTGAGTTTGAGCCCCACATCAGATCCTCTGTCTCCCTCTCTCTCTGCCCTCCCCCTCTCAAAAATAAATAAATGTAAACAATTTTTAAAAAATAACATAATGGATTATATAGCTTGTGCAGTGTGCACAGAAAGGCATGTAAAGATATTCACTGAACCATTGTTAATGGTATTTAAAAATTATAAATCTAAATGTCCATTGATAGAGGAACTATGTAGCAGCTTAAAATAACAATGTGTGTGTGTGTGTGTTGAAATGGAAAGCTCTTTAAAACATATTAGGGAAAAGTTTATGTTATAATAACACATATGGCATTTCATTTATATTACAGTAAAGACAAAGCTATATTTTTCTGTGTAGAAAAAAGTCTGGAAGGATATAACAAACTGATAACTTTTACCTTTACTTTTTACCTTAAATACTTTTGTACTCTTTTTTTTTTTCAAGAAATATGTGGCATGTATTACTTTTTAATTAAAATGAATATAGGGGCATCTGGGTGGCTCAATCAGTTAAACATCCGACTTCGGCTCAGTCATGATCTCACAGCTTGTGGGTTCAAGCCCTGAGTCAGGCTCTGTGTTGACAGCTCAGAGCCTGGAGCCTGCTTCGGATTCTGTGCCTCCCTCTCTCTTTGCCCCTCCCCTGCTCATTCTCTCTCTCTCTCTCTCTCTCTCTCTCTCTCTCTCTCTCTCTCTCAAAAATAAATAAAACCATTAACAAAAAAATTTTTTTTTAATGAGTAACTACATAGGCTATGTTCATGGAGACACGAGAAGCAGGGCCCAGCTCCTGTAGCCACCACATTGTTGACAAACTACACTACTTTTAGCAGATTATTGTTATGTCTTGTTTTCTCAATCAGTAAATTCTGAAGAATTATTATTACACGTGTTTTGGGGATAAACAATTATACTGCTAGAGGTTTACAATATAGCTTTCAGGACTTACAAACCTGGGTTTAAAATGTGACTCCACTATTAACCTCTCTAAGATATTCATAGTAGATATATCCTATTTCACAGTGTTATTGTAAGAATTAAAGATGTAAAGAACTTAGTATATTAGCTAGCATATATTAAGAACTCCAAAAATTATAGGTATTCTTATTATTTTTCCTGAAAAGGAGATATAATTTTGTTATATTGATATTATTGTACTCAGAATGTATATGCAACAGCTTTTGACCTAATTAATATCCAGAAATAGTAATATGGATTACTAGAACCATTTAAGACGGTTCTACCTCTGGTTGTGTTTCTAAGGATAATTGTGCGTAATTTTAGTAAGTCCCTGCTTTCTTAAGACTGGTTGATTATTACAAAATATTGGTTGGGGTGCCTGGGTAGCTCAGTCGGTTAAGCCTCCGACCTTGGTTCAGGCCATGATCTCACAATTTGTGGGTTTAAGCCCCACATCAGGATCTGTGCTGACAGCTCAGAGCCTGGAGCCTGCTTCAGATTCTGTGTTTCCCTCTCCCTCTGCCCCTCCACTGTTCATGCCATGTCTCACAATCAAAAATAAAAAAACATTAAAAAAAAATAAAACAGAAAAACAAAAAACCTAAAATATTGATCGAGGTAGAATTCCTATTAAGAAGCCATACAGGGCAGTCTCTATCAAAATAACACCAGCATTCTTCACAGAGCTAGAACCAACAATCCTAAAATTTGTATGGGAACCAGAAAAGACCCCAAATAGCCAAAGCAATCTTGACAAAGAGAACCAAAGCTGGAGGCATCACAATGCCAGACTTCAAGCTGTATTACAAAGCTGTAGTCATCAAGACAGTATGGTACTAACACAAAAACAGGCACTCAGATCAATGGAACAGAATAGAGACCCCAGAAATTGACCCACAAATGTATGGCTAACTAATCTTTGACAAAGCAGGAAAGAATATCCAATGGAATAAAGACAGTCTCCTCAGCAAATGGTGCTGGGAAAACTGGACACCAATGTGCAGAAAAATGAACCTGGACCACTTTTTTAAACACCATACACAAAAATAAATTGAAAATGGATGAAAGACTTAAACCTAAGACAAAATCCTCAAAATCCTGGAGGAGAAAGCAGGCAAAAACCTCATGACCTCAGCCGCAGCAACTTCTTACTCAACACGTCTCCGGAGGCAAGGGACACAAAAGCAAAAATGAACTCTTGGGACCTCATCAAAATAAAAAGCTTCTGCACAGCAAAGGAAACAATCAGCAACCGATGGAATGGGAGAAGATACTGACAAACGACATATCAGATAAAGGGTTAGTATCCAAAATCTACAAAGACTTACCAAGCTCAACACCCAAAAAACAAATAATCCAGTGAAGGAATGGTCAAAAGACATGAATAGACACTTCTCCAAAGAAGACATGCAGATGGCCAACATGAAAAAAATGTTCAACATCACTCATCGTCAGGGGAATACAAATCAAAACCACACTGAGATACCACCTCACACCTGTCAGAATGGCCAAAATTAACAACTCAGGCAACAACAGATGTTTTGCAAGGATGCGGAGAAAGAGGATCGCTTTTGTACTGCTGGTGGGAATGCAAACTGGTGCAGCCACTCTGGAAAACAGTATGGAAGTTCCTAAAAAAATTAAAAATAGAACTACCTTACAACCCAGCAATTGCACTACTAGGTATATATCCAAGGGATACAGGTATGCTGTTTTGAAGGGACACATGCACCCCAATGTTTACAGCAGTGCTATCCACAACAGCCAAAGTATGGAAAGAGCCCAAATGTCCATCGACGGATGAATGGATAAAGAAGATGTGGTATATATATACAATGGGGTATTACCCAGCAATCAAAAAGAATGAAATCTTACCATTTGCAACTATGTGGATGGAACTAGAGGGTATTATGCTAAGCGAAATTAGAGAAAGACAAATATCATATAACTTCATTCATATGAGGACTTTAAGAGACAAAACAGATGAACATAAGGGAAGGGAAGCAAAAATAATATAAAAACAGGGAGGGGGACAAAACATAAGAGACTCAAATATAGAGAACAAACAGAGGGTTACTGGAGGGGTTGTGGGAGGGGGGATGGGCCAACTGGGTAAGGGGCACTAAGGAATCTACTCCTGATATTGTTGTTCTATATGCTGACTAACTCGAGTGTAAATTAAAAAGTAAATACATTATTTATTTTTAAAAAGTGAGGCTCAAAAAGTTAAAAAACAAAAAAACAAGCCATAAAAAACAAAAAAACAAGCCATACAGGGGTGCCTGGGTAGCTCAGGTGGTTAAGTGTCAGACTCTTGATCTCATCTCAGGTCTTGATCTCAGGGTTGTGAGATCAAGGCTCACACTGGGCTCCACGTGGGGCATGAAGCCTACCAAAAAAAAAAAAAAGCCATACATGCTTTTGAAATTTAAATACATTATTTTTTAGTGAGAAGAGCTAAAGTCTCTAATACAAACATTTATTTGAGCAGGCACAATTTATTTGAGTTGGCAACAAAAGTGTAAATATGACCATAATTCCTGTTTGCCAATGGTTATCACCCATTTACTGATGCTAGACTGTTTCATAGCCTACATGTAAGGTTTCAATATTGTTATGTGGAATACTCTTTCATAAATATACTGATTTCCTAGTCTTATGGAACATTCATTGTAAGGAGTTAGGGAATGGCTTAAACATATATAAGTCAGAAAAAGAGAAGTTTATTCATTCAGCAAAAGTTGATCACTGTGTGTCGGGCACTTATCTGGGCATTGGGCATCAATCACCAAAAACAGATAAAAATGTCTGCAGTTAAGTGGGAAGAGGAGTGGAGACATAAACAATAAACATAATAAGAAACGCATGTAAAATACTAGAAAAGTAAAAGGCTATGCAAAAAGGAAAAGATTTATAATAGTGAGGAATTACAAGTGCAAGGAGGAGAGGAAGAACCATCAAAGGAGACTGAGAAGACAGAACCCTAAAAGTTACATAAGAGAGTATGATGATCTAGAAGACTAGAGAAGAAAGTATATCAAAGTATATCAAAGAGGGAATGATGAACATTTAGATGGCAGCAGTCACTTAGCAGCTGCTAAATGGGTCGGACCTGAGAAGAGAGTATAGGATTTAGCAACAGGAAGGTCACATTGGTGGTATTTTCAAGCTTTTCAGTAAACTTGTGCTATTTAGTTCCTTTTGGTCATGGAGAAAGGATTGACAAGAAAGATAGTTAATGCTAAACTCTCTTCTTTTTGTGGTTTTGTGGAACTAGTGGTAGTTTGACCTTGTGTAAGTATGTAGCATCTAGATTGCTTTTCACAGAAAACTTAGGATACTGTTGTTTTTGCTTGAATGTCAACCTGGTCAGTGTGAATAAGCGGTTGTTAAGATTACACTAATAGCAGCAGTAGGGAATGAAATTTCTCTTGTGAGAACCCCACACTCAGAACTGCAGGAACTAGTCATTTGGAAGGTAACATTATTTAGATTCAGAAAAGCTAACTAGAGAATCTGTGATGTGTGGGCATTACAGTCCGTTGACTCCAGGTGGCATTCCTTGAGGTTGCTATAGAAAGAAAGAAAATAGCTTTAAAGAGGGAAAAATTCAGCCCTGATTTTAATTGTTTGGTCCACTAAGAAAAAGAATACCAAGTCAGGTGGAAACTTTGCCTTTAAACATTTTTAGTTTAATGTGTTATTCTACATTTAGAATACATATGATTAACTTGTGGGGGGTGGTGGTGGTGATCAGAAATTCAACATTTAAGTGCTGTCACCCTAGCAAGGGTATACTCAGTAGATAGAATCATCATAACATGTGGGCTGGGATGAGGCTGTTCTAGACGAGTCTCTCAAAGTTAATTGATGGAAACTTCCCACTTTCCAGAATGTTTATTACCTTAGCAATGCTATGCCACGACTGCTGGAACACAGCTGTGGGTGCTATGCCAACGCCCACGTTGCCAGTGTCAGGAAGGATGTACTTTTAAACCCCTAATTTATCTAATAATGTCTTTAGTGATTTGTGTAGGTTTGGCATTGTGATGAAAATGCTTCCTAGCCTGGTTTATAATGAGAATTCAGTTTGCAGCCTTAAAATGTATATTGTCTTAACATGCATGTGGAAGGTACTAACAAATCAACTTAGAAAAAGATCTGACTAAAATACTGTCCTGTCCATCTAACAGGATTTATCTACCCATAATATTTGAAAATGAATGCAAATTAAATGTTTTTATGCCACAGTAACTTTTTGTGGGTTCTGTTCTATACCAAGATGGCAATACACAGTGCTAGAAGGGAGCTACCTTTCAGATTCAATTCCAATCTGACTCCTTTTCTTTTCTCTAATGGAAAATGTGAATTGGACTCATCAACCTATAGAATGGAGGTATAATGAAAAGCTCTTGTAAATAAATATATTTAAAAATTTTTAAATTTATTTTTGAGAGAGAGAGAGCACGAGCAGGAGCAGAGGAGGGACAGAGAGAGAGGGGAATAGACGATCTGAAGCAGGCTCTGCGCTGACAGGAAGACATGGCGCTCGAACTCACAAACCGTGAGATCATGACCTGAGCTGAAGTCAGATCTGAGCTAAATGACCTGAGCTAAATGAGATCATGACCTGAGCTAAACGGACTGAGCCACCCTGGCGCCCCTCTTGTAAATAAATATTTTAAAAAATTTTTTTAAGTTTATTTATTTTGAGAGAGAGCACGTGAGAACAAGCAGGGGAGGAGCGGAGAGGAGAGACAGATCCCAAGCAAGCTCTGCACCATCAGTGAGGGGCTCAAACTCACAAAATGTGAGATCATTACCTGAGCTGAGATTGCGAGTGGGATCTTAACCAACTTAATCAACTGAGCCATGCAGGGCACCCCGTAAATAAATATTTTTAAAGAGGTAGGAAATAGTATTCTCTTGTTTGAAATATTAAGCTTCATAACCAGTTGGTGACAATATTATGTTATATTATGTTTACAGTATAGATGTGTCTCTAAGAAAACAAGCTATACAAAATCTGATGGATTCTTTCATAACTAGTGGATTCACTGCAAGAATTGATTATACAGTACAGTTTATGAAGCTTAATACAGTCTGGATTTCTGCCTTACAATATGTAACATTGAGAAAGTCAATATACACAGAAATTCAAATCTGCATCCATGTAGCATAACTAACATAAAGAGCTTTAATGAAGTGGCTTGTTTATTTATGTGACTACACTTAAAAATTAAAATTAAATGGACCCCTAATTAATGATGTTTCAGCGTTGTTCAAAGGCTTGTGTATAGTTTATATATGACTTAGATAAAAACTAGACAAAGATTTTATTTTTATCTGTGAATACAAAAAGTATGTACTTTGATGCCTAAAGCAAACAAGAAAGTAATAAATTGGTATTTGACTTTAAGTGAGCCAGTCTCCTGGGGCGCCTGGGTGGCTTAGTCAGTTAAGTGTCCAACTTTTGGTTTCAGCTCAGGTCATGATCTCACGGTTTGTGAGTTCGAGCCCTGCATCAGGCGAAACCTGCTTGGGATTCTCTGTTTCCCTCGCTCTGCACCTCCCCCATTCACTCTCTCTCAAAAAAAAATAAACTTAAAAAAATTTTTTTAAATAAAAGAGCCAGTCTCCCAAAATGACACACACTGCAAAAGTTAAAAATGTTCTACTTCAGCAATACTCTACTTCAGCAATGCTCTCAAGATAATCTCAGTTCCCTAAACTGCCTTGAGTACTGGCCTTCCTCTGATATTTGCCATGCAATACATTTGCCAAACTTTGAGACCTGTATGAGCATTGTATATGTTTCTTTCAAGGGTTGTATGAGAAATGGTAAAAGAAAGCAGTTTTGCTATGTTATTATCATGTTAGTCACTCTGGATAATTCTCTTAAAAATGACAAGCTCTAATGATAAGTTTTTATTTGACTTGTATCAAATATTCTTTGATGTGACTATGTTTTAAAATATATTTGCAATTCTGATTTTTCAGAAATAATCACTTTCACTTCAGAGTCAAAATCATAAGAACTTATTCATGCTAAGTGTTATAGCTTTTTGACAGGTAGAAGTAGCTGATGTGGGTGAAGCGTCTAGCTTGATGTTTTATATCTAGCTATTAGTCACCTAATCCTCCTTCCTACTTCACTGAAAATATTTTCATTCTGTCTGACAAAAAGTAAAAAATTACATTAACTGGGACTAAAAATGTATTGCAGATGACACATTAATGAGACTAATGGTTCTTGCCTTATTCTTTAAAGTTTTCATATTCTTACCTTTGGTGAGCCTACTAGATCCTAGATATTTTAATAATTACACAAAAGATATCTTTTTTCTTGGCAGGGGAGGAATTATAGGGAATAAGATTACAATAAAAGTTTTAAGGTAATTTTAATATAAATTGGAAACAAAAGGACCAAGTAAATCTTGTAAGTATATATTAAAATTCCACTTGTGCAAAATATTTGGATGTGACTGGTTAAAATAAAGCATGATAGAAAAGTAAAGTCAAGCAATGCTGACAAAGAGTTTATTTAGGTCTATGGAGAAAAATTTTGACTTATCAAGAAAAATTCAGTTAACTTGGCATGAAAGAAGAAATGGTAATATGGCTTATAAAACATTTGGATTTCAAGGGATGCCATCAGTTTATTTCATAATTGTTAAAGGGCAGTGGCTTCCAAAAAAATTTTTTTATCACAATCAGGATTCAGTATATACTTATGTATGTTTCCAGAATACATACTTAGCCTTACCTCATGTACCCTATCTCCTTTTTTAATTTTTAGATTATTTTTTTATTTTATTTTTTAAAATTTACATCCAAGTTAGTTGGCATATAGTGCAACAATGATTTCAGTAGATTCCTTAATGCCCCTTACCCATTTGGCCCATCCCCCCTCCCACAACCCCTCCAGTAACCCTCTGTTTATTCTCCATATTTAAGAGTCTCTTATGTTTTGTCCCCCTCTGTTTTTATATTATTTTTGCTTCCCTTCCCTTATGTTCATCTGTTTTGTCTCTTAAAGTCCTCATATGAGTGAAGTCCTATGATATTTGTCTTTCTCTAATTTCGCTTAGCATAATACCCTCTAGTTCCATCCACATAGTTGCAAATGGTAAGATTTCATTCTTTTTGATTGCTGAGTAATATTCCATTGAATATATATACCACATCTTCTTTATCCATTCATCCGTTGATGGACATTTGGGCTCCTTCCATACTTTGGCTGTTGTGGATAGCACTGCTGTAAACATTGGGGTGCATGTGTCCCTTCAAAACAGCATACCTGTATCCCTTGGATATATACCTAGTAGTGCAATTGCTGGGTTGTAACGTAGTTCTATTTTTAATTTTTTGAGGAACCTCCATACTATTTTCCAGAGTGGCTGCACCAGTTTGCATTCCCACCAGCAGTACAAAAGCAATCCTCTTTCTCTGCATCCTTGCCAACATCTGTTGTTGCCTGAGTTGTTAATTTTGGCCATTCTGACAGGTGTGAGGTGGTAGCTCAGTGTGGTTTTGATTTGTATTCCCCTGATGATGAGTGATGTTGGGCATTTTTTCATGTGTTAGTTGGCCATCTAGATGTCTTCTTTGGAAGACATGTCTATTCATGTCTTTTGACCATTCCTTCACTGGATTATTTGGTTTTTGGGTGTTGAGTTTGGTAAGTTCTTTATAGATTTTGTACCTATTTCCTTTTTTTAAAAAAAAATTCTGGTCACAATTCATAAATTCATTTCATTAACCACTAATGGATCACAACCTATAATTTGAAAAATACTGATGAATAATAAGGATAGCTAATTTTATGATTTTTTTCCCTTCAAGACTTAGAATGTAAACATTGTCATTTTATCTGTTTCTAAACCACTCAACTACGTACTTTCTTGGTCTCACCTAAACCTTGCTATCACAAAAATTGCACTAGCTCCAGAATCCTATCCACAGGCATCCTGCTTTCAGGCTACAATATTTCGTTCTTCCAGGTTATGTGCCCAAGTGCTCCCAACTACAGTTGTTTCATTACATATAGATCACACTGATTTGCCACTTGTGTCTCTTCTTTCTTAGCCACTTTAAAGTCCAAGGTATAACGTTGTAATCACATGCTTAAAAGATAATAAATTTCCATGTCTCTTCTTCACTTTTTAATACTTACTTTGCAAAATCCCAAATCTTGACAAACTAGACAATTCTTTTTACCTACACATATTCCAACACATGAACATAGATGGAGAAAATCGTACAACCAAAAAGACTGGTTTCATTTAAAAATTGTCTCAAGCTTCCAACAGTCTCTTAGCACTGACAGTCCTACTCTCTTTTTCATACTACATTCTCATCCCTCCTGCTGCATGTACTTTCTTTCTACCCTTACCACCCAGCTGATAACCTACCCCAATGATTCTCCAAGTGTTGTCCCTAGACCAGCAGCATGAACCTCATCTGGGAACTTGCTAGACATGAAAATTTTCAAGTCTTCAGATCTACTGAGTCGGAAACTCTAGGGATGAGACCCAGCAATCTGTGTTTTAACAAGCCTTGCAAGGTAACTCTGATGTCTGCAAAAGTTTGAGAACTGCTGATCTAACCTACCATACTTCATTGAGAAGCCATGCTCTAGAATTTAAGCTCCAGAGGAGAGGTTATTTTTGTTTTGTTTTTAATGTTTATTTATTTTGAGAGAGAAAATGCATTAGTTGGGGAGAGGCAGAGTAGGAAGGAGAAAGAGAATCCCAAGCAGGTTCTGTGCTGTCAGACAGGCACAGAGCCTGACATGGGGCTCGATCCCACAAACTGTGAGATCATGACCCGAACTGAAATCAAAAGTCAGACACTTAAACGACTGAGCCACCCAGGTACCCATTTAAAAAATATATATATAATTGACATACAATATTTAAGGTAAACCACACAGTGATCCAACAGTTATATACACTATGAAACACTATACAAAGCTACTACACTATTATTGACTGTATTCCCTATGCCATACTTTTCCTCCCCATGACTTATTTATTTTATAACTGGAAGTCTGTCCCCCTTAATCCCCTTCATTTATTTCCCACACCTTCCTGTCCTCTGGCAACCACTAGTTTGTTCTCTGTATTAGTTTATTTCTGTTCTTTGATCATTCATTTGATTTTTGGATTCCACATATAAGTGAAATCATATGGTCTTTTTTTCTGACTTATTTCACTTAGGTTCATTCATGTTATCTTGAAGGTAAGATTTCATTATTTTTTATAGCTAGTATTCAATTGTATATAAACTACATAATTCTTCATCCCTCTGTGGATGGACATTTAGGTTGTTCCCTTACCTTGGCTATTATAAATAGTGCTGCAATAAACATAGGAAGGCATATATCTTTTTGAATTAGTGTTTTTGTTTTCTTTGGGTAAATAACCAGAGGCAGAATTACTTAGTTGTATGGTATCTCTGTTTTAATTTTTTGAGGAACCTTAATGCTGTTTTTCATAGTGGCTACACCAACTTACATTCCCGCCAACAGTGTATGAGGGTTACAAAGGCAGGAGTTGTCTTTTTTGGTCATTTATATTCTGAGTGCCAGAATGGTTCCTGGAAACTGTAAGCCTCAATAAGTTACTGTTGAATCATACCTTTAGATGGGAATACTCTTATTTCCTACTAAGAAGTCTAGAAGCCTACCTGCATCTGTACCCATTTTCTTCCTTCCTTCTCCAACCGGTGAAATGTGCCTCATGCTAGCAAAGGTCAGCATTATCAGATATGAATTAGATCTCATCTCTTCTTGCCTTCTCAGGAACTTTGCTCCTTTGGTCATCCCCTGTGTCCTACATTATCTATCAGCCTTTCTCTACTAGATCATTTCCTTTAATATACAATCAGATTCTACACCATTCTAAAATAAGAACAGACTCCCTCTCCTCATATGCCCTTTCAGTTACTGTCCCATTTCTGTTTGCCTTCACTGCCACACTTCCTTGCCTTCCATTTCTAATCCTATTTTCACCTCCACTATTCAGTGGTTCTTAACAAAGTCAGTAATTTTTTAAACATCTTTATTGAGATATAATTCACATACCATAAAAGTTACCCATTTAAAGTGTACAATTCAATGGCTTCATACATTCAGAAGTGTTTAATCATCACTACAATCCAAGATTTAGAATATTTTCATCACTCCCAAGAGAAACTTCCCACCCATCAGCAGTTACTCCCTACGCACCTCACCCCTCTGCCCTAGGCTACCGCTACTGTACTCTGTTTCTATAGATTTGCCTATTCTGGACTTTTCCTTTGAATGGAATCATAGAGTGTGTGGTCTTTTGTGACTGGCTTCTATCACCCTAATGTTTCCAAGGTTTATCCACATTGTAGCATGTATGTATACTTTATTCCTTTTATGGCTGAATAATAATCCATTGTATGAATATACTGTCTTTTATTTATGCATAATCAGTTGATGGACAGTTGGTTGTTTATGCTCTTTGGCTATTATGAATAATGGTGCTATGAACATATACAAGTTTTTGCGTGGTTACTTCTCTTGGCTATATACCTATAAGTGGAATTGCTGGGCTATATAATAATTAAGCATTTTAAGGAACTGCTAAAGCAGCTGTACTAGATACCAGAAATATTGTTGTAGCTTGTTTTAGAAAAACAATCTGCCATAGTCTGTTCTGGCCACACAATTTACATCCTTCACACATGAAAAATACACTTGCCCCCTCCCAAGAAAGTCTCCCAAAGTTCCATTTCTTAATGGCATCAGGCTCAGGCTTGAAGTTTAGAAACTCAGTGAGGTCAAGTGCAGATGAGATTCCTTGGGTACAATTTCTTGATGACAGCTCCTGGAGTATAGTTCCACTTGATATGAAAACATGGTGACTAAAGAAGCAAACTAGGGGCGCCTGGTTGCTCAGTCAGTTAAGTGTCTGACGTTGGCTCAGGTCATGATCTCACGGTTTGTGAGTTCAAGCCCTGCATAGGGTTCTGTGCTGATGGTGCAGAACCTACCTGGGATTCTCTCTCTCTCCCTGTTTCTGCCTGTCCCAGTTTCTCTCTCTCTTAAAACAAGCAAATCTAAAAAAAAAAAAATTAAAAAAAGAAGCAAACTATACAACCTTCCCATAACTACCCAAATACAATGGTGAGGCTTGAGATACCCTTCCTATTCCACGAGAGGCAATACTCTTTTTATAATCTCTTCCTATGTGGTATGTTCTTCTACAGTTTTAAATACCATCCATACAAGGGCGCCTGGCTGGCTCAGTTGGTTAAGTGTCTGACTCTTGATTTTGGCTCAGGTCATGAGCTCATGCCATGGTTCATGAGTTAGAGCCCGGCATTGGGCTCTGCACTGACAGTGTGGAGCCTGTTTGGGATTCTCCCCCCCACTACCCCGTCCATTTCCTGCTTGTACACATGTACACTCACGCGCTCTCTCTCTCTCAAAAAAAAGTCCATTTCCTGCTTGTACACATGTACACTCACGCGCTCTCTCTCTCTCAAAAAACAACAAAAAAAAAAGAATGAAAAGCAACTTAAAAAAAAAACATACCATCCGTACATTCATGGCTTCTGAATTTCCCGACATCTCTGAGTTCCACGCTAGAATATCTAATAACTATTTGATACCTTTAACTAGGATATCTCACAGATATTTCCAATTTAACATGATAAAATTAACTCTTATTTTCTTCTTCACCCTTTCCTCCCACAAACCTGTTCTTTGCCTGGTTTCTCCATCTAGGGGAATGATGCCATATTCACCTAGTTGCTCAGTCCAAAACCCAAGACTCAGTCTCAATTCTTTTCTCTGACCTCTGTATTCCAGTAATCAGCAGGTTCTATATTTTCTTTCTCCAGATTATACTTTTTTTTCAATCTCACCTGGATTACAACAATCTTGTTATTGGACACCCTTCTTTATTCTTGCTCCTTTCGGATTTCCATTGGTAGTCAAAGTCATATTTTAATTAGTATGTCTGGTTATGGCATGCCCTTGCTCACAGTCTTCAGTGACTTCCCACTGCACTTTGAGTAAGATCTGAATTCCTTTCCATGGTCCAAAAGGTTCACATAAGTGGCCATTGCTTGTCGCTCTGACCTTATTCCCTGCCATCTTTCCTCCTTTTCCACTATCTTCATCTTCTCTGGGCTTTTTTCAGTTCCTCAAACATCCCAAACTCTCAGAAGGGATCTGTACACATGGTACTTTCTGTGCCTGGAATATTCTCTCCCAACTTCCCACACCCACAAAACTGAATCTTTCCTGTTGTTTAGGAATAGATTCCTGAATCTATTGGAATCCAGGAATCCAAGGTACAGATTCCTGACCATTCTAAGTAGGTATCCCCCTCTTTATTTTCTATCACTGTAACCTGTTTGTTTCTTTTATAAAACTTATCCCAATTTCAACTATTTGTTTACCTATTTATCATGTCTCCCTAACTAGATTATAAGCCCTACTGAGTCAGAGGTCATGTCTGTGTTATTCACCATTGTATACCCAATTCCAAGGCAGAATGCCTAGCACATAATATACACTCAATAAATATGTGTTGAACAGTGTTTAAAGATATAATTTTGTTTTGAGATAAATATATTAATACTAATTATTAATGTTAAATGGATTATTTCCTAATTCTTACTGAAATAGCCCTTTCTCTTTCAGTAATTGCCCTTCCTTTTTGGCTGCTGCTTTAGCCAGAGCCACGTCAGACGAAGTCCTTCAGAGTGATCTTTCTGCACATTATATCCCAAAGGAAACAGATGGCACAGAAGGAACTGTGGGTGAGTACCTTTCTACATTATTCGCTTAAAAATATTAAAATATGGGGCGCCTGGGTGGCTCAGTCAGTTGAGTGTCCAACTCTCGATTTCAGCTCAGCTCATGGTTTCATGGTCATGGGATGGAGCCCCATGTCAGGCTTTGTGCTGAACATGGAGCCTGCTTGGGATTCTGTCTCCCTCTCTGCCCCTCCTGTGCTCACATGTGTACTCTCTCTCTCAAAATAAACTTTATATATATATTAAAATCTTCTCATGTGTAGTGACACACAGAAAATGTCTACACAACATGAAATCTAATTCTTTATGCACTTATTGATTTTAGCAGAAGAAGGAGAAAAAAATGCAAAATTATATATATATTTCAAACTAGTCAATAAAAGGAGGGAAAAAGAAAAAATACAGGTGTATTTTGAAAATATGTGACAATAATTGGAGCAAGAGACTGCCCTAACAAAATATTATCATAAATAATGCCTGGGTAAATGGAAAGAGTAAAGTGAGAAGTGTGAAGACACAACAGAAAAGATGAGTGAGTGAGGGGAGAGAGAGTTTGAGCAAAACCTATTTAAAACTTTTCACTTACCTTTAAGAATCCAAGTGAAAAATCATATAAAAATTCAAGAAATCAGTTGTAACATAACTTCTCATTCATTATATTAAATTTTATTTCTACCAGTAAATGAACAGAGTTCTTTATGACAACTATGTAATGTGACTTAATTGTATGGATCACTGGACATCTTTTTTCCAGGCAAATTAAGAGGTTTTATTTTTGAAGGAAGGCCTATTTTATTAACATATTATGCTTATACATATTTGCCAGGCTCTAAAGAAATACCTATTTTCTTATAAATTAGGAATTACTACTCACATTCATTAAGGAATTTTATTTTTTTTAACTTTTTTTTTTTAACGTTTATTCATTTTTGAGAGAGAGGGAGCACAAGCAGGGGAGGAACAGAGACAGGGAGACACAGAATCTGAAGCAGGTTCCAGGCTCTGAGCTGTCCCCACGTAGCCTGATGCGAACTCACAAACCAGGAGATCATGACCTGAGCTGAAGTTGGATGCTTAACTGACTGAGCCACCTAGGCGCCACCCCCCTTTTAACTTTTTTTTTAAAGGAATTTTAATATTTCATTTTATTCCAACTTAAGCATTTGCCTTTAAACATGGTGCATAAGGAGCAAAGCATATATTAATGAATCAGAGTAGCTAATCCCAGAGAACTTGAGGCAGATATAAAAGTAAACATTTCTGTTCTTCCTTTATCTCTCTAGATCATTTTTGACAGAAAATTGGCAAGAAAGGAATTCCTCTTCTTGTTTTTACTGAGAGTAATTGATTCACTTGGAACCAAATTGTTCCAGAGACAACTTGGATGGAATTCCTGTTACAAAGCATTGGTCTTTCCTCTGTTACTGATGCATGAAGTAAAAGCCCTGTAATGAAAAGATGAGGGAGATTAAATTCTGCTTCACTGCAGCCTGGGTGATGGCTGACTCAGTTCCAGCTCAGTACAGTGACATTAACGACTAATGAGTAATTTACAGCTGCGAGGGGGTGGATTGCTACTTTGGACAATTTTCTCTTTTTCACACCCTTTTTTATTTTATTTTTCCATTTCAAGCAGCAATTATACATACTGATGTTCTACACTCCCTGCAGAAGGAAAATACTTAACGTAGCAAGATTGAAGTGTTGCCCTGCATGCCTATTTTGGAAGAATATTTGGAACCCCCATAAGATAGCAAAAGTGAAATGGTGGTATCATTGGTAGTTCTGATTTTATGTTTTTTCAATAGATTACCCAGTAATGTCTCCAGGCCATGCCTGTGATTCAGAATGATCTGTTGTAATCTAACTATTTGCAAGTCCTTAATCCTTTTAACCCAAATCACTCAGTGTGAACTGCTGCTGAGGAGAATCTCTACAGGGCATATTGTGTTTATCCACACATTAGAGTGGGAAATGAGCTTACTGAGTAAGGTCTGCTGTCACTGGATTACAGGCACTCAAGTCCCCAATGAAATGCCATTGTCTCTCCTCTTAGTTGTTTCCAAAAACAGACTTAATAAAAATCCTTAACCTAAAAGTTTATGTCACCCATAGCAAAATGTTTGCTAAATGACCTTGTGTGTCTCTTGGTACAAATTTAGTTTGGCGGATGTAACGCCTATCCAGACAACCTAAAATCTATTTAAAATATCCCAGTGTAAAAATTAAAAACAAGAAGGGGAAAATGATCAGTAATACTGAGGAAATTAAAAGAATTATGAACATTTTGTGTAAATAAATCTGAAAAGCTGGGTATTTTCTAGAAAAATACAAGTTAACAGACTTTACCTAAGAAGAAAGAGATTGAGAAGATTGCCCAGGAGCAGTCTTCCAAAAAGGAGAAAGAATAGGTGATTCTACAAAGTGAACATTCTCAAATGATCAAAGACAGATAATTCCAATGTTTCTTAGAATGAATTGTCCAATTGCACAAAGAAGGAAAATTTGTAAACCATAACACCGATACCAAAACTTGCCTGAAACAAAACTAAAAAATGATATGAGGGGTCAGTCTTAGCAATCAATGTAAAAAATCTTAAGTAAAATACTTGTATATTGAGTACAATAGTTAATTCATTCAATGTGTATTTTCTTGAAGGCTGACCATATGCTTAGCATGTGCTGAGGAGACCATAAAACAAAAATAATAGGAAGCCTGTTAGCATAATTTGTATATTAATAGGTCAAAAGAAAAACAGCAGAATAATCTCAAAAGATGCCCAAAGAAGCATTTGATTAAATTCAATTATCCATTCCTAATTTTAAAAATATACTTATTAAAGTATAACTAGATGGGTACCTCTTGGACACTGTAGGACAAAATTTGACTCAGAGCAAAATCTAGCATTTGTGCATAATGTATGCTTAAGAATTTTTTGGTTGCAGGGTGCCTGGCTGTCTCAGTTGGATGATCATGTGATTCTTTATCTCGGGGTTGTAAGTTCGAGCTCCATGTTGGGTGTAGAGATTATTTAAAAATAAAATCTTAAAAAAAAAATTTTTTTTTTTAGTTGCAAGTGACCACTAACAACTCAGACTGGCTTCAGCAAAACAGAATTTATTGGCTACCCTTCAATGTATGGGCTACACGGCTAGATGCAAGGCTTCACATGATTCATCAGAACCTGGCATTTCTCCAAATCTCAGCTGTATTCTTTTTTTTTTTTTTTTTTTTTAAGTAGGCTCCACACCCAACATGGGGCTTGAACTCACAACCCTGAGATCAGCAGTTGCATGCTCTACCACATGAGCCAGGCACCCCTCTTTAATTTTGATTTTATTTTCAGGCTCCATTTTCAGGCAAGATCACTGCTAGGCCACCAGGTCTTCAACTGCCCAGGTGCAAATCAAGCAGGAAAATAAGAGTAACTAACTACTCAGTTGCTCTTACATAAATCACAGATTCACTCTAACCAGCCCAGCTTGGGTTATTGCCAATTCCTGAACCCATCACTGTGGCCAGAGGAATGTGATTCTCTAATTAGCTAGACCTGAATCACATGTTTTACCCCTAGATACACAGGAACTGAGAGAAGGAAATGTCTCTGGTAGAAAGAAGAATGTTTGCTAGGTGGCAAAAAAAAAAAAAAAAACCAACCCAAAAACACATTAAAGCAAAGTTCTGACTCAAAATAGGAAATAAAGTAAAATAACTAGGAATATATTCTTTAAGAACTATGAAGCTCCTGGGGTGCCTGGCGGGCTCAGTTGGGAGAGCATGTGAACTCTGGGTCATGAGTTCGAGCCCTACTTTGGGGGCAGAAAATTACTTTAAAAAAAATCCTATGAGGGGCGCCTGGGTAGCTCAGTTGGTTAAGTGTTGACTTCAGCTCAGGTCATGATCTCATGGCCTGTGAGTTACAGCCTTGCATTGGGCTGTGTGCTGAGAGCTCAGAGCCTGGAGCCTGCTTCAGATTCTGTGTCTCCCTCTTTCTCTGCCCCTCCCTCACTCGTGCTTTCTCTCAAAAATAAATAAACATTAAAAAAAATTTTTTTAATCCTATGTTAAAACTAGTGAGCAACATAAAAAGGATTTAATGAAACAATGTTTCAATAATGAAACAACTTGTTTCTAGATAAGACTCAATATGAAAAATACATTAATTTTTTTTTCTTTTGCAGGTTACTCTATAAATTCAAGGTAACCCCAAACACAAGGGCAACAAATTTTCCCCTTCAAACTTGGCAAAATAATTAGAAAAATCATCTGGAAGAATAAACATGTCAAACTACCATAGTGATAGCCTTTTAAAATTAGTATTAGGTAGGAAAACTAGTTCTGATATGAAAACATGTTATAAAGTTACAGTAATTATAAATTTTTTTTTAACATTTATTGAGAGACAGAGAGAGGCAGAATGTGAGCAGGCAGGGGAGATGTAGACAGAGGGGGGAGACACAGAATCGAAGCAGGCTCCAGGCCCTGAGCTGTCAGCACAGAGCCCAACGTGGGGCTCGAACTCACAAACTGCGAGATTACGACCTGAGCCAAAGTCGGTCGCTCAACCAACTGAGCCACCCAGGTGCCCCAAAGTTACAGTAATTATAAAATAATGGCACCACTGTAGAAATTGATGGAGTGAAGGGGCACCTGGGTGGCTCAGTCGGTTGAGCATCTGACTTCAGCTCAGGTAGTGGTCTCACGGTCCGTGGGTTCGAGCCCCATGTTGGGTTCTGTGCTGACAGCTCAGAGCCTGGAGCCTGCTTCGGATTCTGTGTCTCCCTCTCTCTCTGCCTCTCCCTCACTCATGCTCTGTCTCTCTGTCTCAAAAATAAATAAACATTAAAAAAAAAAAGTTAAAATCGGAGTGAAGCAGAATGGACAATCAAAAAGCATACAAATATTTTAATATTTTAGTAGCTAATTTATGTTTGCATATTCATTTATTCAGTAAACATCTAGTGAGCCCCTGCTATCTGTCAGTTACTGTACTATGATGAATCAAGTATAATTGAGACACTGTATGTACAGTCTAATTTGGGAAATGTAGAGCACGGGTGTTGGAGTCAGACCTGTGATTAAAAATGGTTTTACTTATTTGTGAAATGTTCTAGAGAAAGAGGATGTAACAAGTACTTAATAAATATTATCTATTGGTATAAAATGTGGCAAGAGCTATAGGAGATGGTGTAATGGGAATGTAATGGAAGAAGCAACTGGGAGGGGGTAGGAACAGATCTACTGGTTTACTAAATACTAGAGGAAGCTGGTATTGCCTCCACCTAACCAATTTGCTGTCCAATAGACAGCACAGGTATGGAAATGTTCTCTGCCTGTGTTGTCTAATGTGGTAGCCACTGGCTATATGCAGTTACTGAGCATTTGAAATATAGCCAATGTAACCCAAAAACTGAATTCTAAATTTTACTTAAAGTTAAATGGCCACATGTAGCTAGTAAGCAACCTTACTGGACAGTGCGGGTCTATATAAGAAGAGTAATATACAAGTCAAAAAATAATGGTTTCTATTTGGAACATTATCTGGAAACTATCCCGATAGTTAACATCAGTTATTTGTTTCACCCGACTCCATTCTCCCTAAGTGTTTCCAAATTCACTTATTGTTTTGCAGTCCTCTGTTGTGATTGAGTCAAACTCACACCTATGCTGCTGCAAAGACCAAATGGGTTGGAGTGATACAAATAGGTAATTGCTGGCTGAAAGAATCTCTGGGCAACTGGTGCTTTAAAAAAATAAAGATTGGAGTTTTGTCAAAACAGTAAAAATATTGGCTTGTCTATTAGCTTCAGTTCCTCTCTTATACACACCTCCTCAGGTTGTATTGGCTCTTTGAACTTGGTTTCTTTTTCAAATGTACCCTTGATTTTCAATTAAATAAAAATGTCAAGGGGGGGGCAGAGCCACAAAACATAGGTTACCACCCTGTACTATGTTGGAAAAAAAAAAAAAAAGGCAACAAAAACCTTGAGATAAGCTTTCTGAATATAATCATTGTTGGAAGGATTTTAAGAAAACAGGTAAAGGTAGTCACAGATTAAAGCAGCAGCAGGGAAGGGGATAAAAAAATGGGAATCTAAGTTCCTCGGCCATTCTAGAACACAAAGTCTCTCTTCTGCGGATCTGTGTTCTAGATCAGAGGAGTCATGTGCAGCCACTGGCCATCTGGTACACATTTTCACAGGCTGTCAGGTAATATCTGATTTATGTAAAGTTAAAAAAAAAAAGGTTTGGGGCGCCTGGGTGGCGCAGTCGGTTAAGCGTCCGACTTCAGCCAGGTCACGATCTCGCGGTCCGGGAGTTCAAGCCCCGCGTCAGGCTCTGGGCTGATGGCTCGGAGCCTGGAGCCTGTTTCCGATTCTGTGTCTCCCTCTCTCTCTGCCCCTCCCCCGTTCAAGCTCTGTCTCTCTCTGTCCCAAAAATAAATAAACGTTAAAAAAAAATTAAAAAAAAAAAAAGGTTTTTGGAGAATTCTGAATTTTTTTTTACCGGTTTACCTGGGATATAGTAATCTAAAATGCTGGCCTGAGGAAACCTTATCTCCCCCTGGTTATTTAACAGCTGCACTTGAGTAGAGGACAGCTGGAGCTGAGATGGTGTGAAACACTATTCATTGTGGCCTAAAAGGCTTACACATCTGTCATCCATTGAAGGATTCGAGTCCGACTCAGAAGGCAGCTCATCTGTTCCACTTGATAGGTAGTAGACTTAATGATCTAGGGTAAAGAATCCTCTGGTTGGTCTTTTTCTATCCAGGGTTACACATACAGACAGAGTTTAAGTACTTTTTCCCTTAGAGACTTTTAAAACTTTAAAAACTTTACTTCATTTGTTAACCTTCTAGCTAAACTATTGAAGCCATTGCCAAAAACTTTAATTAAAAAATTCATCAAATAAGAAAAATGTATATCATTTAGTTCCAAATTATGATCAGTTACAAGAGAGAAAAGTTAGGGAACTGGAGGGAGGTAAAGGAAGAGGTCAGGAAGAAAAAGACAAAAGCAAAATGGTAATCAAAATAAATGCTCATTCCTGTAGTTTGCAAATGAATGATGTTTTTTTCATAGGCCTTTCATATTTCAATTGCTGAATAACTACTGTTCATATTTCAGTCATTCTTCTAAGCAGGGGGTGCTGGCTCTCCAGATAATAGCCATGGCAGCCAACCAAAAGGGAGCCACCGCTGTGGAGCTGAACTAGATAGCAGTGGTCAGAGCACTTTGAGGGTTGGAAGAAATCCAGTCTAGGAGTAGATCCAACCCTGGCCAGAGGTTTTCTCTCTCCTTATGACATAAGGATATCAATGGCAGCTGCTGGCTGATGATTTTCTACTAGATTGGTTGTCATTTTCTCTCTTCAGAAGCAACATTTCATTTTTCTTGAGAAGAGGAATTTCTTCTATTAAGGAGTTTGACTAAGGTGACCTACTTCTGTCTTTACCAAGCAGGCTAGTGAAAAGCAGCTTTAAATGGCTCTTCACTGGGGGTGTCTGTGTTTCTTTCACAGAGATTGAGACAATGAAATTGGCGCGTTCTGTCTTCAGCAAACTACATGAGATTTGCTGCAGCTGGGTGAAAGACTTCCCTCTCCGCAGGAGACCCCAGCTTTATTATGAAACATCAATCCATGCCATCAAAAACATGCGCAGGAAAATGGAAGACAAACATGTCTGCATTCCTGACTTTAATATGCTCTTCAATTTAGAGGTAAAGGGCACTTCTCAAGAATCCATGAGATTTAAAAAACAAAACAAACACCTTCATGGTCCTATTTTCTGATAGTATCTCTGATGGGTTGGAGGACTAAAGGCAGAGTGGCACAAATTTGCTTGCATTAGACAACAGAAAAGTAACTATTTTATGTTATTTTGGGGGTTTTGTTTTATTTAAAGTACGCTTTACACTCAATGTAAACCCCAGATCAAGAGTCGCATACTCCACTGACTGAATCAGCTAGATGCCCCTATTTTATGTTATTTTGAATAAATAATATATCCACATGGTTCAGAATTGGAAAAAAAAAAATATCCTTGTCTCACAGACAGTGCTCTTCCATGAAGACAAGGGAAGTACCAAATTTTTGTGTGAACTTTCAGAGTTATTCTATAAACATATAAGCAAAAAGAAGAACTGTCATACCTCAATAAAGCTGTTGATTAAGTTCCCACATTACTGTGTTGTTGAAGCAACATAAAACACAAACATAAAAGAATGTGAGACTGACACCGTTTTCTGATTTCATGTGATTTTCTTTTTAAAATCTTGGTTTCTGATACAGGAAAGTAGCTGGAATTACATTTCGTGAATCTCTGTGACTGACAAATTGGATCATATGAGCCTTGTCAGCTTAATAACCATTTTCTTGTTATCTTCCTCTTCTTTTTCTATTAAATGTGTTAGGTTAGTGCAAACAGAGGTAGGTTTGTTTCCTTTGCCTGTCACTTGCCTCTTTTCTTCACTCAAGTCCATAACTTAAAAATTACAATGTAGTAATTTATACAAAGCACAGTATTTCCTTCATTTGGCAGCTAAATTTAAATTTTAGCTGACTGTCAGGGTCTGCTAAGCAGTGATAGTAGGTTGATAATTGGTGCTTATGTTACAAAGATAGATCAGCTTTGTTTCCAAATATCTTTAGACTATCTGGATATCTCTGTTTCCAAATGTTACCATGCCTGTGCAAATATAACCTAAAAAGCTATATTGTATGATAAACAACCCTTCTATCACTATACCCATTTGAAGATTATACTCAGGTTTGAGGGCATTATTGTTTTTTTTTCTGATCTGGTTGGTTTTCATTTTGCCTCAAAAGCAGCTCATATATATGTGATATATTTGCCTCAAAAGCAGCACATATATATGACTGGTTATCTGTGAATGGTGAGATAATATAGATTTCTTTCTTTCTTTATACTTCTTTATTAGTCCCAATAAACAATACATCATCTTTATACCAGGGGAAACACTATTTTTTAACTAAAATTTTTTTTAATTAAAAATTTTTTAATTTAAAGATTTTAAGATTTTAATCTTTAATTTAAAGATTTTAAATTAAAATTTTTTTAAAAAATTAAAAATTAAATTTAAATTAAAAAATTTAAAACTAATTTTTTAAAGAGATCCACTTGGCTCTCTTCTGTTTCTTCAGATGCTATATTGAATCTCCCCACTATGGCACGTGGGTGGCTCAGTCAGTTAAGCGTCTGACTCTTGATTTGGGCTCAGGTCATGATCTCACAGTCTCATGAGTTTAAGCCCTGCGTTGAGCTCCACACTGATAGTGTGGAGTCTGCTTGGGAGTCTCTCTCTCCTTCTGCCCCTCTTCCACTTGCGCTCTTTCAGTCTCTCAAAATAAATAAACTTAAAAAATAAATCTCCCACCAATCACACACTAAAGTTCTATTCTCATGTCCTCATAAAAGTATTCTTGTCCCCTCCCTCTTTGTGATGACCCCACATCAGCTCACTCATTTAAAAACTGCTTGTAAAAGCTATTTTTCAGTTTTACCCTTATCCTGCCAACTGAGTTGTTTATAAGTACTGCTTTAGTACATGTCATTTAGTACATTTAGTACATGTCAATACTTTTCTGAAGATAGTTCTGTTTAATCAGTTAATCGTCAATGGCATTGTAGATGGTACTTATTAAACTATTAACTGGTTGTAATGTCTGTATTAGATATTGATATCATAATATTTGGGTGTTTTTATTCTATTTATATTTGGTGCTTTTGTAAATGTAGTATGCACTTTAAAAAAGAACTTTTCTTTCTTTCTTTTTTTTTTTTTAAAGATTTTAAGTAATCTCTACATCTAACATGGGGCTTGAACTCACAACCCCAACATCAAGAGTTGCATGCTCCTGTGACTGAGCCAGCCAGGTTTCCCTAAAAAGAATTTTTTCAAAGCACAGACATATCTGTTGTTTTAGTAGTTCTTCCAAATCCCCATGAGATAGCAACTCATCCTTACTTAAAATAGATGAGAAAATAAGCACAAGAAAATTAGATGGTTTACTTTGTATATTTGATTTCCTTTGAATGACAGGGCCTAGACTCATCTGAGCTCCCTGATCCCAAGGATGAAGTCAAAGTTTGCAAAAGAAAATGATTACATACTGTTGCCTAAAGGGAGCCCAGGACTCAAGTGAGAGTTCAGGGAGTTAGAAATCTCCTTAGTAAGCTAGATCAGAGATGTGAACACTGCTGTTGAAGATAAAGAAGCAAACTACTTAATGTTTAAATGTAATATTGTGATTAGGCTTCCTTTGTCAACACAAAGCACAGGTTTGGAAGACCCTCCTCTGGCAGTTGCCTTTATGCTTCAAGCAGTGGGTGAGCCAGGAAGTGCGAGGCTCAATCTTGGATTAGAGGACAAGGCATAATGGTTACAGGACATTTGGACATCTAATATGGTTCAAGTTTGGCTAACCAGTTTAGAGACTGTGTTATATATGGTGGGTATTCAGTGTGACTGAATGATTTATGAAGAAGATATTATAGTTAAGAAGTATGTGTATACTTTCATTATCTCTGTATTTTAAACAACCTAACATAATTGGCCCTGTGCTGAAGGCCAATTATTTTCTATTGTTCTCGGTTTCTAATTTTATAAGAATACTTTCATTTTGAGAAAAATGCTCAGTCCAGAACAGCTTTTGCTCAATTCGTCCTTATAACCTTCTCTTTCCTCCCCCTTCCCACAACTTGTAACGGCAGTTTTGAAGCAACTGTATGTGGGTGGTTTCCATGGTATAAGACAACAACTTTCACAAAGAGGGTGCTTCAGCCTGAGCTAATTGGCCATGATGTGTTCCAGTGTTATGTGTATAAACACAGATGCCCTCATATTGCAGGTATTTTAGCAGCTGATCATGCATGTCAAAAAAGGGAAGCATTTAGTCTCATTATCTGGGTGACAAGTGTAGTAGAGGAGGACAGTGGGCACCAGTACAGGGGATTGGTTCACTTGAGTCACACTGTACCTAACTCACTTAACTGTTTCTGTTTTTCTTATTGACAGGACCAGGAAGAACAAGCTTACTTTGCAGTGTTTGATGGCCATGGAGGAGTGGATGCTGCCATTTATGCCTCCATTCACCTGCATGTTAATTTAGTACGCCAGGAAATGTTCCCCCATGATCCTGCTGAGGCCCTGTGCCGGGCCTTCCGGGTTACTGATGAGCGGTTTGTGCAGAAAGCAGCCAGGGAGGTATGCCTTTTTCTCATAAATTCCAGCCATGAATGCACTGGCTGAGCTCAGCTTGGTCTGTGGTTCAAGGGCTACTTTGGATTTTGTCTTTTTTGGGCAGGCATTATTTAAAGTTCTCTTTCAAACTGTATTCTTGACCCACAGTATTGGATTCGATAGTAGTTCTAATTCCCTCTTTAGGGCTTTAGGGGGTGATATGATGTACTGTAGAGAAACTCCGAAGCTTTAGTTTTCCAGAAAGCCAGTCCATTGCTGGATTTGGCAGGTGAGTTTTATCTTTCTTATTTAACAGCGCCTGTCAGGTTCACACTAGGACCATCTCTATAAGCAGACTTTTGCTGACAAGATCTGGGTATGGTGATTAAAACAATGGACTAAAAAGGAAACAGAAGCTAGATTACTCCCATACACTTGGTTCTAAATGGGTTGGCAGTGTTTTACTGTGTATCTCTTGAGGGAAAATTTGCTTGGAAAGAGTGAATCCTTAGATGATTCTTGAACTGATTTTCTCTTAATAGGAAGAAAAGTCAGAGCTCATGTCCTAATTTCTTAAGGTTAATCAGACCTAAGGTTTTTACTCTACATGAATGACAGGGGCTCTATATTAAGATCTAAAAGTAAAAATTTTAATCTAATTATCATTTGGGGCATTGGTATATGATTAACTACAGTACTCTATTCATTTCTAACTGGGGAACAATAGCAAGATAATAATTTTTAATTTTTAAAAGTAATTACAGAATTATACATACAGAAAATAAGACTCCTGCCCTATGAATTAAACATTAACTATTTTTGAAATGGACTTGGAAAGAGCAGGGTCACCATTTAATCCATTTTTTCGATCTCATTGTTATTGGTTTATAGCAATAGTGGTGCTTGGAATTAATGAGACTAATTCAGAACTATTTGGTATTAAGTAATGAAAATATTCTGTTATCTCTCCACCTGCATCCCAGGTTTAGATTAATATGCAAATCCAACAACAGGAACCACTAGGGTCTACATGTAGAGGTGGGGCAAGACAACAAAATACTTGTTGACCTCAGACCTTCTCAGAGGCTTTTGAGGGCTGGTGCTGCGTGGCTCTGCCTGCCTTGGAGCTGCTGGCTGTCCTCACTCTGAGGACAAGACTGGCCCCTGAGAGGTGATGTGTAATCACCAACGTGAAACTAAGAGACTTGCTTTGTCTTCTTCATCTTCTGTTTTATCCTTTTTCCTCTGTGCCCTCAAAATCAGGACTTTTCTGACCATGTTCACCTCATTTGCTTTGCCAGTGATCCTGATGTCTCTCAGTCTTGCCAACAGTTCTCTTGAATAATTTAGGTTTGTCTCAGCAGTTACTTTTCTCCTTCTTGTGCATCCATGTGCTGCTAACTGCTGGGAAGAAAGTAGCTATTCCTGTTGTGAAGCAGCCCTGCCTCCTGTTCTCTCCAGGGCATATGCACTGAAGTGTCTTTATCATGTGTTCCAGGGGGCTGAGTTTTTGAACACTCTGTGTGGGAAGGCATTTTATTGGTGGGTGAGGATTTATAACAAACTTTCCCTATATAGGGAAAATGAGAAGTTGTTTTTCTCATTGGATACAAGGGGCCTTTTACCATCCCTGACGCATTGGTTCTAATTTAGGCCAAGTCCTTGGTAACAGAAAGTCATGCTTATTTCGTGGTGACTCATGTCAAATTGGAGATGTCATTTTAGTATAGTAATATCGGGAGCATTAAGTACAGTGGTACTGAGCTATTGAGGTGAAATTCCAGGCTGTTCTTTATGCAGTGTTCCAAAAGCAAAGGCCCCTAAAATTATTATAGATTTTTTTTTAAACTATAAGCAACTTAGCATGCCAGGAAACATGTATCTCTTGGCTCCTAGTTAATACTCAGAGTATGGGAGCATTTGTTGTATATTAATCAGATATTTTATATGTTTTGTGTAATCTAGGATCCTCCCTGTGAACATACATCACTAACAAAATAGAGACCAGAATATGGAAATCTTTAAAGATTACTATAGTGGACTGACAACTGGACTAGGAGGAAAAAGAATTTCAGTTGTTTTGTGTACTAATGAATTACCTGGCCTTGGAAAATCACATAACCTGCTGTAGTTTTTCTTACCTATACATGAAATGAAATGAAATGATCATCTCTGCCTTGCATATCACAGTTTGCATCTATGTGTGTGGACATGCACATAAAAATGCATTGAAAAATAGGAATTACTATTTATTGTGAAATCAAGTTATTAATAATCTAGCCCCCAACTAAAAGTTTATATTAACTATAAACTGCTTCTCAATGAGAATTTGATTTCTATTTATTTTTTACTGACTCTAGTTTTATTTAAATTATTTTCAGAGCTTAAGATGTGGGACCACAGGAGTGGTGACTTTTATCAGAGGTAACATGCTCCATGTGGCCTGGGTTGGGGATTCCCAGGTTATGCTTGTGAGAAAAGGCCAAGCTGTTGAACTAATGAAGCCACACAAACCGGACAGGGAGGTAAGTGTGCTCTGTTAGAGCACATGCCACAGAGGCAGTTTTCTAGTTACTAAGATTCATTTGATTATTATAATTACCACGACTCGCTGAGCAACCATGTCCACCTTACAAAGGAGTAATAAAGAGAACCTCTCCAGGAAGCTGATGAATATTATATCTCTTGTTTACTATGTAAGGTAGAAAAATAAATCCTGAATCCAATTATTTGCTTCTCTCTATTGCATTGCTGTTTAGGATGAAAAGCAGCGAATTGAGGCTCTTGGAGGTTGTGTAGTCTGGTTTGGTGCCTGGAGGGTGAATGGAAGTCTGTCGGTCTCCAGAGCTATTGGTAGGAAAAACTAATTAATTTTTGTTTCTCCAAACTGTCCTCTTCCAGATCATTGTCTTATATTAACTCCATATTATATTAACTACAATAAGAAAACCTGAGATGGTAATTTATATTATCAGACTGGTTATTATTATTTAAAATAATGATTGGATAATGCCTCTTAATTATTTGATTTAATCAACCATTTCATCTATATGCTTAAATACCATTATTAAAAGGGAACTATGTTAAATGCAGAACTTCTTAGTTTCTATCCTTTTTTTCTTTTTTTTTTCTTTTTTGAATGGAAGCCCTTAATCTTTGGGACACAAATTTGCTTAAAACCATAGTGATCCTCATTTCATTCCATTTTGGGTCATATTTAGCTTGACTCGGTATTTTCAAGAGAACAAGAAGGCTTCCCTCTCTATATTTTACCTTTCTTATGTCTTTACTTGTTTTTCATTGAATTATAAAATGACATCAACATCGTACTTCTTAGATGAAAACAATTTTCTTTATGTGGAATATACTGATTTGCCAGGTAACCCTAGGTTTTAAAGAATCTGGCTCCCTGGTACATAAGTTCTTCAGAAGGGGAAGTCAATGAAACTATCTAAAACTTAGAGAGTAAACAGCTAAGCTTATTGGACGGAATGACAAAATGCAAGGGCGTAAGTTCAAAGATAGTCCTGTTTCTATTTTTGTTTTACTTTGGCACCTGGGTTTATTATATTTTAGGCTTCATGTCTTAGCTTCATTTTCTGGTTTTAAGAATTTTTTTTTTTTAACATTTATTTATTTTTGAGACAGAGAGAGACAGAGCATGAACGGGGGAGGGGCAGAGAGAGAGGGAGACACAGAATTCGAAGCAGGCTCCAGGCTCTGAGCCGTCAGCCCAGAGCCCAACACAGGGCTCGAACTCACGGACCACGAGATTGTGACCTGAGCTGAAGTCGGACGCTTAACCGACTGAGCCACCCAGGCGCCCCTCTGGTTTTTAAAAAGAATAAATTTGTGTGTATCTTTATAGGTGATATGCATGCATACTGCAGTTCTTAGACCCTGCTCCTAAAGAAAAAATGAAGTGATTTGACATAGGGATAAAATGGATAAACGGCATTCACATCCAACCCCCCAATTTTGCTTATCATTACCAAAACATTCTAGAACATTAACAAAATCTCAAAGGATTGATTCAGTTTCACCAGTGATGTGAGTTCCTCCCACTCTTTGGGAAGGTGCTGGCAAGCTGTGAAGTGGCCCAAATGTGAGCAGCAGAAGGCTGAGACAGAAAGTGAAAACTGAAAGATCCTGCAAGTGCTTCTGAAAAAATAAGAGTTAGTTTTATCTTAGACTGAGAGAGTTATTAGGAGCTCTGGAATAAGACCACTGAGGAGAAACTTCTCATTACTAAAACACACCCTCATGTAAAATTATTTCTGACAGTTCCTCTTGATCTTACTGTCTTTGTCACAGTACTGAAACATACCTTTCATACTGGTAATAGAACCAACTTTACTAGAGAATACTTGCCTTTTCTTGCTTCTAAAATATAACACAAGGAGAAACCAAAAGCAAGGGAAGACTGTCCTTGAATAAGAGACAGTCTAAGAGAGAATAAGGCAAACTTCATAGACGAAGTGACTTTTAGGTTGGATGTGGAGGACAGTGTGTAGGGGAGGAAATTCCAGGGGTAGGGGCATACAAATACGTGGGCGCCTGAAAGGGCATGCCATGTTTTAGGAACAGCAGCACATACAAGAGACTAGGGCAGAGGGTGGGCGTGGTAAAAGTAAGTGTTGCTGCCAGATTGTGAAGGGGTTTATATGCCAGGCTAAGTAGTCTAGACTCTCCCAGGTGAATAAGCATAGAGGCCACATGATCATTTATAATCCCTTATAAAGGTATTTGTTTGGGATGATGGTATAGAAGATGGACTAGAGTACAAAGACTAGATGGGATCTTTCAGGGGCTGTTGATACAGTTTGTTACAGCTACGAGGGCAGCTCAGAAAGGATACAGAGGAGGCTGAAATTGATTGGATGGAAGTGACAGTTTGTGGGGGTGGAGGAAAGCTGGCTTCCAGGTTTTTGACTTGTGTGACTGAGATGATAAAGCATCTGTAAAAAAGCAGCAGCAGTTTGTGGGGTGGGGAAAAGGGCGGGTAATGAGTTCATTTTGGACATATTTTATATTCTAGGTACCTTACCTGTGTGGTATCTTAGAAGAGATAATTTATATGTAGTTGGAAATACAAATCTGAGCTTAGCAGAGTTCTGAGTTGCAGACAGAAATGTGGGAACTCATCCCGTTTTGGCAATAATATTAGCAGTCTGTGAAGTGATATTGTATATATTAGTTGACACTATAGGCATTGCCCAGGAAGACCATGTAGTGTGATGAGAGACCCAAGGATGAGACTCATTACTGAAGGTTCCTGCTCTCTAGGTTTGTATCTTGGCTCTGTCACTTTACAAGCTATGGGCCTTGGGAAATTAACTTCCTTGTGTCTGTTGTTCCTTTGTAAAGCAGGAATAGTAACAGTGACTGGCTCATGGAGTTTTTGTATTAAATAGTATAATACATGCACCATACTTAAAACCCTGCCTGGCAGAGTTTTAGCACAAAATGATCGTTAGTGCTGTTATTAAGTGAAAGAGCCAGTGAAGAAAATCAAGGAGGGATCAGAAATATACAAGTGGGCTACCACAGATACTAAGTAAGAGAATAGGGTTTCTAGGAGTTAAGTAGTCACAGGGTCAAGTGCTAGAGAGGTGAAGTGAGATGTGGGATAAAAAAAAAAAAGACATGGAATTCTGAAAATAGGAAATAATTGGTAATATAGGAGAGAAATGTTTTGGATTAGTAGGTGAGAAAAAAAAATCAGGAGAGGGAGAATGAGCAACAACAAAAGAGTGTGTGTAGATTTAGTTTCTTGGGCAAGTTAGTGGTAAAGGAAATAATGTGGTGGCTTGTGGGAAAAGCTGATTTGGGAAAGGGTTATTTTTATTGTTTTTGTTTTTAGGATAAGGAGTTTAGATCAGATTTGTAGGATAAAAGATGAGAGCAAGTAGAAGAGAAACTGAAGATGAGACAGAAATGAGTCCTAGAGAGTCAGGTCCAAGAGCACAGGTTAGCTTTGAGAAGGAGACTGGTAACTCATAAGGTGAATCTCTTCAAATTAAAATAAAAAGGGAGGGGGTAGGGGAAGGAATTGAGGGAATTCAGGTTTGATAAACTTCATTTTCTTTGACATAGGAAATCAGGCCCTCTACCAAAATCCAGTAGCTTAATTGGAAGAGAGAGGTGAAGAATGTGGGAAAGATTTGGAAAGCTCACAGAATAAAACAGGGGGCTAAATGGGGACAAGAAAAAGGACTCCTGAGCTGAGTTCAACTCTACTTAGGAAATAAGGGACACTTTTAAAGCTTTAAAAATGAACAGCTTTCAACAGTTTCTCCTCCTGAGCCCTTCAGATTTATGATCCCAAGTTGACAGAGGCATGATGTTTCCTAGCACATGGAGAGAGGAGGTTGAAGATAAAAGGATGTTGCCATTTCTACCATGAAATGGATAATCACAAATTTGGGGGCGAAATGTCATGAATTTGACATCCAACAGTAGAGCAGGTGAAAAGCCAGAATTTTGGCAGCATTTTCTCTGTGCAAATCTTTTGTATGTTCTGTTCCAAACTAACAGTTGCAGTAGCCTTTTAATTGAAGCACTAAAACAAGATTTTTGGGAACAGTATGACTCAGATCACATTTATTTTTAGAGCTGGAATTCAGAAAATAATAATGATGATAATAATAGGTGGAACAGGGGATGGGGAAATTTAGTAAAGTGGATTGGTGGAGAACACTGAATCCTGTGATTGGAAGTTTTGATTAGCTTTCTCAGGCTACTGGGAGGCATCATAGTATAGAAGTGAAATTGAAGTTGATGGAATCAAAACCATGTTTGAGGGAAGATGGTTCTGGCTACTGTATGAAAAAGACTAGTTTCTTATCTTTTATCTGTTTTTCAAGGTATCCCATCACGAGACCTGCTGAGAGGGCATGTGGCCCACACTGGTCCTAGCGGTTATCGCTAGGGTTCCTACTGAGCTTTCTGGGCCTATGTGAGGATTAAACAGGGATGTGAAATGTTGGAGAGGACCTTACTTATAGGAGAGAACCTACAACAAATTATGAGAAAGAGTAATGACAGAGCCAGATCACTTAAGTATAATTTCATTTTACCATCCCCTAGTTACAAAGTCATTTTAGTACTTCATCAGTACCTAATGAGGGTTTGTAAGTAACAAAGGTAGGGTTGGGACCCAGGCAGTCTGACTCCACCAAGCTGTACTTTACAAATGATAAAATGTTTTGTAAATTTTAAAATTTTAACTGTTTCCTAATATAGCAGTTATTGCTAAATACTGTTTCCTATGTACAGTAGAAAATGAGTATCCCTTGTTGTACTAATAAGCGATCCTGTGTTATACTTAATAGGCTAAGGACCCTTTGGCTAGGCTCTCTCCAAGTACCTAGAGGAAAACAATAAATATAGAGAGAATGGATCTGGAAGTGCTCTAGATCTGAAAGATCCAATGTGCATTGTAGATGATTAATTTTCTCAGTAGTCTGGTGATAGACTGGAGACCATGAGCCCACATTAAGCTAAGTTTCTGTCTCCACTCCAAGCACTCCATATATAGCTATGCATCATTCCTTAACAGAGAGTTGTCTCTCTGTCTTTGTTAATGCTATTCCTTCAATCAAGGGCTCTTCTATGCCTGGTGATAACTAACTTCAAGGCCCAGTTCAAATGTCATTCTGTAAGTGGATGAACTATTAAATAAGAGAGAAATAATGGCCCAGTAGGGCTCTGGGGGCTCTCACAGTGTTCATAAGTAGAGAATGAACAATACCAATAAAGGTGGCAGGGGGAGGGGGTTCGATCAAAGACAAATGAAGAAAGCAAAAATACGGTAGTCCCTGAAGATGAGAGAAATATGATTTTTTCCAGTTGTTCTCTAGAAGTTACAAGTAAAGCAGCTTTAAAAAGCAAAAAGTAGGGCACCTGGGTGGCTTAGTCGGTTAGGCAGTTATCTTCAGCTCAATGATCTCATGGTTCGTGGGTTCGAGCCCCGCGTCAGGCTCTGTGCTGACAGCTCAGAGCCTGGAGCCTGTTTCAGATTCTGTGTCTCCCTCTCTCTCTGTCCCTCCCCTGCTCGCACTCTGTCTCTGTCTCTTCAAAAATAAATGTTTAAAAAACTTAAAAAAAAAAAAGCAGAAAGTAACTAAGTAAGTAAATAAATAAATAGCAGAAAGCAAACCAGATTGGGAACCAAGAGGCTGACATTCTAGTTCTCATCTGAATCTTGGGATGACTTTTCCTGGCTTAAGGGAGTTGACTTGATTTTTAAAAATCCCTTGTAACTCAAACCTTTCTCTGTGCTAGCAGCATAAAGCTATTACTTTGAAAACAAAGACAGAAAATGTGTTTAATGAAGAGTGATCACAACTTTGGTTTTTTTTTTTTTTTTAATGTGGACTTGTTCTCAAGTCTGTTAAGTCAAATTTAACCACTAATAAAAAAAAAAGGCAGATCTATCAATAAACAAAATGTTCCTGTGTTAAGACTGAAATTTTTCAATGCAGCAAAAAATTTAGATTTGACATTTGTTGCCATGCTCAGCTAAGCCTAAATCATAGCTAGAGGCACAAGATTCAGAGTATAATAAGCTAGCTAAGTAAGTAAGCCCAGTGAATGGCAATTATTTAACAGAGAGTAAGGAGTGAGCAGCATCTGATTAACAAAGAATTCAAGTACTATATTTTATCTGAAACTAGTTTATAAATTCTTTCCAGTGTATTCAGATCACAATCCAGTAAATTATGATCAGTCACAGCATTGGCCATAAACATTCCTATAAACATACAAGGTAAATTTGACCTACTTTTTAATTCCCACAGGAGATGCTGAACATAAGCCATATATCTGTGGGGATGCAGATTCTGCCTCTACTGTTTTGGATGGAACTGAAGACTACCTCATTCTGGCCTGTGATGGCTTCTATGACACCGTGAACCCTGATGAGGCAGTGAAAGTTGTGTCTGACCACCTGAAGGAGAATAATGGAGACAGTAGCATGGTTGCCCACAAATTAGTTGCATCAGCTCGTGATGCTGGGTCAAGTGATAACATCACTGTTATTGTGGTATTCCTGAGGGACATGAACAAAGCTGTAAATGTTAGTGAGGAATCAGATTGGACAGAGAACTCTTTTCAAGGAGGGCAAGAAGATGGTGGGGATGATAAGGAGAATCATGGAGAGTGCAAACGCCCTTGGCCTCAGCACCAGTGCTCAGCACCAGCCGATCTAGGCTATGATGGGCGTGTGGATTCATTCACTGATAGAACTAGCCTGAGCCCAGGGTCCCAAATCAACGTGCTGGAAGACCCAGGCTACCTAGATCTCACACAAATAGAAGCAAACAAACCTCATAGTGCCCAGTTTTTGCCACCAATTGAGATGTTTGGTTCTGGTGCACCAAAGAAGGCAAATCTTACTAATGAGCTAATAATGGAGAAAAAATCAGTTCAATCATCACTGCCTGAACAAAGTGGTGCTGGAGAGTTTCCCTCTTTTAATTTGGGTTCAACAGGGCAGCAGATATACAGAATGGAGAGCTTATCTCCTGTCTGTCCTAGGTTGGAAAATGAACAGTTCAAATTCCTGGGAAAGAGAGTTTCCAGATTGTCTCATTTACGCTATCATTATTCAAAGAGATGGTATGGATTCAGGTTTAATACAAAGTTGTATTCATTTATGTCTGCTCAAGAGCCTTCCCACAAAATAGGCACTGGTCTGTCCTCACTTATTCGAAGTGGGAAGAGAAATAGGATGTTAAGAAGTTTTTTGCCATGGAGGCAAAATATTTGGAAAGGATACAGTGCCAACATGATGAGGAAGCTCAGAAAGAGTAATGATATTCCAGACCCAGGTCTTCCTTGGAGCTATAAAATATAATACTTTCTCTCTTTAAAGTAGGCTAGCTAGCTCTCCCCCAATAAAAACACCACTATCAGAGTAGAAACAAGGTAGACATTTCTGAAATATATGTGCTTCATTATGAAACCATGGATGGCTCAATTCTTAAATGTAAATAGATCTCTAGAAAACCCAAAAGTGTTTTCAATCTAAAAAAAAAAAAAGTATTGGCGGTTTCACTAGCAAAATTATACAACTGGTCCCTGTGATGTGTCTCCACACCTACATACAATCCCCACTTTACTACCCTTCACATCACTAGTGGAAGCTTGTGAGTTATTTTAGTCAGGATATCTAATGTTGAAATCTGAACGCAGGTGATACCTGGTTTGATGTGCCTAATATATCTATGGGAAACCTAATGCAGAATTAGATTTAACTGGGGGATGTTCCTTAAGACTGGGGACTGTGAGGGAACCCCTCCCCTCTTTTTTTTGGTTGGTAAAAGACTAAAAGCCATATGGGTTTTAATTGGTTACAGTGAAAGCAGAAAACTAGTATAAAAGTGTCATATTTTCAGACTTGTGAGGTGGTATACAGTCAAAAAGATATACTGATTTTTTTTTCCTGTAACATAAAAGATTATGAAAATTTTCTGAATTAAAAAGTATTTCCTAGGGCTGTGTAGCTATTTGGGAGTTTCATAACCTGTTATGGTGCTTTTGGCAGAATTTTTATTATTTGTCATTTTAGACTGCTGTCAACTGGTTTTAACCTATGATGCTAATATGTTTTTCACTGTACCTTCATCTCAGGAATAAAACTGATTTAATGGAGATGATGTTAGGTACAAATATACTAGAATCAAGTTACCATTTAAAAAAGAAAAACAGTATTTCTATTTTTTCTGCCTTTTTTTAAGTTCACAGACAGCAAAAGCATACACTACTACAAAAATAAAAACTGGTTTTGGTGAATGAAAAATACTGGTTTTAACTTCTCTAAAATTGTTTTCCCCAAGGGAATGAAATAATTGGTATGAAAGAGGTTGAAAGCACTGCCCAAAGTCAGCCCAGAGAGGCCAAGTGCAAAGGAGAAGGCAGAGAACGGAGACTGAGGTCTATCTAGTTACGAATGGAGAATGCTCCAGAGTCCTGCTACATGCAACTTCAGACTGCAGAGAGGACGTCTTTCTCATTTCAGTATAGTTACTTATATTTGATAATTTGTCTGTTTTGCCATTTCTGTAGTTTCAAGCTAGAAGCATATCTTTAAAGACAGCAAATAAACTAATAAGCAGATTCATTCTGTGAAGCTGCCTCTGATTCTCTTGAGAATCATGAATAATACCACATGACCTTTTACCTTCCCCTAGTCAACCGTGGACCAGCCATACCATGGACAGGAGCTGCCCACTCACATATAACACTGGGAGGCACCAAATGTTCTTGCTGAAAAATGTCCACTGCCTGTGTTTTTTACAGAATAATACTGTTACTTTATGTTCCCCAGACCCATAATGGAGGACTCAGATTCCTAGATTTTAAAAACAAAGGACTGCAGCGTATTTTGGATGCCAGTATAGCTATATCAAATACATAAAAACTTCAGCAATGATCAGATTGTTAATCTATACATTTTATTTTTAAGAATTTGTAAGATTTTCAGTATTTCTCTTGAAGTCATTTATTCTTTTCTCAAGTCTTCTGACACGTGGCTAAAAAGGAGGAAGTAAACATGGCTCCAACTATAGTACCAGAATTTTCACTAACCTGATGTTTACCCCCATATACGGACCTCACTCACATCTGTCACTTTCTGAAGCCTAGATCTTGTTAACAACCCATCAGGTGAAGAGTCAGTTTCAAATCAAATTATCTAAGGAAACAAGAAAACAGGCAGCAGAGTATTGGTACACATTATAGTCCAAAGCACTTACCTAAATTAAAAAAATTTTTTTAAGATTTTCTGTAGTTGTCCATTGCTACTGTGTTTGATCAGAATAAAGAAGGTGAAAGGAAAGAAGATACAAATGATAGATTTTTTTCAGTGGGGAAAAATGGTTGGATGAAACTCGGATGAATAGACCACACTTTTAAGGGTCTGAATTTTGTAGATCTGACTATATAAGTAAGCAGTTCCATTTTTCATACCAGTAGCCCTCTAGAAAATAAAGCAGAGTAGTTCTAGTGTGGTCAAGTTATAAACCAATATTGTGAAAAATAGCAACTCTTCATTTGTTCACAACATGCATATTTATAGAGTAGTTAGGTGACATTTGTAAGGTAAATCCTTTAAAATTCTACATTAAAGTAGTGGTTATTGGTATGATATATGCTGCTCTTGATTCTATAAACTAGGTAAAAAGCAGTGCTTTGTGAAATGCAGTGTTATATCTTAATGCCACTGGTGATAGAAAGTAGTTCCCTTCAGTTCAAATCCTGTGCCCTTATTTGCTGCTTGCTAATGTAAGCAATAAGTACCCCTCTAACTAATGGTATCTACACATTCTGTAACTTGTATTTAATGATGGTGTATCTGGTGATTGTAAAAATATTAGATATAAAAGTATATATAATATATATTAACTGTTAATGCTGAGGTAATAGTCTGTGAATTATGTGTTTTGTACTTTTAACTGTGTAATTTAGTGGTGGTGAAAATTCTACACTCAGTCCTTCAGAGTGACAGTATCCCTTTTTCAATTTAACATGATATGCATCAATTTGTTTGCCTGCTAAAGTCTTGTTAGAATAGGAAATAGTAAAACAAATATAAACAAGAAAGTGTAGTACTTGTTAGGGAAACAGACTTCAGGTTACCAAATGAAGTCCTTACAAACTCCTTGTACATTCACTGTGAGTTTCAAAGGGAATCGGTCCCTAAATTTAGGGTTTCCTTTGTTCACTTTCTAGATGTGTACTTTTGAGGGATATCTGAGGTTTAGCAACATTACAGCACCAAACACTGGGGCTATTAATCCCACTTATATCTGTGCTAAAGGGGATGGTGGAAACACACATGTATATACCTTTACTTTACCTAGAAGTGCCATCCACTGTCCTTGAAGTAGTAAGATTAAAGTTACTATTGCATTTAAGTAGGAGGATCCTTGAAAGTAACACCTTTTCCAAGGACAGTGTCAACAATGTCAATGTCAACACTGAGTCTGATTCTGACCACATTTATAGTGGTATAATGTCAACGTGGTGGTATAGTGTCACGCTGTATCTTCATGACAACCATACTCCATTGTTGGAACACTGTGCCAGTAAAAAGTGCAACATCCGATGGGCAGATGAAAATGATGCATAAAGAAGTTCAGTGTTTACAGATAAAACTGCTGTGGTTCAAGTACTTCTCCATCAAAGGCTTGCCAAGGCTTTGTGAGAAAGTGATTTGTAAATTATTACTTTAGTGTTTAAACATAATTTATTCACTCAATGACCATTCTCGCCTACACAAGGCCACGAAGGGGGGATACTATATAGTTTTGGTCACATCGTAATTTTGGACACTTTTTCTTTGAGTCTTAAATTAGCAAAAGAACATACTTTTTTCACCTTTTAAAACCATGTGATATATTAAAGGATAAATTACCCACTCTTCTGTTCTAACCTGTGAATAGCTTAAATGTTTTTCTTCAAAACAAGATACCACCAGTATTATCACATGACTATTTTCCAAATGGTACTGTGTTGAAAAGTAATTGTTACTTCATCTTAGCAGTATTTTTTATCTTCTATTTTGAAGACTATTTATTGTATTAATTAGAAAATAGGAAATAGGGAACTCCAGATTGACACAGCAGTTGTTCTGGAAAAGGAAATACTTTAATAAACTCTGATGTATTAGATAATCCACAGATACATCATTGTTAACTCTTACTCTAGGTGCTCTTTGATGAGAGACAGGCTTTGTTCCCTTGTTCATGACATTACTCTGCAAAGAATTCTCTATGGAGTGAAGCGAATGAAGTGAATCATTTCTTACCAAGTAAATTTAACAATTTACAAACCTGCTCTACAGCTCACTTTTGAGTTCAGTTGTAATCATGAGTGATCCTTCATATTTTATTAAAACTATTCATTCAGGTTAAGACATATGTGGAAATATTGCCAATACCTTAATAAAACCCAACAATTTAAAACCACTAGTCATTTGTCTTTTTATTCAAAGGAAAGATAAGTTATTTATTGCTAAGGTTAATAATCATAGCAACGAAGAACCTCAAACCAAGCACATACTCCTAACCTAGATTAATTCAGACTCTGCTATACAAGTCTAATAAGCAGGAGGAAAGGCCTGCTGTGTTTAGGTGTAAAAACAATTCTCCAAACTATCTACTGCCCTACATATGATATGTCACTTTCAACAAACTATACAGAACCATATGAAAAAAAAAATGTATTCTGAAGAGTGAAGCAATCATCAGAACCAGCCACCCTTAACAGCCAAAGCAGGCTTGAGAAAGAACAAAGCTGGAAGTATCACAATCCCAGATTTCAAGCTATACTACAAAGGTGTAGTAACCAAAACCAGTACCGTACTGATACTGGCATAAAAAATAGACCTAGTGATCAGTGGAAGAGAACAGAGCAAGCCCAGAAACCCAGTCGATGTGTGACAAAGGAGGTGTAAAACTATACATGAGGGAAACATCAGTCTCTTCAGTAAATGGTGGTAAGAAAACTGGACCACAGTCACTCTTACATGGTACACAAAAATAAATTCAAAATGGATTAAATACCTAAATGTGACACCTGAAACCAAAAACAAAACCACACCAAAAACCTAGAAGAAAACATAGGCAATAATAATGTCTTTAACATGAGCCTTAGCAACATTTTTCTAGATCTGTCTCCTCAGGCAAGGTGAACAAAAGCAAAAGTGAACTACGGGGACTTCACTAAAATAAAAAGCACTTGCACATTGAAGGAAACTATCAACAAAATGAAAAGGTAACCTGAATGGGAGAAGATATTCACAAATGACATATCTGATAAAGGGATAATATTCAAAATATATAATGAACGTATACAACTAAACATCAAGAAAACATTCTGAATAAAAAATTGGCAGAGTACCCAAACACATTACAAAGATGACATACAGATGGCAAAGACACATGAGAAGATACTCCGTTATCACTCATCATCAGGGAAATGCAAATCAAAACCACAATGAGATATACGACATCAGAACAGCTAGTATCAAACAGACAAGAAATAACAAATATTGGCAAGTATGTGGAGAAAAAGGATCCCTCATGCACGCTTGGTGGGATGTAAACTGGTATAGCCACTGTGGAAAACAAAATGGAAATTCCCCCCAAAATGAAAAATTGGGTGCCTGGTGGCTCCATCAATCAGTTAAGTGTCTGACTTGATTTTGGCTCGGGTCATGATTTCACGGTGGGTTTGAGCCCTGCACTGGGCTCTGCGTCGTGTGGAGCCTGCATGGGATTCTCTGTCTCCCTCTCTGTCTCACCCTTCCCTGCTCGTGTGTGCACACTTGCACGCTCTCTCAAAAATAAACTTTAAGAAAAAACTAAAAATTGAATTACTGGGGTGCCTGGCTGGCTCAGTTGGGAGAAGTGTGTGACTCTTGATCTTGGGGTCATGAGTTCAAGCCCCACAGTGGGTGTAGAGATTACTTAAAAAAAAATAAAATATGTAAAATAGAATTACCATGTGATCCAGTAATTCCACTATTGGGTATTTACCCAAAAGAAATGAAACACTAATTCAAGAAGATACATACACTCCTGTTTGCTGCAGCAGTATTTACAATAGCCAAGATAGGGAAGCAACCCAAGTGTCTGTCCATTGACAGATGATTGGATAAAAAAGATGTCACACACACACACACACACACACAGGAATACTACACAGATATAAAAAGGGTTGCAGTCTTGCCATCTGCAATAACATGGATGTACAACGGATATCATGTTAAATGAAGTAAGCCAGAGAACAAATACCATATGATTTCATTTATATGTGCAATCTAAAAATCAGAAAGCAGAAACAGACCCATAAATACAGAGAACTGACGGTTGCCAGAGAAGAGGGTAGTATGGCCATCGGTGAAGGGGAGTGGGAGATCTAGGTTTCCAGTTATGGAATAAATAGGTCACAGGGATAAAAGGTACAGCGTAAGGAATGCAATTGGTATTGTAATAGTGTTGTATGGGGACAGATGGTAGCTCTGTCACTTGTGAACATACAGCATTATGTATGGAGATGTTGAATTACTATGTTGTACACTGTGTATCGACTATATATCAATTTAAAAAATACACAACTCTGAAACAAAAACAAAAAAGCACTGACTTCTGCGGGCAGGTTAAGCATCCAACTCTTGATTTTGACTCAGATCATGATCTCGTGGGTTTGTAGGATCAAGCCCTGCATCAGGCTCTGCAGTGGCAGCATGGAGCTTGCTTGGGATTTTCTCTCTCCCTCTCTCTCTCTGCACATCCCTACCCTTGCACTCTCTCAAAATAAACAAACATTAAAAAATAAAAAAGGAAAGGAAAGAAGAAGCAGACTGATAGGACAAAGATTTTGGGACAGAGAATTCAAAATAATTAAGGCTAGGGGTGACTGGGTGGCTCAGTCAGCTAAGCATTGGCTCAGGTCATGATCTCACAGCTCACGAATTCAAGCCCCGTGTTGGGCTCTGTGCTGATAGCTCGGAGCCTGGAGCCTGCTTCGGATTCTGTGTCTGCCTCTCTCTCTGCCCCTCTCCCACTTGTGTGCTCTGTCTCTCAAAAATAAATAAACGTTAAAAAAAATTTTAAACTATGGTTAATATGTTATGGAAATGGTGGACAACATATGCAAGATCTTATAGGTGGTTTTAGCAAAGAGAAACTATAAATAAAAATGCTAGAAATGAAAAGTACTGTAATAGAGATGATGAATGCTTTTGACTGGCTCATCAGTGGATTGAACAGTGCTGAGGAGAGATCAGTAAACTTAAAGATAAATCAACATAAATTACCCTAACTGAAACACACACACACACACACACACACACACACACAGTGAAGGAAAAATGAAAACAAAATAATCCCAGAAGAGAACATATAAGAGCTGTGGGGCAGTATCAGTCTAACATATGCATATAATTGGAATCCTAAAAGGAGAAGAGAAAGATAGGGCAGAAGAAATATCTGAATAATAGCAAGAAAACTTCCAAAAATTTAAATCACAGACATCAAACCGTAGATCCAGGAAGCTCACAGAATACATAGCAGGATAAATACTCGAAACACACACCTAGGAAAAAACAAATCTCTTCCAGATGCCTTCACTGGTAAATTCTACCAAACATTTAAGGAATAAATAACACCAATTCTATAATTCTCTTCCAGAAAAGATTAATTTTTTAAGGTCAGCATTACTCTGATACCAAATAGGATGAAGACAGAAAAACTATACATACCAATATCATTCGTGCATATAGATGAAAAAATCCTCAGCAAAATATTAGCAAAACCAGTATCACTTATTAGAATGGCTAAAATTAAAAAGTGCTGACAGTACCAAGTGTCTGTAAGATCCAACTAGAACTCTCACATGTTGCTGTTAGTAATGTAAAATGGCAGTGCCACTTCTGGAAAAGTAGGTATCCAAGGATACATACTCTTTGGAATGTCCTGAATGGCCCTCAGGTTTGACAATTGCTAGAACAACTCATAGAACTTAGGGAAATACTTATAGTTTTATTATACAAAAGATCAAAACCAGGCAAAAAGAAAAGATGCATATAGTCAGGTCTAGGAGAGTCCCAATGTGAAGCTTCCTTGTGACCAGAGCATTTAAAAAAATCTTTTTTTAAATGTTTTTATTTATTTTTGAGACAGAGAGAGACAGAGCATGAGCAGGGGAGGGGCAGAGAGAGAGGGAGGGAGACACAGAATCCCAAGCAGGCTCCAGGCTCTGAGCTGTCAGCACAGAGCCCGACGCAAGGCTCAGACTCGAACTGTGAGATCATGACCTGAGCCGAAGTCGGACGCTCAACCGACTGAGCCACCCAGGCGCCCCACTAGAGCATTTTATCTTCCCGAAACAACTATGGATGACAATACAGAGTACTGCCTACTGGGGAAGCTCATCTGAGCTTCAGTATGCAGAGATTTTATTGGGATTTCATAAAGTAAGCATGACAGACTCACTGGCAATGAGCCTGAACTATTCAGGCTGATATCAAGTGACTATGAACCCCAATCCTCTAACCACATGATCAGTCTTTCTAACATGCCAGCCCCCATCCTGAATTATCTCATTAGCATAAGCTATCAGGACCCACCATAAATAACAAAGACAATTCTATCATTCAGGACATTCCATGGAGTATGCACCCCAGGAACCAGAGACAAAGACCAGCCAGATCTTTATCACACACCCAGCAATCCCATTCCAAGGCATATATTACTCTAGAGGATGAAAAGTCATGTTCACACAAAAATCTACACACAAATGTTTGTAAGATTCATAATCACCCTAAACTGGAAATAACCCAAATGTCCTTCAATGGGTAAACAGTGGTACGCCCATACAGTGAACTACTACTCAGCAATAAAGGAAGTGCTGATTCATACAACATGGATGAAACCCAATGCATTTTGCCAAGTGAAAGGCTATGACACTCTGGTAAAGGGAAAATTAAAAGGACAGAGAACAGATCATGGTTCCCAGGAGTTGTGGGGGCAGTGGGAAGGATTTACTTAACACAAGGGAACTCTGAGGGTAACTGAACTGTTTTATGCAGTTATTTTGGTGGCAGATACACAACTCTGTATTTGTCAAAACCCACAGAACTGCACTGTACCACAACGACTAAATTTTAATGTATGTAAATTTAGAAATCAACCAGGATATGTGGGGAGGACAAAATGCAGACTATAACAGATGAATCTTACTTTATCACAAATGAATCATTTAATCACACTGAAGAGGATGGTGCAGAAAAGAATGAATGTAACTCTGAATCTTAGGACCTAAATAATTTTGGGAAAGTGACAGGATACTGAAGGCTAAAAACAAAAAACTGTAAATCAGCACTGCCCTGTAGTTGGTAAACTTGTTCCTCACAAAGGCATAGGTAGGTCAACAGTTCTGAAACTACTTGGTTTATATATTACAGTTAAACAAGTAAGTATATATAGTGTAGCTGGGCCGCCTGGGTGGCTCAGTCGGTTGAATGTCCAATTCTTGATTTCAGAGCTCAGGTCGAGATCTTGTGATTGGTGGGATCAAGCCCCACATGGGGCTCTGTGCTGACAGTGCAGAGTCTGCTTGGGATTCTCTCTCTGCCCCTCTCCTGCTCACACACACACCCTCTCTCAAAACCAATAAATAAACATTTAAAAAATAAATATACTATAGCCAATGAGAGACAGGCTGTTAGAGAAAGCTATAATAAAAGGGAAGGCTATAATGAGCACTATGGAGTTGGGACTGGTGTTGTAGGCATCAATTACAGACTCATGATTTATCTTCTTAAAACATATTTGCATATACATACATATACAAAGACATAGAGATGTTTGCATGACTAAGTATACAGGTGGTTTCCTATTCTCTCCATTGACAAGGACTAGAAGCAGTGACACTCCAGAAACAACACGCACACCTTAACACTCCAATCTTACTTTTTAAATACCACTGTCCATAAAAAGAGGCAGAGGAAAGACAAGATGAGCCTGGAGCATCTTGTGGGGGGAGAAGAGGGAAAGGAGGAGGAAGGAACATACCAAAAGGATACAAAAGCTAACCTGAAAGAGCTTCCAATAGCCAAAACTAGAACTGAACTTTAAAATAATGACATACTGGATCATAAAGAATAAAATAATATCCATGAGTGCACACTGATATAAATAAGTGGTCGAATAAAAAGCTAAATGGGAAAGAAGGACTTTTCCTTACAAAATTCTAATAATAAATGTATAAGGAACAGGGAAATAGAAAACAATTAGAACACTGCAGTCATAATTGTTGTAGGCAAGATCCACCAGTAGGTGCTAAAGGTAGTAAGAGTTTAAGCAGAAAGAGTATTTGCCTCAAATATTTAGTAATTACAAAGGGAAAAACTGTAAATAAATAGTGTAAATCCTGGCAGACACCAACTTGACCACCTAATCAAGATTAGCGTCATCAATAATAAATACCTGCACTATATATAGCCCCTGATACACTGCAATGAGAAGGGCATATCACATCTGTGGTAGTTTTCCCAATAATGCTTAATCTCAGTTAAATATGAGAAAATATCAAACAAACCCAAATAAGGGAACATTCTATAAAATAATTGGTCCTCTTCGAAAATATCAAGGTCATGAAAAACTGGAAAGACTTGAGAACTGTCACTGACCAGAGGATACTAAAGAAACATGACAACTAAATGCAATGTGGGATGCTGGACTGGATCCTGGAACAGAAAAAGGAAATTAATACAATAACTGGTGGGCTGTCTGGGTGGCTTAATCAGTTAAGCAGCCAACTCTTGACACCAGCTATGGTCATGATCTCATGGTTTGTGGGATGGAGCCCTGCTTCGGGCTCTGCGCTGATAGCACAGAGCTGCTTGGGATTCTCTCTCTCCCTTTATCTCTGCCCTTCACCTCCCTGCTCACATGTGTGCATTTTCTCTCCCAAAATAAACATTAAAAAATAAATTAACTGGTGAAATATGAATAAATTCTGTAGTTAACAGTACTGTAAACAAGACTAATTTCCTAGTTTTGATTACTATTCTACAGTTATAGAAGATGTTAACAAAAGCAGAAGCTGAGTAAGCTGCATGATGGGTATATGGGAACTCTGTCAGGACTTTTGTATCTCTTTGTAAATCTAAAATTACCTCAAAATAAAAAGTTAAAAAAATAGGAAAATCTGGAGCTTTAAAATTATTAGGTATAAAAATGCTGGATTTGGTTCAAGTGTGAAGAACTAAAAAAAGTACCAGACCAGCAATTCATTCCATCCTTGCCAGTGGTGTGGAACCTTCAGAGAATCACCTAACCTCCCTAAACTGCATGTTTCTCTGACAAATGAGTAGGACACACAAATCATCTGCCTCAAAGGTTACTTAAGGATTCAATGACACAGTTGGTCAAAGCTGTCCAGAAACCATGTTTGTGCACACTGCAAGCATTAACTGCTATATCCTTTGGCTTAAGAGAAAACATTCATTAAGAAGAAATTTTCTAGGAAAGAAACACGAAATAAAAATACTAAATACTGGGGGCACTTGCTAGCTCATATGGTAGAGCAAGGGATTCTTGATCTGGGGTCATGAGTTCAAGCCCCAAGTTGGTGGTAGAGTTTACTTAAAAAAAAAAATAAATAGTGAAACAAGGTAATGGTGGAAGGAAAAGACTTAAAAGATACACAAAGTGCCAGAAAGTAGAAGCACAGTAGAGGAACTCATTGGAAATTTATGTCCACTACTCAGGATTTGCACAGACTGTAGGTGATGACAGCTACATGTAGGAGAATGGGAGTGAAAGGGGGGGGTCTGCTCTTGCAGACCAGATCATGAACCAATGCGAAGAGGGAAAAGGAACTGGTACCTTCTTCTCTGCCTTCTCCTCCTCTTACTGCTACCTAAAGTCTAGCATAGCCAAAGCAGGCATATCACCCCAAGGAAGAGGGAAGATTTCCTGGCACCACTGAGGAATTCAGTGCAGACTTACTATATATAACACGACTAGAATTTGGGAAAGTAATTATATTTTTCAAAGATCCCACTACGGGGGTGCCTGGAAGGCTCAGGTGGTTAAGCGTCTGATTTTGGCTCAGGTCATGATCTTGTGGTTGGTGAGCTCGAGCCCTGTGTCAGGCTCTATGCTGATAGTTCAGAGGCTGGAGCCTGCTTCCATTTCTGTGTCTCCCACCATCTCTGCACCTCCCCCGCTCGTATTCTCTCAAAAATAAACAAACATTTAAAAAAAAAAAAAAAAAAAAAAAGATCCAGCACTACTAAATGCTAACAGGTCCTTCACCTTTGAAATCGTTTGGTCTTCAAGAGCAATGTAATGAGAGAGCATCCCAAGCAGACTCTGCACTTACGGCGCAAAGCGTGAAGTGGGGCTCGGATTCATAAACCATTATTAGATCATAACTGGAGCCGAGACCAAGAGTTAGATGTTTAAACCAACTGAGCCACCCAGGTGCCCCTTTCAGCCTTCTTATGATTCTAGAACAGGACAGTACCCCATACAAAAGTAAACACAAAACTAATCAAATGTTCACCTTTTTGACTTAAAAATCATGCTTTTTCAAACCGAAACGTTCTATACTAAAAAAACCATGAAGTTCCCATTAATATCAACAGAGCAGAAGCCAGCAACTGTTATCTGTAAAGGGTGTGAGAGTAAATATTTGAGGCTCTGGAGCCAACAGGTTTCCTTAGTGGCTACTCAGCTCTGCCGCAGTCACTGACAAACTATAAATGAATGGATATTAATATGTTTCAAAACCACTTTGTTTCCAAAAATAAACAGCCGTAGGGATTTGGCTCAAGGACGGTAGTTGTCTACCTAGAGAGAATGGCAGACACTTGTTAACTGAATCCCATTTTTCTCAATGGACTGAAAATTTATATATGCTGCCTATTTCTTACCATTTTATAATTCACAAACAAAATTACTTGAAGTGAACTGGAGCCCAACAAAATAGGCATCATTTTCTTCACCATAATGGAACTGCTTTTGAGTACTCATTCTGTCCTTTAGTTACCTACCAGTTTGTTCTTGGTTTTTGGTACATGTTTCCGACTTTAATTACAAAACAGAGAATTTTATACCAGGAGGGCAGGTTCCATATCATTTCTTTAGAACCTTGCATTTTTTGCTTTTCAAGAGATAGACTTTATTCTTTTTTTTTTTTTTTTTTTTTTTTTTAATTTTTGTTTCAACGTTTATTTATTTTTGGGACAGAGAGAGACAGAGCATGAACGGGGGAGGGGCAGAAAGAGAGGGAGACACAGAATCGGAAACAGGCTCCAGGCTCTGAGCCATCATCCCAGAGCCCGACGTGGGGCTCGAACTCACGGACCGCGAGATCGTGACCTGGCTGAAGTCGGACACTTAACCGACTGCGCCACCCAGGCGCCCCTAGACTTTATTCTTAAATATGGACTCAGAATATACGAATAAGTTAGCTTCCTAAAATACATGAGAATACAACAACTAAGCTCAAATATTTTCCCTACAAAGTTTTTGTGCAAGTGTAAAGAACCAAATACTTTCCAATTTTCCTACAGCTGTAACAACCGAAAATAATCTTGCTATCAAAGTAAACTGAAATCCTACTAATTTAAAAGGGTTTCAGTTGCCCGGGTGGCTCAGTGGGTTAAATATCTGACTTTTTTTCCTCTTCCAATGTTTACTTTTGAGAGTGACACAGTGCGAGTGGGGTAGGGGCAGAGAGAGGGAGATGCAGAATCTGAAGCAGGCTCCAGGCTCTGAGCTGTCAGCACAGAGCCCGACCTGGGGCTCAAACTCACAAACCACGAGATCATGACCTGAGTTGAAGTCAGATGCTTAACTGACTGAGCCACCCAAACACCCTGACTCATTTTTTTTTTTTTTCCCCCCAGAAAGAGACAGCATGAGTGGGATAGGGGCAGAGAGATAGGGAGAGAGCAAATCCCGTGCAGGCTTTGTGCCACCAGCTGTGGAGCCTGATGCAGGGCTTGATCCCGCGAACTGTGAGATCATGACCTAAGCGAAATCAAGAATTGGACACTTAACCAACTGAGCCACCCAGGCACCTCAAGTGTCTGACTCTTGATCTCAGTTCAGATGTTGATCACAGGGTCATGAGTTGAAGCCCCATATTTAAAAAAAAAAAAAAAAAAGAAAAAAAAAGAAAAAAAAATTATGGGGAACCTGGGTGGTTCAGTGAGCTGAGCATCTAACTCAACTTCAGCTCAGATCATGATCTTTGGGTTTGTGAGATCGAGCCCCACGTGAGGCTCTGCTTGAGATTCTCTCTCTCCCTCTCTCTGCCCCTCCCCCACTAGCACCTGCACTCTCTCTCAAAATATAAATTAAAAAAAAAATTTTTTTTAAATAAAATGGTCTAAACCAGCTCTCAACTCATCCAAAATAAGGAGAACACTCCTGATTGTTTTTATACGTAGCCTGAAAGCATCAGAAGAGCTAGAAAAACACTTAAGACAAAAATGTACCACGATCCAAATATCACTATGTTATTCTAGGGAATCCACTCACTAAAAAAACTGCAAGGTCATGAAAATTAAGAGCAAAGGTTAAGAACATCTATGATTTTAAAAAGTATATCCAGACGCCTAGGTGGCTCAGTAAATTAGACATCTGGCTTTTGTTCTCAGCTCAGGTCTTGATCTCAGGGTTGTGAGTTCAAGCCTCACTTTAGGCTCTGCAATGGGCATGAAGCCTACTTAAAAAAAAAAAAGTATACATCCTCCCAATAAATGAAAGAGAGATACCTCAAAATGCTACCCTGTAGATTAATGACCTAAGAGAATCTCATGATTAAATCATGTGTGCTAGAAGCTTTACAAGTAAATTTTCCCAAATGAGCAGTCTACTCTCAGGCTTCTCTTAGTTCTTAACCACATGTAGTTTCCCATATTTTAAAAATAAATAAAATTATAAAGATACACAGGAAAGCACTGAGTTCTATATCAAATAAAAGTGAAGAAAGAGCTGCTAACAGTGAGAGATTCAAAGTAGTCAAACATATTTGTGTTTGCGGGTTCCAACTAATGAACCTCATTAAAAAAAAAAATCTACTAATCAAGCCGTACAATGGTTTGCCCTCAACACTAACGGTGCAAAATTGTTGTTTTATATCTTCATCTATTACAAGGCAGTATAGAGGTTAACAAAAAGTCGGATTAAAAAAATGTCAACAAAATGTGATAAACCGAAAAACATTTCTATCTAAGAGATACTGAAATGTGTTAAAGAATGTATTAGTTATGTTTTAGAGCACTGCATGATAAACTACCTAATAACTACATGACACTACACCAACACTATCATGTTAGTAAGTGAATGCTAAATTTTTACTTCTCATATGATTATAGTACTTAAATATCTCCAACTAACTAAAATTTTTTTTAAATGTTTATTTATTTTTGAGAGAGAGAGAGAGAGAGACAGAGCATGAATGGGGAAGGGGCAGAGAGAGAGAAGGAGACACAGAATCTGAAGCAGGCTCCAAGCTCCGAGCTGTCAGCACTGGGCCTGACGTGGGGCTCAAACTCATGAACCGTGAGATCATGACCTGAGCTGAAGTCAGATGCTTAACTGAGCCACCCAGGCGCTCCTCCAACTAGCTTTTAAGGAGAAAAAGCAACCATATGTATTACCAAGAGTGTAAGAGTATAAAATATAAGTAAGTGTTGGGGCGCCTGGGTGGCTCAGTCGGTTAAGCGTCTGACTTCGGCTCAGGTCATGATCTCTCAGTCTGTGGGTTCAAGCCCCGCGTCAGGCTCTGTGCTGACAGCTCAGAGCCTGGAGCCTGTTTCAGATTCTATGTCTCCCTCTTCCTCTGACCCTCCCCTGTTCATGCTCTCTCTCTCTCTGTCTCAAAAATAAATAAATGTTAAAAAAAAAAAAATTAAAAAAAAAATAAATAAAATAAAATAAAATAAAATATAAGTAAGTGTTAATTTCCTCATGCATTTACTACTAACAGTCTATAGAGCTTAACAGCCTCAACTGTACACAGGCAATGTGAATAGGAAAAAAGAGGGTGGGGGGCTTCCTGTCCCACTTTTAATAAATTGCAGAGGCATAATATTTTCTCAAGTTCATTTTATTAACAAAAAGTGCGACCTGTTTTGAACAAAAGCCAACCATGAATCACAGAATTTGGCAAGACAGTAGACATGGAAAAGCAAACAATCTTCATTAAGTAAAATATAAGTAGAGGAGGTGCCTCTCACACGTATTATATTCATGCTTCTTCAATAGTCTCTTACCAATTTTCAGTGTATTTTTTCACAAATGCTATAGCAGCTCAAACACAAATCCAGGAGCACAATGGAAAGTTTGGCAATTATTTTGGGCTAATTAAGTATGAAAGTAAACATTATACCACAGTTTCATGTAAACCACTGTGCAATGTGTAGGAATCTTTAAACATATTGACACTGAAAACAATGTCCAACTAATGAAAATAAAAGAGACAAGAGGGCTGTAAAATACTTGTTGCACTACAGCTGTTTAATAAAAGGCAGGAAAAACTGAAATAATTGTAAATGATCTTCCGTGTGTTCATATGGAACATGACCAATTCACATGAACTTAACTCATTTAAAATTCTGTATGTAAAAGTCATATAATAGAAAGATTATGCCATTAATCAGTGTGTCTACACCTGAACAAACAAGAAAAGATAAATAAATTAACTTGTAGTCAGCCAACATACTCCAAAGAGGAGATTCAGTCTACTTTTGCTTTATTTATTCACATAAAGTATCTACAGGGCAGAATCTATACATAAGTAATTTTTCTCTTCCCTAATTTACAGGCATTAATGAAGCTATAAACTACAATTAAAACCCAAACTATAAAGGTGGTCATTTAAACACAACTGAGAATCTAGCCAAGGATAGAGGAGTACCGAGACTGAGCAAGTTACTGAGCGCATGCACGGTCTCTACGTACACTGTCCAGCAGTTAACCACCTTTCTACTGCAGGAGACAAACTGCCTTTTAGGAATATACTGATTTACTAAATTAATTGAGGACTACACTGTTAATTCATTACATTACACAAAATTCTTCCCACACTGCTAATTTTGTCCTGTGTACTAATGTCATATACTACAATTGTGCTACTTTCTAAAGTTTCAGAAATACTATTTCAGGTAGAGATGATGAAAAAAAATAAGACCAAATCTGATTATCTGACCGATGACAAATTGAGCACCAACTACAGCAAATCTCAGGGTCAAGGTAGCTTGCAAGTCAGTTCTCTGGATTTGAAAATTACCTTCCGCTGTTTCCATCAGTATTAAAGCTGAGGTCTTCAGGGCCTATTTGTTCACCATCAGGAAAACTGGAATGCGTATCTAAGATAAAAAATTAAAAGCAGATAACAGTTTTTAAAGACCAGTATTTTCTTTTCCATGTCTTTAAGTGATATTCCTAAGCATGTTAGTTAAGTGATAAAGATTAGTGGGTTGTAGACAAACCTCTGTCTTCATAGAAAATTTGTTATCTGAATCAGGTATAAGCAAGCACAAAGGGAAAAAAAAAAAAACAAGAAAAAGTAAAATGTGCAATACCCATAATTAGAAGATGAAAGTCACTGCCTAACTTTGTTCTCCTGGGGACACTGTGGGAGCAGCTGAAGAAAGGAACAGGAAATGATGATGATGTATATACTTTGAAGACTGACTTTGTAAACATTAAAATGTATCTTAAGGCAAATTAAATTGCACATGCAAATATCACTAAAAAATCCATCAGCACTCAAAATAACGTGCCCAAAATCTAGCTGCTTCTTTCAGAAAAAGAAAATTACTAACAGTGTCATAATACCTAAAAACCATCAACTGCTCAGCTCTATTTTGGAAACAAAAAACAAAAAACAAAAAAAAAACTAGAACTTCAGGGAAATCTGTAAAATTGTAATGCCGAAAACTGGCACAAGCCTAACAATGTTGCCATTCCAGGAAATCTTGCAGAGGAATGCTAAGACTGATCATTAAAAGTCTCTGGATAAAATATTAGTAATGGGTGATGGATGTTAACTAAACTTACTGTGTTAATCATTTCCCAATACATACATACTATCAAATCATTATGTGGTACTCCTAAAACAAAACAAAAATACTAACAATGACTTTATCTCAGTGGGTTTTATTCCTAAAACTATTTTGGGAGGAAGAGGAAATTTAAAAAATGATGCTTCCATAAACTAAATGCATTTCTAAGAAGTCAGAAAAAAAATCTTTTAAAAAGTTTCCTTATTAAGCTAGGCTCCTAACATCTAATAACATCTGAACCCTCCCCAGGGGTTGATAAGCATTTTCTTATTATAAAAGAGCAGATAGAAAATATTTAGGTATTGTAGGCTACAGACTGCCTCTATGGAAAAGTCTTCTCAGTTTTTTGTTTTTAAAAGCTCTGTACAACATAAATGCTATTCTTAGGTTACAGGCTATACACTAGAGCAGGTTGCTGAGCCCGCTCCATTAAGTAGTATCCAGCAGGTATCTGACCAAACAGTACCTAGCACATTTTTTCAGTACTCACCATTTAGTTTACCCCATAGAATATTGTTTCACAAAAGACAATAATTAAAAAAGAAAAAGAAGCAGAAACAGCAGAGAAGCAGCAGCAGAAGCAAAAGAAGCAGCAGCAATAGCAGCAGAAGAGACGGTTTTATTAACCTCTGTGAAATGAGACCATGTGCCGCACCTTCATCCGGGGGCTGTGCCATGAAAGAGTCGTTAAATCCTCCCATGCTGGTGTGCTCTTCCTGCTCCTCATTCTCAGTGTCACATTCAATATCACTGTCACTGCTCATTCCTGGCATGAAAGAAGGGGAGAACATGTTTCTGAAATGAAACCACTGCTAGTGAAAGGAAAACAAAGTCTCCTCGCCCACTAAACTGAGATTCCTACTGAATTTTACCCTAGATCCCAAGACAGTGGAAGACACCAAAAACAAATAAAAAAGTAACCACACAAACCTCAGTTCTCATTAGTTATTTAGAGCAGTGGTTTTATTTTTGTTCTCAAAGATTAAAATTGCCCTTTCCACAAGTAGTGGAAAGTATCTGCAAGTAGTAATTTGAAACCAGTATTAATTTCATTGTATTGAGAATATTTTTTCCAAAGCAAACAGTTTTTTCGAGAGTCATAAGAGATAATAGAAACTTTTAATCCTGATTCAATATAGATGTAATCGTTTCTAGCCTAAAACATATAAATGTTATATAAATACATGGTTATACTTACACATATGCATGTATATAAGAAATTCCAAAAACTCTTAGCAATAAATGAGTTACTATCCCATTTCGGCCTCCAATTTTGTTTTTACATACATCAACTGACTCTTAAATGAAATATTCTAAGTGCACCCAGGTGGCTTAGTCAGTTAGGCATCTGACTCTTGATTTCAGTCCAGGTCATAATCTCACAATTTGTGAGTTTGAGCACCCTGTTGGGCTCTGAGCTGACAGTGTGGAGCCTGCTTGGGATTCTCTCTCCTCCTCTCTCTACCCCCTCCCCTACTTGTGCTCTCCCTTTCTCTGTCTCAAAATAAATAAATAAATAAACTTAAAACAAGAAAAAAGAAAAAGAAGAATTCTATAGAAAGTGCTTCTCTTTCAACAAGATAGTGACCAAGAAAATCTGGAAATCTTCCTGCTATAAACCCTTATACATGCTAAATATAAAAAAAAATATATGTTAATGAACAGCCCATTTAAAAGAAAGAGGAGAGAGGTGCCTGAGTGGCTCAGTTGGGTAAGCCTCCAACTTCAGGTCAGGTCATTATCTCACGGCTTGTGGGTTTGGGCCCCACATCGGACTCTGCGCTGACAGCTCACAGCCTGGAGCCTGCTTCAGATTCTGTGTCTCCCTCTCTCTGCCCCTCCCCCACTTGCACTGTATCTCCCTCTCAAAAATAAATGTTAAAAAAAAAAAAAAAAAAAAGGAAGAGAAATACACAGGTACCAAAACAAACAGGTAAGGAAAACTAACAGGTCAGATGCCACAGAAACCCAAGATTTAGATGTGAACATCTTTAATATTCCCTTGGACCCACCACAGAAAGGGAGTTGAATGACTAAAACTTATTTCCCTGCATAAAGCTAAAATTCTTATTGAAAGAATGGACTAGAAAAAGTCTGCCTACTGGTATAGGAATACAGTCTCCTGTCTGTTTCTGCTGGGCTCAGCTGATCTCAGAATTCAAACTAAGGCCTATGTGCCTAATTTAGGTTTGGGATTTAAAGTTGAGGTTTAAGTCTCAGGAAATTAATATAAAAATTGGTCAGGAGCTAGTGCTATTTGAATAAAGCAAATGGAAAATCTTCTGGAGTAAAGGTTCTAAGTAAGATGGAGTAATAAGCACATTCCATTCCATCTTTCCCACTAAATGAAGCTATAAAACCTGGACAGAATCCATGAAGCAGCTTTTAAGGGTACTGAAAAGTAAATAGGAACAGGTATATTGGTGTAGACCAGAATTTGAAGTACCACCAAACTGTCAGATTTAACATTAAAAAATTTTTTTTTAATGTTTATTTATGTTTGAGAGAGAGAGGGAGCGAGGGAGGGGCAGAGAGAGGGAGACACAGAATCTGAAGCAGGCTGTAGGCTCCAAACTGTCAGCACAGAGCTCGATACAGGGCTCGAACTAACAAACCGTGAGATCATGACCTGAGCTAAGTCGGACGCTTAACTGACTGAGCTACCCAGGTGCCCCAAACTGTCAGATTTAAATAAGACCCAGAATCTCATAACATATTAAAAATATCCAGGATACGGGGTGCCTGGGTGACTCAGTCAGTTGAGTGTCTGACTCTTGATTTTGGCTCAGGTCATGATCCCAGAGTCATGGGATGGAGCCCTGTGTTGGGAGCCCAGTGTGGAGCCTGCTTAAGACTCTCTTTCCCTCTCCCTCTGCCCCTCTCTCCCACTTGCTCATGTTTCCTCTCTCTCTCTCTCTCTTTCAAATTAAAAAAGAAAAAAAAGAATCCAGGATACAATCCAAAATGAGTTCAGCATATGAAGACCTAGGAAAAGACAATCAACAAACATCAATGCTGAAATGAATGAGATGCCGGAAGTATCTAACTAACAAAGACTTTAGAGCAGATATAGAAGTGTTTGTGAATACTCTTAAAACATTTAAAAAAAAAAAAAAAAGCTTCTCTGGAGGAAGCTTCCACAATCCAGGTCATAAATTATCACAGGGGGGGATGGATTTTTTTCAGGGGAGGGGTAGATGAGGCAGAAAAAGATTCTTAGAAAGGTGTGTTCTAATTAAAATTTACAAAACAAAAAAGGCAGGCAATCCACCTGAAATGAGTCAAGCGAAATACACAAATAGAAGGACAATACCATGATTTTTTCATAAATTAAAATAAGGACGTGTTTAATATGAGAAAGGAAACTTAAAAAATTACTAAACAGACTTTCCAGAAATGAAAGATATAGTCATTAAAATTAAAACATTAATAGATTTAAGCAAAGTTGGAAAAGAGGTTAGCAAACTTAAAGACAGAACTAAGGAAATTAAACAGAATATTAAAGAAATAGAAAAATGAATATCATTAAAAAGCAGTTAAAATATAAGGGGATAAATGGTAATAGTTCCACTGGTGTCAGACTGCCACAGATAGCAAGAATAACAAAGGACAGACAATGCATTAAGAGAAAATGGCAGAAATTTTTCCAAAATTAATGAAACATTCTAAATTGAATGAAAATAAAAATTCAACATATCAAAATTTGGGAGATGTGGCTATAGCAGTGCTTACAGGGAAATTTATACCATTAAATGCTTACATTAGAGAAGTAAAAGGTCTCAATGATCTAAGCATCTATTTTAAGAAACCAGAAAAAAGAGTAAATAAACTTAAAGCAAATAAAAGAAAGGAAATACAGAACAAAAATAAAATTTGCAGGAAACAACAGAAAAAGAAACCAGTGACACAAGAAGTTAGTTCTTTAAAAACATCAATAAAATTGAAAAGCTTCTAAGGAGACTAAGGAAAAAGAGAACAAAATTACTAATATCAGGAATAAAACAGGGGACATCACAACAGATTCTACAGACATTAAAATAATAACTTTATGCTCATGAAATTAAGAACATAAATGAGATGAAGAAATTCTTTGATAGACACAAACTACCAAAGGTCACTCAGGTAAAAACAGATCACCTGAATAAGTATTTTACCTACTAAAGAAATACAACTTGTAGTTAAAAGAACTTCCAACAAAGAAAACTATAGCCCCAAATGGCTTTACCAGTAAATTCTTCCTCTTCTGTTTCCAAGAAGAGTTTTGTGTAGTACTATTTCTCCCTTAAATATTTAGAAGACATAGGCTGGGTGTATGGACATTTTTGAAATTTCCTTGTTCAGCAAAGAGAACTAAAACTTTCCTGCTATAAAAAGCAAAGTACGATACTTCTTCCTTAGAGACCAAACCAGCTACTTCCATGAAGCACCACCTCCACCTTGTGGCCCTTCACGGAACTGTTGCTGAAAATACTAAAACCCACTATACAAGTGGGTTGAAATTCCAGGCAAAGGCATAAATTTGATCTAGAACTAGTGTTTCTGAATTCCTGACAGATTCACAAACAAGGAAATCATTCTCTGGATTCTCAGGAATTCCCCAAATCTTTCAAACTCTTTATTCATTATATATCTTTAAAAGTTGGGAATTATTTTGGTCCCCAAACTTCCTATTTCTTAGAATACCACTCACTGGATTCCTATGAAGTGTAGTATAAACTTATTATTTATTTATATAGTACCAGACAGGGCCACGAACACATACTTAAGAAAGTTCCCTAGCTTTGTGAATGTAATGAGAAAGCAAAATTGGTCTCCTGACCTCTAGCTTAATAGTTGGCCATACCCAACACTGGGTCAACAGGTCCTGCATAAATCATTGCAATCAGTGAGAGGGAAGGGGGGCACCTGGGTGGCTCAGTCGGTTAAGCATCCGACTTCAGCTTGGGTCATGATCTCATGGTTGGTGGGTTCAGCCCCACGTCAGGCTCTGTGCTGACAGCTCAGAGCCTGGAGCCTGCTTCAGATTCTGTGTCTCCCTCTCTCTCTGCCCCTTCTCCACTCAAGTTCTGTCTCTCTCTCTCTCTCTCTCTCTCAAAACTAAATAAACATTAAAAAAAAATTTTTTTTTTTTTAAATAAGTGAGAGGGAGGGGCACCTGGGTGGATCAGCCAATTAAGCGCCTGACTCTTGGTATCTCATGGTTTGTGGGTTTGAGCCCTGCATCGGGCTCCTTGCTGACAGTGTGGAGCCTGCTTGGGATTCTCTCCCCCCCTCCTCAAAAATAAGTAAGTAAACTTAAGAAAAAAATTTTTTAAATAAGTGAGAGGGAGTGAACATAAGGTCAAACACTTTCATTGTTTTTAAAAATGAAATTAGCTGCTGTCACTCAACAGACCACAAGCTATATGCTGTGCCTTGCCCTGTATATTGCAATGTCTACCCACTGCCTACCTAATTAGTGATATTTTACCAACTCTAAGAAGTCGGAATACTTGACTTTTCTTAATCTTACCAGGTGTTTATAGGTTTTCAGACAACTGGCTTTCATTGATAGTAATTATAAGATACCATTAAATGTAAGATGCCACAGAGATGTTAAATGCGGAAAACAAAACCTGCATCTTACAGTGAAATTTGAAGTAGGATATTTTTATATCACCTACCACATTTTTTGAGCATCCACTATATGCTTAGTACTGTTAGTACTATACTTTTAGTTCTAACTCCCTTATTGATGGGTGCTCAAATTTCAGATGCTTAGGAAATATATTAACCACTTGGTGCAACAGACACTAATGTTTTACCTGCCTCACTCTTTTCTTTTTTCTTAATGTTTATTTTTTGAAAGAGAGTAAGCAAGAGAGGGGCACAGAGGATCCCAAGCAGGCTCCAACGCTGTCAGTGCAGAGCCCAAAACAGACTTGAACCCATGAACCATGAGATCATGACCTGAGCCAATATCAAGAACCGGATGCTTAACCGACTAAGCCACTGGGCACCACTGCCTCACTCCTTTCTAATACAGAACCTCACTGCTGTTTGGTATCTTCCCTCTTCCATATGGCCACATGGAATGGGTCAAGGAGGAGAACCAAATGTTTATAGACTTTGCCAAGTTTCCTTTTTCTGCCAGTGATTAATGAGATATAAGAGGATGTTAAGGTGCTCTGATGGGGAAGATGGGGAAAAAATGAGTTCTTGAGAACACTGAACATCTAAGTTTTCCAACCCTGAAACTGCCCTACCACAGTTATGTGAGACTTCATGTTAATATGAGAGTATACCTTCCTTTTTGTTTAAGCGAATTGAGTTTTTGTTAACTTACATAAAAATCTCTTAACCGATATCCCAAAAGGGATCAGTTATGCTGGAGTATCAAACTGTATTTCTCTCTTAGGTTGCCAGTAAGATTTGTAACAGGCATGTCATGGCTTTTCCCTGGGATGGATATATTGACAGCCTTGACTTAACTGAAAGAGATTAGTGCTACTTCAATAGGAGCTCAATCAGAGCATATTCTCTCCAGTCTTAAACTGCACAAGGAAGACACTGGTCTACCTACAAGAATTCTGCAGGGAGGGTATCAACTGGCAGCAGCATTGACAGGGATATGGGTAGTGTCAACCTTTTCAGTATCAGGCCATTAAAGACAAGATTAATGTAAGGTTGTCCCATATGGTCCCACTTAGAAAAAGCTCTAATGCCTGTGATGTCTAAGAAGACCATCTCATTGATGGGCAAATATATTTAACAGACCTCCTTAGTAGTCCCAAATTCCCAGCCAGTAACACAAACAATGCTTTATTTTAAAGTTTCTTTTTTTTTTAATTTTTTTTTTAATGTTTATTTATTTTTGAGACACAGAGAGATAGAGCATGAATGGGGGAGGGTCAGAGACAGAGGGAGACACAGAATCTGAAGCAGGCTCCAGGCTCTGAGCCGTCAGCACAAAGCCTGATGCGGGGCTTGAACTCATGGACCGTGATATCATGACCTGAGCCAAAGTCAGATGCTTAACCAACTGAGCCACCCAGGCGCCCCTTAAAGTTTCTTTAGGAAGATTTGAGAGACAGAAAGACAGACAGACAGACAGACAGACTGAATGACTTACCCACAGTAATCTGACACAGAAAATTTTCTTAGGTATTCTGCTCAAATAAGAGCCTTGTGTCTCCTAAGCACGGATACAAGACAAACCCATTTGCTGACTTCCTACCAAGGCTTATAAGTATAAAGAATAAAGGTTTCTTGAGAATTGCTTCTGCTGATAGAATATTACCACAGCAGCAAGGCCCCACTCTCCTCCTCTCACAAAGTAGATTCCAAAAGGCTCAGAGCTCCTTTTGTCCACTGTATTCCCTTTTTCCAGCCTCATCCATTAGTTTTCTTCTCACTGCCTATCCTGGAACTCCAGCGGTAAACAAGCTGTTTAGGTCCCAACAAACTGCAAGGATGTACTTCTGTGGCACTGTTGATTGGCATGTTTACAGCAGCTTTTCTTACTCAGTGCTGAGCTCTTTATATCATATCGCTCCTTATATATTACTGGGTCACATGACTACTTTACTCTAAATATCAGAATCTGAAAGACTTGAAAGTGCATGGTAGACCCTAAAGGTGGACAATTAAATGCCTTTCTCTAGTTTATGATAAGCTATCAATAATTATCTTTAAATAAGAAATGAAACTGTTGTCAAAAAGTTTCAGGGTTTTTGGTGCCAAGTAGCTATTTACATAGAAAAATTGCTAAGGTAATGTTAACTTACGAGTTTAAGGCTGAAATTAAGTAAAAGTCATCTTCGCACCTACATTAATTTAACATTGCTTCTTACCAGTTTTCCTGCCCCTAATTCCACATCCATTTCCCCACCCCAAATCCATTCCCCACAATGTGCCTAGAACAGAAATTTTAAAACATAATTTTATTATCTTACTTCTTGCTTAGACCCCAAAGTGCAAATTCCGAATTGTAACTAGGACATACAATGTAATGCTTCAAGTTCTGTCATCTGTCTCCATTCTGGCCCTATCTTTCACTAGTCTTCACCTGACTAAACTTGTACTCATCCCTTAGGATCATCTTTCTGAAGGTGAACTAGGTTACTAAAAAGCACTGGCTCTGGGTTCAAATTCTGGCCCTTCCATTTATTAACTCTGTGACTTTGGGTAAGGTAAGTTACATCTCTATTTCATGGATGCGAGACACACAAAAAAACTTCCATGCTGTTCTGCCATCTTGGCTCCCTTTAGTTACATCTCCAGACTAGAGCTTACTCACCTATAAAATCAAGATAATAAAGTAACTATCATGTAGGCATGCATTGAAAAAACAAGGTAAATCTGGTAGCCTTTAGCAGTCTCTAATAATAATGAGGACTTAGTAAATATTATGTTGTTTTTATTATTACACACCTGTTCTTTGAGTTCCCTATATACTTTTATCACAGCACCCGTCATTCTTTCTTGGCTATTAACTGGTCTGACACCTGACCAGTTTTCAATTGCCCTCCCTGCCCTCCTCCTACCACCACTAACACAACACCCACCAGCATACTTGAGAACTATACCTTGTACCCATAGGAAACCATGATCTACTCTGGCAAGTGATTCTTAGAAAGTGGTCATCCCTAGTTGAGTCGTTCAACTCAACCAGTGGTTCTCAACTGGGGATGATTTTGCCTCCCAGGGGACATTTTTGGTTATTGTAAGTCAGAGGAGGTACTACTGGCACCTAATGGTTAAAAACCAAGGATGCTGCAATGCACAGGGCAACCCTCTACAACACAGAATCATCTGGCCCGAAATGTCGATGGTGACAAGTTAAAGAAATCCTGAACTAAACAGCAGGTTCAGGAAGAATAACTTTTTCACCAGCATCAAATGTATGATAGGCAAATTAGAAATTTCATATGCTGAATGAATAAAAGGGGCCTATAATTCCAGTACATGCTATAAAAATTTAAGTCACTGCAATTTATAAACTATCCATCCATCCATCCATCCATCCATCCATCCATCCATCCATCCATTCATGCACAGTACCTAGCTAATACCTACAGGTCCTTTCTATAAAGATTTTTAATCAAAATATTTATTTCTTAATGTTTTTTTATACTTGATCCAAGCCAAAAGGTCAAGAAATGATTATTATTTCTTAACATTTTAACAATCAATACTTCACTTTAAAAATCCTTTTCAGGTGCCTGGCTGGGGCGCCTGGGTGGTTTAGCCGGCTAAGCATTCAACGTCAGCTCAGGTCATGATCTCACCATTTGTGGGTTCGAGCCCCGCGTCAGGCTCTGTGCTGATAGCTCAGCACCTGGAGCCTGCTTCAGATTCTGTGTCTCCCTCTCTCTCTGCCCCTCTCATGCTCATGCTCTGTCTCTCAAGAATAAATAAACGTTAAAAAAAAATTCTTTTTGGCTGCCTGGGTGTTTTAGTCGGTTAAGCGTCCGACTCGGCTTCAACTCAAGTCATGATCTCGCAGTTTCATGAGTTTGAACCCCACATCGGGCTCTGCGCAGGCAATGCAAAGCTTGCTTGGGATCTGCTCTCTTGCCCTCTCTCTCTGTCCCTCTCCTACTCATGCTGCCTTTGTATCTCTCAAAATAAATAAACAATATAAAAAGAAAAAAATAATAAAAATCCTTTTCATTTAGTCTATTGAAATAATGCTGCTGCCAAAACGCAAATAATGCTGTGCTCCACCAACTAAAAGGGAAAAACCTGAAATGCCACCACTCCTACACCCTCTCACAGGGCAGCCAGAGGTATATGGTGGCACCTGCATGCTACAGCAATTCATCAATCATTGAAATTCAAATAAGTGCAGAGGTGGAAGACTGCAGAGTTTCAGTAAGAAAGGGGGGAAAAAATCAATGTCAAAGTTGACATCCTTTTCTGTTGACATATAAAGGACACAGCAATGGTAAAAACACACAGAACACCTTCTGTTACTCAAAATTACAAAATGTCTTCTATGCTTTTAAATAAAGAATAATGAACCTGGAAGAACATGTAGAAGAATACTAGTAATGTAACTGAGAATGAATTGGCAGAGTTGAAATCAGTTACCATAATGGAATTTTTTTTTTTAAGATTTTTAATTTTTATTTACTTATTTTGAGAGAGGAGGGAGGGAGGGAGGGAGGGAGGGAGGGAGAGGGAGAGAGAGAGAGAGAGAGAGAGAGAGAGAGAGAGAGAGAGATTGATTTGATTGATTGAGGCCAATGTGGGGCTCAATCCCACAACCCTGGGATCATGACCTAAGCCAAAACCAAGAGTCAAAGGCTCAATCAACTGAGCCACTCAAAAGCCCCAAAGGAGTTTTTAAATGGTTAAAGTTTGGAATACAAACATTTAATCAAGACTGCCTTTTATTATTTTTTAAGTTTATTTTATTTTACTTTTTATGAGAGAGTGAGCAAGTGGGGGAGAGGGAGAAAGGATCTTAAGCAGGCTCCACACTCAGCACAGAGCCCAACACAGGGCTTGATCCTATGAACTGTGAAGGTCATGACTTGAGCCGAGATCAAGAGTCATGCACTTAACCAACTGAGCCACCCAGGTACCCCTTCTTTTTTTAAGACTGTCTTTAAAAGACAAAGTACTGGGGCGCCTGGGTGGCTCAGTCAGTTGAGTATCCAACTCTTGATTTCAGCTCTAGTCATGATCCCAGGGTCATGGGATTGAGTGTCACACCAGGCTCTGTGCTAAGCGTGGAGCCTGCCTGAGATCCTCTCTTCCTCTACCTTTGCCCCCCTCTCTCGCTTAGATGCTTTCTCTCTCTCTCTCAAAAAACAAAAGGAAGGAAGGAAGGAAGGAAGGAAGGAAGGAAGGAAGGAAGGAAGGAAGGAAGGAAGGACGGACCTGACAAAGTACTTAACAATTAACATTATAATTATATTATATATAATAATCTGTAATTTTGTGCATGCCTTCCCCTAAGCCTGTGAACATATCTAATCTCTTCTTTGCATATCTAGAAAACTCAATTCCTATCATATAGATGGCTTAACACATTAATTGAATGAGATGTGAATGAGTAGATGAACTGTCTATAGATTCCCCTCACCCTCCTGCAAATGTCCCATCTAAGTAAGATGTGTCCTTTTATGTACCCAATTATCCATTTTGCCTTCCTGTGTGCTCGATGTCCTAGTAAATTCAGTGGCACAATAAATGCTGTATTCAGATCAACCATGTTGGATAGCAATGTCTCAATAACTTAACTACCCCCCAACACCAACACCAAAAAAAGATCATTATTCTCACCTTCCACCTAATTATGACTTTATCATTCCATACCTTCCTCAGGTGCAGCTGAAGCTCCTTCAGGTAGGACAGGCTGTAATTCCCCAGTTTCAGAATTATTTTCCAAATCAGTCATCTGCATTCCTTCCAGACGACCACCTTTAGCAGTAGCCCTCAAAGAGGGAGAAAACAACCTGATATTTTTGTGTAACTAGTCAGCGATACAATAATCTACATTTTCTTCTTGTCCTGAAACTGAGCATGAAACTAAGTAGGGTATATGGCACTAGTGCTTATTTTTTAAAAAATCCAATAGAAGATTCACAATAAAAGATTAGAAAATGATGGACTGTATCAATGTCATATCCTGGTTGTGATATTGTATCAGTTTTGCAAAATGTTATCATTAGAGGGAAGTACGTAAGGTGTATATAGGATCTCTCTGTTTTATTTCTTAGAACTGCATGTGAACATATAATTATCTCAATAATAATTCTGATTAAAAGATAAAAACAGAAGTCCTAAATAATAAGTTCTTACTAATATAGAAAGACTTTTGAGATATATTACTGAGAAAATAAGGTGTGCTTTATGTACTAAAAAAGCTATATAGTCACAGTTGCTTAAATATGCATAAGAACTGAAAAAACACAGCATATATAAAAAATTAAAAACAGCAGGGAAGTGTGTGGGCAGGGGGTTGGAAAACTAAGCAGATGGGAGACAAAGATGGGGAAATTTTCACTTAATATTCTTTTCTTACTTCCATTTTTAACCACTTATTATTAGTATTTAAAGTTTTTGCTTACAAACTACTATAAATTAGGGAAGGGAAAAAAAAGACACAAACTAGAAAACATCACATAAGCCAGGCTAGTGATACAATTAACTGTAAAGTGAGGGTTAAAGCTAAGGGCTGCAGATATTTATAAAGGATTTACTGTCTAGAAAAAAGTCTACGTTCATAAATATTTAATTGTTATGACTAAAGGCAGATATAAATATCTCCATAACAAACAAAATATAAAAGCTGGTTGTAGCTGCAACGTGAATATGGAATACGTATAAAATCAGGCTAGGTAATGGGGAGGACAAGATAACATCTAATAATTATAACACCTTTCCACTGCTTAAACTGGAGCTAAATCAGAAAACTAAATCACACCAACTGTTCTTTACATTTGGTAATTATCCAGACCTTAAAACTATATAAAATTAAGTAAATTTAAGGGATGTTATTCTCTCTCTAATTCAAAATCATTTTCAAAGTCTCCAAGGTAGAACTATTCCATTGTTTAAATTTAGAAATATAGGGGCGCCTGGGTGGCGCAGTCGGTTAAGCGTCCGACTTCAGCCAGGTCACGATCTCGCGGTCCGTGAGTTCGAGCCCCGCGTCGGGCTCTGGGCTGATGGCTCGGAGCCTGGAGCCTGTTTCCGATTCTGTGTCTCCCTCTCTCTCTGCCCCTCCCCCGTTCATGCTCTGTCTCCCTCTGTCCCAAAAATAAACAAACGTTGAAAAAAAAATTTTTTTTAAATAAATTTAGAAATATATTTAATATCCATAAAATAGATCAGCAGATGGGTACTAAGGGCTCATCTAGCACGTTCACAGACAATATATCCCATAATCACTTAGTCTTTTTAATTGGTAAAAGTTTAATTGACGTGGCTGGGATGTGAGTTTTTGTTTCCCGGGTGAGAGATAAAGGTGATGACTACCAGATAGTATATCCTTTTGAGAAATTCCAACTATGAGTTTTGCAGACATTTTCATAAGAGAAGAGAAAAAAAGTGAAAGTACAAAAGCAGTGTTAAAAACAAAAACGCTAGAATTGCTTTGTTCTGTACAAAACATGCATAGAAGATCTAGGACATAATGCAGCCTAGCACAAGTGTCTTAAAAAATGTGGAGCAGGGGCGCCTGGATGGCTCAGTCGATTAAGCGACCGACTTTGGCCCAGGTTATGATCTCACAGTTTGTGAGTTCGAGCCCCGCTTCGGATTCTGTGTCTCCCCCTCTCTCTGCCCCTCCCCTGCTCATGCTCTGTGTCTCTCTGTCTGTCAATAATAAATAAAGGTTAAAAAAAAATTTTTTTTAATTAAAAAAAATGTGGAGCAGATAGAAAAAATAAAAAAATAAAGTAAAATAAATTTTTAAACAGCTGACACACACAACAAAAACTCACAAGGCAGAATTCACACAAGGTTACACAATATTATTCTCTTAACTTCAGTGATTTCTAACATAACAGAACTTCTAATAACATCTCATTTCATTCCACTAAGAAAAGAAAGTAGGGTCTCTGGTACTTTAGATTTTAATACAACAAATAAACTTTATATCTGCTAAAAAATTAATGAAGTAGAAATTTATTTTATTCATTATGATATAGACTTAAGAAGTGCTATTGAATAAAGCTATTGGCAATTATTCCACTACATAAACAAAAGAACTTACCCCAAGGTGACCATTTTCCTCCTTTTCTCAACAGCAGGTAAACCATTGAAAACTGCAACCACAACAGCATCTGAATCCAAAGCTTGACACTGCCGGTCTTCGGATTTGGGCAGAATATCACCGATACTGCCATGTGTTAAGGCTCGGGGAGAACTATGCCTGCTCCCAGACTGAGAGCTTCCTGGGGAACCTACAGAAAAGAAATGGGATACTCTGAAAGAAGGCAAACAAAAGTTCTCTAGTTTCCACTTTAGAATGTCTCACTACATACACATTTTTAAACTGCCGGAAGACTCAAAGCCAATTTAAAGACATATCCCAGGTTTTTTTTTGATGCCAGGTATTTAAAATTAAGGAGTCCAGAATATGAGTCTAATGATTGCATTTTATTACTGACAGGTCTGTTTTTGGGAGATCAAGAACTTTCAAATCAAGTTTCAGCACTGCTGGTGCCTTTAAACATCTAAATCTACCTATACCATAACATCAATTTCAAATAACAAACATCTACACATTGAAATTACATTCTGAACTCTCCAAATTTACCTTCAGACAGAGTTTGACAGTCTCCCTTTGAACGGCTATTTTCCCCAGAGTCTATTGCTCTTCGAAGTGACAGACTACCTGCTATACTGGACCGAGCTGGCTTGGGTGAATTACTCTTCTTATTTGTGGCTGCAAAGACATTTAAAAATATCTTTGAATAAGGTAAAATAGCATAAGACTCACTATGCAGGGACTTAGGGGAAGACTAATCTTATGGAAGGTATTCTATCTACTGTGTCCAAAAAACCCAGGACACTGGGGTCCCAAATGGTTTATTTGGGGTTATACACAAAACGCATTCCTATTTTGCTACTCATGAAGCAAGACCAGAAAAATATCAGTAAACTCCAAAAGAAAAATCCTACCAGATATGAACTCCAATCTCAATGCCAAAGTATTAACAACAAAAAGATAACCCTCCAAACACTTGAAAATTGTAAATTATTGGATTAAAAAGAAAATCAATGAATTAAAAATGAACCACAAATATTTCAAGATGTTTGTGGCTAAGACAATAATTGGGGAAAATGTATATAGCCTTATTATGAATTAGGAAAAAATGAAACTAAGTGACCTAATATGCACTCAAAAAACTAGAAGAAGAATAAAAATAAAGAGTAAGAAGAAGACATGCATTTAAAGGTAATAAACGAGATCAGCAAGGTAGCAGAATGTAAGACCAAAAACAAGGTAGCAGAATCTAAGACCAAAAACTGATTGTCTTTTTATAGATCAGCAAAGAACCACCCAAGAATGAAATTAAGTAAACAATTTTATTTACAATAGCATCAAACAGAATAAAATACTTAGGAAAAAAATTTAATAAACATTAAGACTCGTACACTAGAAACTATCAAACACTGTTAAGAGACAAAAAAGATGGAAAAATTTGCATCTTACTTAATCAGGGGCACCTGGGTGGTTCAGTTGGTTAAGCATCTGACTCTTGATTTGGGTTCAGGTCATATCTCGCGGTTTGTGGGACTGAGCCCTATGTCAGGCTCTGTGCTGATGGTGCAGAGCCTGCTTCAGATTCTCTTTCTCCCTCTCTCTTTGCCCCTCCCCTGCTTGCACTCTCTCTCTCTCAAAATAAATAAAGGAAGAAAATTTTAAAAAAATAAATAAAGATGGTGGGAATGCAAGCTGGTGTAGCCACTCTGGAAAACAGTATGAAGGTTCCTCAAAAAACTAAAAATAGAACTACCCTACGACCCAGCAATCGCACTACTAGGCATTTATCCACAGGATACAGGTGTGCTGTTTCGAAGGGACACATGCACCCCCATGTTTATAGCAGCACTATCAACAATAGCCAAAGTATGGTAAGAGCCCAAATGTCCATCGATGGATGAATAAAGAAAATATGGTGTGTATATATATATAATGGAGTATTATTCAGCAATCAAAAAGAATGAAATCTTGCTATTTGCAACTACGTGGATGGAACTGGAGGGTATTATGCTAAGTGAAATTAGTCAGAGAAAGACAAAAATCATATGACGTCATTCATATGAGGACTTTAAGAGACAAAACAGATGAACATAAGGGAAGGGAAACAAAACTAATATAAAAACAGGGAGGGGGACAAAACAGAAGAGACTCATAAATATGGAGAACAAACTGAGGGTTACTGGAGGGATTGTGGGAGGGGGATGGGCTAAATGGATAAGGGGCACTAAGAAATCTACTCCTGAAATCATTGTTGCACTATATGCTAACTAATTTGGAGATAAAATTTAAAAAAGAAAAAAAAATTTTTAAAAAAAGAAAAAAAGATGGGAAAAATATTGTGTTCATTGATGGGAACACTTAATATTGTTAACACAGCAACACTTCCAAAATTGATCTACAAATTTAACACAATCCCTATAAAAATTCCAATGGTCTTTTTTCTTCTCCTTCTCCTTTGGGGTTATACAATTTAAATTCAATTTAGTTGTTTTTTCAATTTAAATTCAAGTTAGTTAACACAGAGTGCAGTCTTGGCTTCAGGAGTAGAACCCAGTGATTCATCTCTTACATATAACATCCAGTGCTCATCCCAAAAAGCACCCTCTTTAATACCTATCACCAGTCTTTCTTTCTCATTGCACAAATTGGTGTGCTGATTCTAAATTCATATGAAAAAATCCAGAATACCCAAAAACATCTTGAATGGAGTATTCACACTTCTGATTTCAAAACTTGCTGTAAAATTACATTAACCCAAACTGTATGGTATACTGGTGTAAAGACAGAAATATAGATCATTGGAACAGAATTGAGAGTCCAGAAATAAACCCTTATATTTATAGTCAATTAATTTTTGACAATACACTGGACAAAGGCAAAGAAAGAAAGAAAGAAAGAAAGAAAGAAAGAAAGAAAGAAAGAAAGAAAGAAAGAAAGAAAGAAAGAAAGAAAGAAAGAAAAAGAAAGGAAAGAAAAGAAAAGAAAGAAAGAAAAACATGGACAATAACAACAGTTGGCAAGGATGGAGAAATTGGAACCTTCAACTGGGTTCCAATTAGAAACTGAATGGGAATTTAAAATGGTGCAGCTGCTTTGGAAACAGTTATGGTAATGCCTCAAAAAGTTCCCGTATAACCCAATTCTACTCCTAAGCATATATGCAAGATAAATAAAAATACATATGCCCACACAAAAACATGTTCATGAAGGTTCATAGGACTATTATTCATAAGAACCAAAAAGTGGAAAAACATTACATGATGCCTATCAACTGATAAGTAGGTAAACAAAACAGTATACATACAATGAAGTTGTGATTCAGCAATAAAAAGGAATGAAATAATACATGCTACAACACTGATGACCCTTGAAAATGTTATGCTAAGTGAAAGAAGCCAGACACAAAAGGCCTCATATTATATGATTCTATTTACGTGAAACTCCAGAAGAAGAAAAACCATGCAGAGAAAATATACTAGAGGTTACCAGGGTTCAGTGAGAGGGAAAAATAAAGTGTTTACGGGAATGGAGTTTTTGGGGAGAAAGGTGATGAAATGTTCTAGACAGTGTTCTAGACAATGGTGATCATCACACAACCTTGTGTCTATATTAAAAACTGTTGAATTGTACACTTGAAGAAGAAGATGTGAGAAAATATTAAGACAAATTTTTCCTCTACAATGTATATATAAACTATAATACGATCCTTAACCAATAATGCATTATATTAATGCATTAATAGAAACAAAGGTAGAATTTAATGTAATAAAAAGGCAGAAGATAACAGATGAAATCAATCTAAGAATTAGGCCTTTTTTTTTTTTTTAAATAAGAGACTGTGCCAGTGCGGGAGGGGCAGAGAGAGGGATTTTTTTTTTTTTTAATTTACATCCAAATTAGTCAGCATATAATGCAATAATGATTTCAAGAGTAGGACCCAGTGATTCATCCTCTACATAAAACACCCAGTGCTCATCCCAGCGGGTGTCTTCCTTAATGTCCCTTGCCCATTTAGCCCATCCCTCCCCACCCAAAACCCCTCCAGCAACCCTGTTTGTTCTCTGTATTTAAGAGTCTCTTGTGTTTTGTCCCCCTCCCTGTTTTTATATTATTTTTGCTTCCCTTCCCTTATGTTCATCTGTTTTGTATCTTAAATTCCACACGAGAGAAGTCCTATATTTGTCTTTCTTTAATTTTGCTTAACATAATACACTCTATTTCCATCCATGTTGTTGCAAATGGCAGGATTTCATTCTTCTTGACTGCCAAATAATACTCCATCGTGTGTGTGTGTGTGCGCGCGCGCGTGTGTGTGTGTGTGTGTGTATACACACACCATATCTTCTTTATCCATTCATCCATTGGTGGACATTTGGGTTCTTTCTATACTTTGGCTATTGTCACCAGTGCTGCTATAAACATTGGGGTGCATGTGCCCCTTCAAAACAGCACACCTGTATCCCCTGGATAAATACCTAGTAGTGCAATTGCTGGGGTGTAGGGCAGTTCTAGTTTTAATTTTTTTGAGGAACCTCCATACTGTTTTCCAGAGTGGCTGCACCAGTTTGCATTCCCACCAGCAGTTCAAAAGGGTGCCTCTTTCTCCACATCCTCACCAACATCTGTTATTGCCCAAGTTGTTAATTTTGGCCATTCTGACAGGTGTGAAGTGGTATCTAATTGTGGTTTTGATTTGTATTTCCCTGATGGTGAGTGGTGCTGTGAGCATCTTTTCATGTGTCTGTTAGCCATCTTGGTGTTTTCTTTGGAAAAGTTTCTATTCATGTCTTTTGCCCATTTCTTCATTGGATTTTTTTTTGGGGTGTTGAGTTTGGTAAGTTCTTTATAGATTTTTGGATACTAATCCTTTATCTGATATGTCATATGCAAACATCTTCTCCTATTCTGTCAGCTGCCTTTTAGTTTTGCTGACTGTTTCCTTTGCTGTGCAGAAGCTTTTTATCTTGATGAGGTGGTCCCAGTAGTTCATTTTTGTATTTGTTTCCCTTGCCTCCAGAGACATTTTGAGTAAGAAGTTGCTTATTGCCTGTCTTCTCCTCCAGGATTTTGATGGCTTTCTGTCTAGCGTTTAAGTCTTTCATCCATTTTGAGTTTATTTTTGTGTGTGGTGTAAGAAAGTGGCCCAGGGTCATTTTTCTGCATGTCGTTGCCCAGTTTTCCCAACACCATTTGCTGAAGAGATTGTCTTTATTCCATTGGATATTCTTTCCTGCTTTGTCAAAGATTAGCTGGCCATACATTTGGGAGTCCATTTCTGGATTCCTTAGTCTGTTCCACTGATCTATGTGTCTGTTTTTGTGCCAGTACCATACGGTCTTGATGATTACAGCTTTTTAATACATCTTGAAGTCTGGAATTATGATGCCTCCAGCTTTGGTTTTCTTTTTCAGGATTGCTTTGGCTATTTGGAGTCTTTTCTGGTTCCATACAAATTTTACGATTGTTTGTTCTAGCTCTGTGAAGCATGTTGTTATTTTGATAAGGATTGCATTAAACATGTAGATTGCTTTGTGTAGTATTGACATCTTGACAACATTTATATTCTAATCCATGAGCAGGGAATATTTTTCAATATTTTATGTGTCATCTTCAATTTCTCTCTTAGGTTTTTTATGTTTTTTTAGTGTATAGATTTTTCACCTCTTTGGTTAGGTTTATTCCTAGGTATTTTATGGGTTTTGGTGCAATTGTAAATGGGATCAATCCTTTGATTTCTCTTTCTGCTGCTTCTCCATATTGGTGATTATAAATTCAACTGATTTCTGTGCGCTGATTTTATATCCTGCGACTTTGCTAAATTCATGGATCAGTTCTAGCAGTTTTTTGGTGGAATCTTTTGAATTTTCCATATAATGTCTGTGAAGAGTGAAAGTTTGACTTCCTCCTTGCTGATTTATATGCCTTTTATTTCTTTGTGTGGTCAGACTGCTGGAGCTAGGACTTCCAATACTGTGCTGAATAGTAGTGGTGAGAGTGGACATCCTTGTCGTGTTCCTGGCCATAGGGGGAAAGTCTCAGTTTTTCCCCATTGAGGATGATATTAGCAGTGGGTGTTTCATATATGGCTTTTATGATCTTGAAGTATGACCGTTTTATCTGTACTTTCTTGGAGGTTTTTATCAAGAAAGGATACTGTATTTTGTCAAATGCCTTCTCTGCATCTATTGAGAGGATCATGTGGTTCTTATTCTTTTATTTATGTAATGTATCACATTGATTGTTTTGCGGATACTGAACCAGCCCTACACCCCAGGTATAAATCCCACTTGATTGTGGTGAATAATTCTTTTAATGTACAGTTGGATCCGGTTGGCTAGTATCTTGTTGAGGATTTTGCATCCATGTTCATCAGAGAAATTGGGTCTGTAGTTCTTCTGTAGTTCTTTTTAGTGGGGTCTGGTTTTGGAATCAACATAATGTTGGCCTTATAGAATGAGTTTGCAAGTTTTCCTCCCATTTCTATTTTTTGGAACAGCTTCAAAAGGATAGGTATAACTCTTCTTTAAATATTTGGTAGAATTCCTCTGGAAAGCCATCCGGCCCTGGACTCTTATTTTCTGGAAGAGTTTTGATTACTAATTCAATTTCTTTACTGGTTATGGGTCTGTTCAAATTTTCTATTTCTTCCTGTTTCAGTTTTGGTACTTCATATGTTTCTAGGAATTTGTCCATTTCATCCAGACTGCCTAATTTATTGGCATGTAATTTTTCATTATATTCTTATTGTTTGTATTTCTGCAGTGCTGGCTGTGATCTCTCCTCTTTCATTCTTGATTTTATTTATTTGGGTCCTTTCCCTTTTCTTTTTGATCAAACTGGCTAAGGGTTTATCAATTTTGTTAATTCTTTCAAAGAATCAGCTCCTGGTTTCATTGATCTGGTTTTTTGTTTGTTTTTAATTTCAAAAGCATTGATTTCTGCTGTAATCTGTATTATTTCCTGTCTTCTGCTGTTTTAGGGTTTTACTTGCTATTCTTTTTGCAGTTCTTTAAGGTGTTAGGTTAGGTTATATATCTGAGACCTTTCTCCCTTCTTTAGGAAGGCCTGGATTGCTATATACTTCCCTCTTATGACTACCTTTGTTGCATCCCAGAGGTTTTGGGCTATGGTGTTATCATTTTCATTGGCTTCCATGTACTTTTTAATCTCCTCTTTAGCTTCTTGGTTAACCCATTCATTCTTTAGTAGGAGGTTCGTTAATCTCCAAGTATTGTCTTTCCAATTTTTTTCTTATAGCTGATTTTGAGTTTCACAGTGTTGTGATCTGAACAGTATGATCTTGATTTTTTTGTACTTACTGAGGGCTGATTTGTGTCCCAATATGCGATCTATTCTGGAGAATGTTCCATGTGCACTTGAGAAGAATGTGTATTCTGCTGCTTTAGAATGAAATATTCCGAACATATCTGTTAAGTCCATCCAGTCCAGTGTGTCACTCAAAACCATTGTTTCCTTGTTGATTTTCTGCTTAGATGATCTGTCTGCTGCTGTAAGTGGGGTGTTGAAGTCCTCTACTATTATGGTATTATTATCAATGAGTTTCTTTATGTTTGTGATTAATTGATTTATATATTTGGGTGCTCCCACCTTGGAGGCATAAATGTTTAAAACTGTTAGATCTTCTTAGTGTATAGACCCCTTAATTATGATATAATGCCCTTCTTTATCTCTTGTCACAGTCTTAATTTTAAAATCTAGATCATCTGATACAAGTATGGCTACTCCAGCTTTCTTTTGACGACCATTAGCATGATAGATGGTTCTCTGTCCCCTTACTTTCAATCTGAAGATGTCTTTAGGTCTAAAATGGGTCTCTTGTAAACAGCATACAGGTGGATCTTGTCTTCTTATCCATTCTGACACCCTATGTCTTTTGATTGGAACGTTTAGTCCATTGACATTTAGAGTGAGTACTGAAAGATACAAATTTATTGCCATTGTGTTGCCTGTAGAGTTGGGAGTTTTTGGTGTGTTCTCTGGTACTTTCTAGTCTTTGTTGCTTTTGGTCTTTTTTGTTTTGTTTTGTCTTTTCTGAGAGGGAGAGAGAATCTTAAGCGGGCTCCACTCCCAGTGTGGAGCCCAAAGCAGGGCTCAGTGCTCAAACTCACAACCGTGAGATCATGTCCTGAGCCAAGATCAAGAGTCAGATGCTTAACTGACTAAACCACACAGGAACCCCAGAACTAGGGCTTTGAAGAGACAAATAAAATGGACAAATCTCTAGCAAGTCAAATCAAAGGACAAAACAAGGAAACACATATAAGTGAAAAAGTTAACACCCTGTATTCAGAGGACTCTTTACAATTTAAGAGATCAGAATAAGTGAAATATACCAACAAATTTAAGTATTTAATAAAATGAGTAATTTTCTAGGAAAATTAATTATGGAAACTGGTTTAAGAAGGAGAAATATGAGACCAATAAATACAGAGAAATTAAAAAGGCTCTTAAAGTTGTTTCCCTGAAAGAACTACTAAATGGTTTTATGAATGAGTTTCATTAAACTTTTAAGGAGCAGATAAGATGTTATTTTAACAATTTCACAGAACAGAAAAGGACAAAAGCTTCTGAATTTCTTCAGTGGCATAAAACTGGAATTCAAATTGGTTAAGGATAATGTAACAAAAATACAACTCGATTTTACTTATGGCTACCATAGTCAAGAATCCTAAGTAAAATATTAGTGAACTGAATATTGATATTCAGTATATTAAGAAGAATTACAAATAACCAAAACCTAGTAGGATTCATCTACTATTTCAAGAATGGTCAACATTAGATACAGAATGTAATTCTCTAAGTTAACAAAGTAATGGGAAAAACAGTATGATCATTTTGCCAGATGCCCAAAAAAGCATAATTCTATACAACTTCTTCATAAACAAAAAACAACCTCTTAGTAAGGAGAAAAAGAGGTAGTTTGGTATAATGGTCAAAGTCATAGTCTCTGAGGTTTAAGCTCTTTGCTCTGCCAATTACCACTGAAATTCTGACAATACTGTTTAATGCCCTGTGCCTCTGTTTATCTATCTGTAAATTGAGGATAAAAACAACTTGCCTCAGAGTTGCTGTTGGGATGTGACTTATGAATGATATCTGGCACATAGTAAACAGTGGTACTTACTGTACATAGTAATTATTAACAATAGAAGGATGTATCATTTACAAAAATTTTTTTAATGCTTATTTATTTTTGAGAGAGAGAGAGAGAGAGAGAGAGAGAGAGAGAGACAGACAGACAGAATGTGAGCAGGGGAGGGGCAGAGAAAGGGAGACACAGAATCTGAAGCAGGCTCCAGGCTCTGAATTGTCAGCACAAAGCCCAACACAGGGCTCAAACTCATGCACCATGAGATCATGACCTGAGCCGAAGTCAGAAGCTAAACTGACTGACCCATCTAGGTGCCCAGATGTATCTTTAAAAAAAAAAAAAAAAGTTTATATATTTTGAGAGAAAGGGAGTAAGCACAAGCAAGGGAGGAGCAGAGAGAAGTGGGGAGACAGAATCCCAAGCAAGTCAGTGCAGAGCCTGATGCAGGCCTGATCCCATGAACCCGTGAGCTTATGACCTGGGCCGTAGTCAAGAGCTGGGTGTTCAACCAACTGAGCCATCCAGGCAACCCTGAAGGATGTCTTTTAATTTAGTAAAAACTACTTATTAAAACAAATAGCAAAGTTTGTACTTGAGTAAAAAATGAAAGGAATTTCTAAACAGAATTCAAAACATAATAAAAATTTCTACTACTGCTATTAGTTAACATAGTTTTGAGGTCCTAGCCTACCTAGATGGTGCAAAATGAAAAGTAAATAAGCAATAAAGGAATAAACTGATTATTTGCTGATAATACAATCATCTACTTAAAAATTCTAGATAATTGACTGCAAACCTTACGGCTTTAAAATTTTCACTAAGTGGGCTAAATACAAGACAAACATGTAAAAACAATAGTCCTCCTACTATGACAAATAATTAGAAAAGATTATGGAGGGGAAAGAGATCCCATTCCCAATAGCAACCTAAGTTATAACCTATCTGGAAATAAATATAACAAGACAGATACAGAACTTACACGCAGAAAACTAAAACTATGAAATGACCAAAATAAATAGGAGAAATACCACATTCCCAGATGTTAATGTTTTAAAACTGAAAAGATGTCAATTTTCCAAATTAAGTGTTATTAAATGCACGAAATAATGCAATTTCAGTCAAAATCTTTTTCTCGAAGAGTAAATGTGCAAGAACCATCAAGAATATTTTGAAAACAAAACCAAAATGAAGGCAAATAATTACTGTACTACAAACTGTGAAACTACAGTAGTTAATAACACAACAAATATTCAGTTGAACAGTATCAAACTGCTGTTCTTGCAGGTCAAAAACAGTTGCATGTTGGCAATTTCATATGAGTCAACCCCTATGAATGAATTTAAAAACAGAATCATGCAAATATGGGAATTTGGGTCTGTTAATAAAGGATGCACTAAATATTATTGGATGAACTAGATTCTTCAAAAAACATGGTTTTTTTGGGGGGGAATCAATGAACTTACCTCACACATCATCATGAAAAACAAATTATATTTGTTATAATTATACAAACATTGAAAAGTTAAAAAAAACACCATAAGAAAACAAGGGTCATTTTTATAAACCTGGAGTTGAAAAGGCCTTCCAAATAAAAACATTAAGCCCCAAACCCATAAATACTATTAATAGACCTAAAATTAAAAGTGTAAAACTTTTGTTTAGCAGAAAAAGACAAAACAGTGACAACAGGAGGGAAGTATTTGCAAAAATATAACAAAAACTTTTTGCAAAACTCTATCCAAAAAGCATTATTTCTTCTGTTGGTTTTAGATTGTCATTTCCTTGACAACTAGATGAGACTGAGTATCCATTGAGATGTATAGTGTCCATTTGTATTTTTTCTTATGTTAACAGCCTAATCATAACTTTTACTCATTTTTCAAGATAATTTTTTTTAGTTTTTTAATGTTTTATTTATTTTTTGAGAGAGACTGAGACAGTGAAAGCAGGGGAGGGGCAGAGAGAGAGGGAGACACAGCCTCTAGGCTCCAAGCTGTCAGCACAGAGCCCAATGTGGGGCTCAAACCCACAAACTGTGAGATCATGACCTGAACTGAAGCTAGATGCTTAACCAACTGAGCCACCCAGACACCCCCTTTTACAATCCTTTTTCTATTGAACTGTCATGATTATTTTAGGAGAATTCTGTGCATTTGGCAATCATCCTCTCTCCTACTCATCTCTACTGGATTACTGCCATCAGTATCTAGCATTAATATACCCCATTTTAATAAACACACACATAGCCCAGAAATAAATGCTCACATATATGGTCAAATGATTTTGTCTTTCTTTTTTTATAATGTAATCTCTGCACCCAATGTGGGGCTCAAACTTAAAACCTGAGATCAAGAATCACCTGCTCTACTGGGGCACCTGGGTGGCTCAGTTGGCTAAGCATCCAACTTTGGCTCATGTCATAATCTCCCAGTTTGTGAGTTTGAGCCCTATGTTGGGCTCTGTGCTGAGTGCTCAGAGCCTGGAGCCTGCTTTGGATTCTGTGTCTCCCTCTCTCTCTGCTCCTCCCCACTCATGCTCTCTCTCTCTCTCCCTCTCTCTCAAAAATAAACATTAAAAAAAATTTTTTTAATAAAAAAACAGAAAGGCGGGGGCGGGGGGACTAGGTGGCTCAGCCGGTTGAGCATCCGACTTCGGCTTAGGTCATGATCTCATGGTTCATGGGTTTGAGCCCCGCTTCAGGCTCTGTGTTGACAGCTCGGAGTCTGCAGCCTGCTTCAGATTCTGTGTCTCTATCTCTCTCTCTTTGCCCTTCTCCCGCTCACACTGTCTCTCTCTCAAAAATAAATAAACATTAAAAAAAAAAAAAAAAGAATCACATGCTTTATTGACTGAGCCAGCCAGTGCCCCTCTAATGATTTTCAACAAGGGTATCAACATCATTCAGTGATGAGATGAAAATCTTTTCAGCAAATGGTGCTAGGAAAGCTGATACATTTGGACCCTTACCTAATACCATATACAAAATTAATTAACAATAGATCAAAGACATTTATAATGTAAGATCTAAAACTACAAAACTCTTACAAGAAAACATAGGGGAAAGCTTAACATCAGGTTCAGCAATGCTTTTTTTCTTTTCTGCAATGCTTTTTTGAAATATGGACACCAAAAGCACAGGCAACAAAAGAGAAAGAAAAAGATAAAATGGACTTGAGCAAAATTAAAAACTTTTACTGTCAAAGGATACCATCAACAAAGTGAAAAGGGAACCCACAGTTTAGGAAAAAATATTTGCAAATTATATTATGGGATCAGAGATTAATATCCAGAATACAGAGAACTCTTGAAACTCAAAACTAAAAAGCCAACCCAGGGTGCCTGGCTGGCTCAGCTGGTAAAGCATGCAACTCTTGATCTCAGGTTTTAAGTTTGAGCCCCACATTAGGTATAGAGATTACTTAAAAATAAAATCTTTAAAAAAACAACACCCCCCCCCAAAACAAAAACTCATTTCAAAAATGGGCAAAGGATCTGAACAGACATTTCTTTAATGAAATGAAAAATATATAAATGGCTAATAAACACTTTTAAAAATGTTCAACATCACTAATAAATGTGAATCAAAAGCACAGTAAGACAACAAGATACCATTTCACACCCATTAATATGGCTATTATCAAAAACAAAACAAAAAACAGAAAACAGTAAATGATGGGGAAGATGTGAACAAACTAGAATGCTTGTGCACTATTTATTAGGTAGGAATGTAAAATGGTGCAACCTCTATGGAAAACACTATGGCAGTTCCTCAAAAAATTAAAAAGCAAATTACCATATGATCCAGCAATTCTACTTTTGGGTATATATGTCCAGAAAAATAGAAAGCAGGGTCTTGAAGAGATGAACACCCATCCTCAGAGTTGCATTATTTGAAACAGCCAAAAAGTAGGTGTCAACCCCTGTCCATCAGAGGATGAATGGATGAATGAAATGTGGTATATATATATGTATATATACAATCAAATATTTTTTCCAGGCTTAAAAAGGAATGACATTCTGACACATGATATAATATTGATGAACCCTGAAGACATTATGTGAAAGTGAAATAAGCCAGACACAAAAAGACAAATACTGTATGAGTTCCACTTATATGAGATATCTAAAATAGTCAAGTTCATAGAAACAGAAAGTGGAATGGTGGTTGCTAGGGGTTGGGTGGGTGATGGAAATGGGGAATTATTATTTAATTGGTACAAAGTTTCAGTTTTACTAGATGAAAAAAGTTCTGTGAATGGACAGTGGTGATGGTTGTACAACAGTATGAAAGGACTTAATGCTACTAAACTATACACTTAAAAATAGCTAAAATGGTAAATTTTATGTTATGTACATTTTACCACAGTAAAAAAGAAACAGGTATAAAAAAAAGCATATAGGCTTAGAAAGTGAAAACACAGACAGATAACAGAAAACTCTTTCTTGACTTCACACCACTTCCAGATACAACCTGATTCATTATGCAACTTCTTGAAGGAGCTATGCAATAATGCTTCAGTTTCTCACTGGATCTACCCTGCTACACTCCTCAATGGGAATGGTTCTTTTTTTTTTTTTTTTTTTTAATTTATTTTTGGGACAGAGAGAGACAGAGCATGAATGGGGGAGGGGCAGAGAGAGGGAGACACAGAATCGGAAACAGGCTCCAGGCTCTGAGCCATCAGCCCAGAGCCTGACACGGGGCTCAAACTCACGGACCGCGAGATCGTGACCTGGCTGAAGTCGGACGCTCAACCGACTGCGCCACCCAGGCGCCCCTGGGAATGGTTCTTAAAAGGGCCACCCACACTTCAACTTGACACCTCTCAATGGTATAACCACTCCCACTTCTTTTGCTTCTCAGTTTCCTTTATTGGACACCCTTCATTACCATGTCTTTAAATGTTAAAGTGCCCCAGAGCCAAAATTTCTCTTTGCCATTTAAACTCCTTCCATACTTGATCTAATTCACTCCCTGACTTTAAACAGTATCTGCCACTGTTGACGCCTAACTGTTTATATCCAGCTTTGACCTCATAAGCTTCATACTTATTTACCATCCATCTACCTACAAGACATTATACTAGGATAACTAATAGACATCTCAATCCTAACAAGTTTAGTTTTGTTTTTTTGAGAGAGAGACAGAGTATGTGTGGGAGGTAGGTGGGAGAGAGTGAGTAGGGGAGAGGTGTAGAGAGAGAGGGAGAAAGAGAGAGAAAACTCCAAGCAGACTCCATGTCCAGAGTGGAGTCCATTGTGTGGCTTGATATTATCACTATGAGATCAAGACCTGAGCCAAAATCAAGAGTCAGGCACTTAACCAACTGAGCCACCCAGGTACCCCATTAAACCTAGAATGTTCAGGGGCGCCTGGGTGGCGCAGTCAGTTGAGCGTCCGACTTCAGCCAGGTCACGATCTCGCGCTCCGTGAGTTCGAGCCCCGCGTCAGGCTCTGGGCTGATGGCTCGGAGCCTGGAGGCTGTTTCCGATTCTGTGTCTCCCTCTCTCTCTGCCCCTCCCCCGTTCATGCTCTGTCTCTCTCTGTCCCAAAAAAAACGTTGAAAAAAAAAAAAAAAAAAAAAAAAGCCAAAAAAAAAAACCTAGAATGTTTAAACAAGAATTCCAAATTTCCTGCCACCACCTCCCCCAACTCCTACACCAGCTTTTTCCTTATTTCCTAAATTAATGATAGCATCAGTCACTAAGTTGCTTAGGACAAAAACTTAAATATCATTCTTAGTTTTTTTTCTTTCCCTACAAACTATCCAGCCTTTCCACACCAGGGTTGTGAGTGGAGAACAGAGTCTTCTTGGTCCAAAATATCCATTGTATGTAATGAACTAATTTCTCTCCTATGTATCTAGAATAGTAATAGTTATGTACCACCCTTCAGAGAATTAAGAAAGATAGGAACCCCAGTCAAGAAGGGCTGCTAGAAAATGAGCAAGTCCACTTCTCCACTGCAGTAACTCCAGAATAGGTCACCATATTTCATATACACTCTCAACCCCTTTTAGACCTTTCTCCATACAACAAGCAAAGTAATCTTTGTAAAAGGTAAATCAGGGGCGCCTGGGTGGCGCAGTCGGTTAAGCGTCCGACTTCAGCCAGGTCACGATCTCGCGGTCCGGGAGTTCGAGCCCCGCGTCGGGCTCTGGGCTGATGGCTCAGAGCCTGGAGCCTGTTTCCGATTCTGTGTCTCCCTCTCTCTCTGCCCCTCCCCCGTTCATGCTCTGTCTCTCTCTGTCCCAAAAATAAATAAACGTTGAAAAAAAAAAATTAAAAAAAAAAAAAAAGGTAAATCAGATCATAAATGCCACTGCCATCCCCCCACCACCTCGATTTTCATTCTCTAGAGACTTGCTTCTAAAATCAGAGTAAAACTCCTATCTAGGTCTTACAAGGCCCTATCTGATCTAGATCCTGCCTACCTCTCTGACTTATCCCCTAGTATTCTCCCTTCTGCTTTGTTTATCATATTCAACCATACTGGTCTTCCTTCAAGTATTCAAATATGCGGAGCAAATCCTGTATCAGTGAATCCGCATCTTCTGTTCTGTTTACCCTGAAAAATGCTTCCCACAGATCTTTGCATGGCTGCCACCTTCTCAACCTTTAGGTCTCAGTTCAAAAGCTGCCTCCTCAGAGACTTTCTCTTACTTCCCTAACCTAAGCAGCACACTCCTCATCTTCCTATCCCATTCCTGTTTCCTTCACAGCACTTTTTACTAACTGAAATTATCTTTACTTGTCTACACGTTTTAATGTCCAATTTCCACCACATGAATTTATGAATGTAAGATCCAAGAGGTTAAGTATTCTGTCTTGTTTGCTGTCCAGCACAGAATATTCAATCAAGAAATATTAGCTCTTGGGGCACCTGGGTGGCTCAGTTGGTTGAGCGTCTGACTTCAGCTCAGGTCACGATCTCATGGTCTGTGAGCTCGAGCCCCGCGTCGGGCTCTGTGCTGACAGCTCAGAGCCTGGAGCCTGCTTCTGATTCTGTGTCTCCCTCTCTCTCTGCCCCTCCCCCGCTCATGCTCTGTCAAAAATAAATGAACGTTAAAAAAAAAAAAAAAGAAATATTAGCTCTATATAGAAAATCTACAGTCAGTTCTGAATGGGAAAAAAGGCTATATGTATTTGTAGTCTTAAGTCATTATAAGAGAGGTGTTTAAATATTATTATTCTAAAAATAACCCATCCTCTAGCTTCCCAAATGACACACAGAGAAATGACACTAATAGGATCTTTTCCACTTACAGTTTCGTATGTAACAACCAGCAATTGATGACTTTGCCAAGAGCTCCATTCCCAAATCCTGTAATCTGCCAGAGTTTTCGGTTCCACATGCAGCCAGAGCTGCCTGGTCAGCAGAAAAAAGGCTTGCCTGCATGTCTCCGGAAGCAGCATTGCTGCCTTTGATTTCTGAAAGTGTATTCTTTACATCAGTTTTCATACATCGAACTTCAGCCATTTGAGTTTTGAGTCTTTTTAGCATCTTTAAATCAGAGGGAACTCGCCACATTGCCTGCTGCTTCCTTTGGTCTTTATCTTTTCGAGAATATGATGCTTTAGACAGAAAGTTGTAAGTCATGTTAATAGACACTTCTATTAAATCGTTCTATCATACAGTCAATATATGCAAACTTGAGGTGTAAAAAGCTAAGGTGCTTTGGTGGAATCAACAATTAAAAGCATGCATTAAATTCCATTAATGAAAATAAAGATAGATCCAAGTATCCTAATTTTATCCATACCTTCAAAGTTAGAGTCTGGATCACAATATAATCATTCAAATCAGAATAGTTATCTAATTCTAAAAGTTTAAAAAAGCTGCCTTATTGCCTGCCTGTGCTTTCTTCTTTATACTTCTCCATTTTTCTCAAATTTCCTATGCTGAGCTTTTATCATCTTCATAACTGACAAAAATGAAAAAAAAAAAGAACCCAAAAACCTAGAATCCAAATTAAGTAGTCAAATCTGCTATACATAGTATATAAAAAAATATATATTCCATCTAAGTCTAAGAAGGTTTCCAGTGTAATTACAGCTACTAAGTGCCATAGAACAACATAAAATACTTCCCCATCAGTCTTTGCAGCTTCTAAAGTTTTCTCTCTTCCCAAAGTAGTTGTTTTTCACCCATCCCACTCCTCAAATATTAAAATAGAGGTATAAGTAAGGAAACTACAGACTTTCTACTGCAGAAAGGAAAAAGATATCAATATTTTGAAAATCAAAGAATGTTATGACAGACTCAAAGCAAAAAGAAACCAAGCCTTACCCCCCACCTAAAAAAAAACAAAAATGGGGGACCAATAGCCACTAAATAGAAAAGAACACGTCCTTTATTAGCAGGAATGACAGCTGAAACAGCCTGCCTTCTAGTATAGAAGATGAAGTGCTGTAGAAAGTAAACACTGTAATGTGTTCGACAGCCAATCCCCTACTTCTACCTTGCAGAAAGGACTCAGATTGTGTTCAGGTATCAGGCAGTAGGCAGCAATGTGCTCAGGGAGGTTAGATCCCTCCTTTGGCCCCAGGACATACGAGAGTCTAGAACTGGTTCATTCTTCTGACAGTGTTTAGGGTGGGTACATCACTCAGCCAGCCAAAAGTCTGGGGTGGAAGTGCTTCTGAGAAAGATTTTCTATCTTGATAGGGAGATTTTACTGTCTTTGTTTATTTAAGAAACATCCATAAAGAGCTTACTGAATGTCAGATATTTTAAGGAAATTAAGTCATTTAATCCTCTCATATCAGTCCTCTGAGGTAACTAAATACTATTATTATCTCCATTTTATAAATGAGCTAAGTAAGGACAGATTTTAGAAATCTAGGATTTAGTCTCAAATCTACCATTTAGTTGCTGTAACTTTCTCTAAGTCCACCAACTTCTGAGTCCATTATTTACTTGTAAAATGAAGACAATAATATACACATAACAGGGCTGTCATGAGGCTCAGAAGACACAATGTTTGTGAAAGCACTCTGTGGTGTAATCCTCCATCCAACCCCTTTCCACCAGGATGTCAGAAATGTTTTCTAAAACCCAAATCAGTTATTATTTTCTATTGCTTTCCTGCTGACAATCATTCATGAAAGCACCAGCGTGGAACACGAGGCCCATTATCTGATTCTACCCTACCTCTCAGTGGTTTTATCTCCTACCTCTACCCCAAACATATTCCAATGTTTTGGTATTACCTGCAACTCTGTAATACATAGGCAATGCTATATCCCCTTATGCTTTTCACATGTCCTATTTCCGGTGCTCCCTCTGTTAACTCAAGCCCATCAGATGAAATCTGAAATGTCTACTTCTTTAGGCACCTAAACCACCAATTGCCTCACTTCTTCCAAATCAATTCTGACCCAATTTTTTATAATACTTAAGAGTATACTTCTACTACAGCACTTTACACATTATAGTAAGAAAGACAAACATACAGACTGAAAAACCAAAGGGTAGAGATAACATCTTAGTGATCTTTGTATTCCAGGCTGAACAGCTTATGGCACAAGATATTCACAATTTTTATTTATTTATTTTTGAGAGAGCAAGCAAAGGAGGGGCAGAGAGGGGGACAGAGGATCCTGAGAGAGAGAGAGAGAGAGAGAGAGCGAGAGAGAGAGAGCACAGAGGAAGGGCAGAGAGAGGGGGAGAGAGAGAGAGAATCCCAAGAAGGCTCCACACTGTCAGCACAGAGCCCGTGACTTAGGGGTTGATCTCAAGAACCGTGAGATCATGACCTGAGTCAAAATCAAAAGTCAGACAATTAACCAAGTCAGCTTACCCAACTGAGCCACCCAAGAGCTCCACAAGATATTTCAAAATGTTTTCCTAAACAAAATCTAGTACCCCACATCTACATGGACTTAAATATGAAAATCTGTATTAACCCACATGGCCCAGTTTATTATTACTAGAAACTGACAAGAACTTTAAAAAGTAAAAATCCCAAATGGGAAAATAAAAAAAAAAAAAATTAAACAAACCTCCATCAGCTGATAATCAAACAACTACCAAGATTGTTTGAAATGCTAGGCACTGTGCTGGACAGGACATAGAACAGTGAACAAGACAAACCCTCAGTCTTTGCTCTCACAAAGCTCTCAGTCCAGCTGGAAAAATGAAAAATAATCTATTTCAGTACCATGTGATAACTGCCAAGACAGGAAAGTGTAATGGGATCTTACACCACAGGAACCTGACAATTTAAAGAAAGTTACTGCGCTGAAAATAAGAAGCTTTCCTGAATGTGCCAAGTTACAAGGTTAATTAGAATTGAGAATCTCATCTGTAACCATTCTTTCTTATCATTCAGTTATGGCCTTCAAGACTGATAGTTCTTTAAAGCTTCTCCAGATTTCAGCATCACTCAATGCTACCACCATTCTGCTCACCTAAGCTTTTTCAGAATCATTAGCACATTCCACTCAATTGCCAAGCCCTGTAATTGTAACTTCACAAGATTCCACATACTACCATTGCCATGCTACAAATAAAATCTTAATTATATAGAGAGTAGATTGATGTATTCCTTAGAAGTTAAGTAGAACTTTTATAATGTCAAAAGATTCTGAAGATCTCAGATCTACGTATTTTTGCGTATACGATGACTGAGAAAATATCCAGAAATGTATGAATTTGCCCTCTCATACTAGGAACCACTGAAATAAACTTCTACAATAATAGCCTCATTAAGCTTCCATTTCTGATAGTTTTCTGGGCATTGCCAGCCTTCTAAAAAGCAGCTTGAATCAAACCACTCCTAAACTGCAACTGGCTTCTCAAAGCCCACTATGCATCATTCCTCAGACTAGGCATGCAACACCTTCCATGGAATAACCCTGTCTGACTTTCTATTTCTACTCACCACTACATGTACCATAAAATCTGGTTCAAATATATTATCTGTAATTCATACCCTGATTGATACCTCTTAAAATGCTTCTACAGTACAGTATGATGTTTTTAAGAACATGAACCTGCAGCGAGTCTGATACATAATAGGTTCACTCAATATGTACTGAAAGAATGAAAGGAAAATAAAGGAATACTATGGACAACTTTATGCCAACAAATTTTTGATAACTTAGATGTAATGGACCAATACCTTGAAAGACAATCTGCCAAAAACCGAAGAAGAAATAGATAATCTGAAGAGGCCTACATCCACCTTCTATTATCTCCAAGAATATAAGTAGGGAATACTTCCAAGGAAGAGGGAATACTTCCAAACCCAATCTACGAGGCATTACTCTAATATCAAAATCAAAGACATTACAAGAAAACTACAGACCAGTATCTTTCATGAATAGAGACAAAAAAAAAAAACCCATCAACAAAACATTAGCAAATTAAATCTTACAGTGTATATAAAAAGGATTATATACCACAATTAAGTGGGATTTATCCCAGATATGCCGGTTTGACATTCGAAAATAATGTAAAGCATCACATTGTATCAATAGATGCAGAAAAAGCATTTGACAAAATCCAATACCCATTCATGAATTTAAAAACAAAAACAAAAAACAACTCTTTGGGCACTTGGGTGGCTCAGTCAGTTAAGTAACCAACTCTTGGTTTTGGCTCAGGTCGTCTCAGTTTCGACTTCAAGCTTCACATTGGGCTCTGTGCTGACAGCACGGAGCCTGCTTAGGATTCCCCCTGCCCCTCCCCCACTCACGATGTCTCTGTCGCTCTCAAAAATAAATAAACTTTAAAAAAACAAACAGGGGTGCCTGGGTGGCTTAGTCGGTTGAGCATCGGACTTCAGCTCAGGTCATGATCTCGCGGTTCATGAGTTCGAGCCCTGAATCGGGCTCTGTCCTGACATCTCAGAGCCCGGAGCCTGCTTCAGATTCTATGTCTCCCCCTCTCTCTGCCCCTCCCCCACTCATGCTCGCTCGTGCTCTCTCTCTCTCAAAAATAAACATTAAAAATTTTTTTTTTAAAGAAACAAAACTCCTAGTAAACCAGAATAGAGGAAAGTGTTCTCAATTTGATAAAGAATAGCTATGAAAAACCTATAGCTAACATCATACTTAATGGTGAAAACCTCAAAGCTTTCCCACCAAAATCAGGAACAAGGTAAGGATGTTCCCCTTCACCACTCCTTTTCACCACTTTACTGGAAGTCCTAGCTAATGCAGTAAGATGAAGGAAGGAAGGAAGGAAGGAAGGAAGGAAGGAAGGAAGGAAGGAAGGAAGGAAGGAAGGAAGGAAGGAAGGAAGGGGAAAGAAAGAGAGAGAGAGAAAGAAAGAAAAAGAAAGAAAATGAAAGGTACACAGATTAAGAAAGAAAGAATAAATCACTGGAATCTACTCCTGAAATCCTTGCTGCATTATATGCTAACTTGGATGTAAATTAAAAAATTAATTAATTAATTTTAAAAAAAAGAGAAGAAAATAAGCAAAGAAATAACTGAATAAACAAAATAAACACTGAAACCGAAACAAGCATTTTAATTAAAAAGAAGGTTGGATCTATCTGCAATGTTAGCTTTTCATATCCTCTCATATAGGTTATCTTCAGTTAGTTTCCATGACTTCTATTTTCTTGGTTTCTTTCCTTTCCAAAGGTTCTTTAATCTGGTTCATCTTCCACACACTTAGTAAAAACAGATGTTCACCATAATCATCCCAGGCCCTCTTCCTGTTAAAATTTTCTTAAAACTCCCTCTTCTACAATCTAACTCATTTAGTTTTAATTATCCAGTATCACCTCTAGGCAAATAACTGCCTATATTCCGCTTCTTAATTTTTAGGTATCTAATAGGCATCTCTATTTTGATACCCACTGGCATGTAGATATTTAAAGATTTGCTCTTCCTCTCTACTGTTCCCCCTTCCTCATCATCAGCATTTTGATCACCTGGATTGGAAACTCAGATCATTTCATTTATATTATTAATTTTACATAGAAAACTTATTTTTGATAACAAAGATCTTATTCTGTTAATAGTGTATATTCATTTTTCCATTGATGTTGAATGTTTTTCAAAAACATGATTTCACCTGTCTATAAAATACACACAGTTAAGCTATAATTTTTCAGACATAACTACATTGTTGGATATTTTCAAACAACTCTGACTGTTTTCTATTTCGGATATACTCCTAGAAGTGAAAATAAGCATTGAAGGATAGAGGTATTTTATTTATTTATGTATGTATGTATCATTGTATGTATTTATTTGGGGGGGGGGCAGATAGAGGGAGGGAGGGAGGGAGGAAGAGAGAGAGAGAGACACAGAGAGAGAGAATCCCAAGCAGGCTGGTACTGTCAGTGTGGAGCACGATGCGGGCTTGAACTCACAAACCATGAGATCATGACCTTAGTCATAATCAAGAGTTGGAAGCTTAACCAACTGAGCCATCCAGGAGTCCCAAAGGATAGAGGTATTTTAAACCTAGTACTAAAATTTCCTTCAAAAAAGTTACCTGCAGTAACCTGCAGTTACCTGCAGTTTCCTGCAAAAAAGTTACCTACCTTCAAAAAAGTTACATCTACCTGCAGAATCATAACTTGTCTGTTCCACTAGGTCACTGCAAGTAACACTGGCTGTAATTTAAGCAAAACCCTTACCAAGGTGTTTTCTTTTCTTTTTTTTTAAAGCTATTTCTTTGATCACAAGAACTATATGTGATTTTTATTTTCTTTGCAATTTTCTGTATTTTCCAAATTTTCTACAATAAAAATATCACAGAAAAAAATGTAAAATTATATAGTGTGATTAAGTTTTATAAAAATGCAAGTATAATACAAAATGTACTTGGATCACAGATAAAAGACAAGTATTTCATAACATAACTGGAGACAATCTTTGAAATTGAGGATCCAGACTTCCCAGAGTATACCTTAGAAAGAAAGAGGCCTAGGGGTGCCTGGATGGTTCAGTCAGTTAAGCATTCAACTTCAGCTCAGGTCATGATCTCATGGTCCTGAGTTCAAGCCCTGTGTCGGGTTCTGTATTGACACCTCAGAGCTTCAGATTCTGTGTCTCCCTTTCTCTCTGCCCACATCCGTCTCTCAAAAATAAATACACGTTTAAAAAAAAAAAAAAAAAAAAGAGGCCTAAATAATCCAGTCTCTGAGTTCACCCTCCAACTAGAGCAGTTCTAGGTGTTTTCTACATCAAAGCTCTGCCTCACACTTTGAAAAATGAGTTCTGTTGTTTTAAAGAAGCATCAAGGGGCGCGTGGGTGGCGCAGTCGGTTAAGCGTCCGACTTCAGCCAGGTCACGATCTCGCGGTCCGTGAGTTCGAGCCCCGCATCAGGCTCTGGGCTGATGGCTCGGAGCCTGGAGCCTGTTTCCGATTCTTTGTCTCCCTCTCTCTCTGCCCCTCCCCCGTTCATGCTCTGTCTCTCTCTGTCCCAAAAAATAAATAAAAAACGTTGAAAAAAAAATTAAAAAAAAAAATAAATAAAGAAGCATCAAAATCACTGTTCTAAATCACTGATATTTGATTTGTATACTACTACTGTTTAAAAAGGCAGGAGGGGCGCCTGGGTGGCGCAGTCGGTTAAGCGTCCGACTTCAGCCAGGTCACGATCTCGCGGTCCGTGAGTTCGAGCCCCGCGTCGGGCTCTGGGCTGATGGCTCAGAGCCTGGAGCCTGTTTCCGATTCTGTGTCTCCCTCTCTCTCTGCCCCTCCCCCGTTCATGCTCTCTCTCTGTCCCAAAAATAAATAAAAACGTTGAAAAAAAAATAATAAAAATAAAAAGGCAGGAAAATACTGAGTACATTTTAGAAAGCTAACAAAAATGGTTTTTAAAACATGGCATTTAAAGGTAAATCCTTAGCTGTTCAAAATAAGTAGGCCTGAGAGTTTCAAAACCTCCAGGTTTGACAACACATCTAATATGTGTGGGTATACATCACATTACAGTAATACAGATGTAACTTCTCTTTAACAAATAACCTCTGCAAATAAAACACTGATGCTAGTTGGTATATGTTTTGAGGCAAATAAAACACTGATGCTAGTTGGTATGCATTTTTAGGCTACTGAACATCAAAGCACAAAACCATCTTTTTTATATTCAATTCAGACACAGTTCCACTTACAAGTTAGGGTATTATGGGGCACCTGAGTGGCTCAGTTGGTTAAACATCTGACTTCAGCTCAGGTCATGATCTCGCAGTTTGTGGATTCAAGACCTGAGATGGGCTCTGTGCTAACAGCTTAGAGCCTGGAACCTGCTTCAGATTCTGTGTCTACTCCTCTCTCTGCCCCTCCCATGCTCATGCTCTGTCTCTCTCTGTCTCTCAATAATAAATAAACGTTAAAAAAAAAAAAGGTATTAATGAGTCCTGCAAAACTCTTATTAAGTCATTCACAAAGAGGACAACAGTACTTCATATAAATCAAACTGTCAATCATACACAATCTAAATGCCAGATCATATACAAACATTCTAATAGACATTTTGACATTATTGTGCAAAAACATCATGTAACAATAACAACCAAAAACTTAACCTGATTTATATTAATGTCCTTTTTTAAAAATTTTTTAATGTTTATTCATTTTTGAGAGAGAGGCAGAGAGAGAGAGAGCAGGACACAGAATGTGAAGCAGGCTCCAGGCTCTGAGCTGTCAGCACAGAGCCCAACAAGGGGCTCAAACCAACAAACTGTGAGATCTTGATCTGTGCTGAAGTTGGACACCTAACCGACTGAGCCACCCAGGTGCCACTAAATGTCATTTTTTTTTAAATTTTTTTTTCCCAACATTATTTATTTGGGGGACAGAGAGAGACAGAGCGTGAACAGGGGAGGGGCAGAGAGAGAGGGAGACACAGAATCGGAAACAGGCTCCAGGCTCTGAGCCAGCAGCCCAGAGCCCGACGTGGGGCTCGAACTCACGGACCGCGAGATCGTGACCTGGCTGAAGTCGGACGCTTAACCGACTGCGCCACCCAGGCGCCCCTAAATGTCATTTTTTAAAAGAAGAAAAAATCCGGCCACTTGAACAAGGATATGATTGATTTTTAAAATGACTGTAATTTGTGATTAATTTGTATTCAATAAAATTTACTAATTTTGGCAAGTTTCCACAAATATATATAGTCAAATAATTATTACCACTCCGTGATTTTTATTACCCCCCCCCCACCCAGTTTTCTCATTTGTTATTTAAGCTGATCCCTTCTTTCTCCCTTCCTGGCCCCTCTGCAACCACTGATGTGTTTTTTTCACCACAGTTTTACTTTTTCAGAATTTCATATAATGGGATCATACAATATAAAATTTTTTGTATCTCATTTTTTTCACTTAACTGATAATTCATTTATTCTTTTTAAATGTCATGTTTTATAATACATAATGAAAAATCAACTTGCTACAGAAACATACTGTGTTCCAACACTTAAATAAGACACTTGGATTAAAATGAAGAGTTTGTTTGTAGAATCACAGAAAAAAGGGAAATTACTATTAATATTTTACCTGTGGGCTGCAAAAGTGAAGCAGGAGGGCGAGGCTGTAAGCTCCACAAATTTTCCATACTACTCCGGTCCTTAAGGTCCAACAAATGTATTAAGATTAACGGATCAATGTCTAATAAACTACTGGTAGCAGCAGAACATAAATGTGCTCTTCTTGACATTCTGCTACTGGCGCCCAGATAGCCATGGTTACTACCTGCAAAAGAAACAGAGATGAAGAAAATGCATGCTATAAATTTGCATGAATTTAATTATCATTAAAAGAAAAAGTAAATTGGTTAGTGTGGTTTGAATACTTGTCTATGGACCTGTCTTTTAGGAGTTGGTGTAAGAACATGGTGAGAAGCAGAAAGGAGAAACCAGACTGCCAGAGAGGTATACAGAAGCACAGTGACTAAGCACTGGCCTTATTACTATCCAGAATTCTGGAGGAACCCTCAACCCCATCCTTAGGCCTAGAAATAAAAAGGTGATAACATATATAATATACACAATAAGGGAGATAAGGGTGAGGAAAAGGAGAATATATCCCATAACCCAGTGATCGTCAAAGAAAGACAAATCCCCACAGTATCACAGATCCCAAGAAACTAGACACCAAAACAGTACTCTTCTTGAGGAGTTTTTAGACTGAACTTTTTAAGTTTATTTATTTATTTTGAAAGAGACAGAGAGACACAGTGAGCAGGGGAGTGGTAGGGTCAGAGAGGGAGAGATAAAGAGATAGATAGAAATAGAGATAGAGAGAGAGAGAGAGAATCCAAAGCATATTCTGTGCTGACAGCGCAGAGCCCAACGCAGGGCTCAAATTCTTGAACCGTGAGATCATGACTAGAGCCAAAACCAAGAGTAGGACACTTAACCAACTGAGCCACCCAGACACCCCTAGACTGAACTTGTTAATGACTGATGCACAGTATGGACACCTATGAGCAATGTGATATCTGTATCACCTATATTGGACTAAGCACCTTAAGCTAAAGAAACCACTGGACTTGTATCTAGTGCCTACTAAAATACCTAGCAAATATCAGGTACAGAAATGGTGGTTTAAACTGACCTCCTTCAATAAAACTATTTAAATATGTTCTAAAGAAACTTAAAATTTTAAAGTGTTACATTCAACAAAGTCTTAAAATAGATAATATAAAAATAACATAAAATAACCAGGTTCCGACTATTCATGAGTTTTTCAAAGAGATCTGGAAGGAAATAACTTAGGAGAAAAGTTCCAATTATTCACAAGCTTCAAGCTAATTATCTACTTATATATATTCCATCTATATTCACATCCTCACCTTTTCCAACTTCTTCCTCTTCCTCTTTATGAGGTTATCATCCTACTGCAAATTTTTCTTCCCAGCCTTGGTACCCCCTGCAACTCCTATTAAAAAGAGCAGAAAACTCCCCTTTTCCTCAAACTGCTACAACTGCTTGGTCCTTTGTAGGAAGGCTCTCACTTCATTTGGTGACTAGCACCATGCCTGGCAGCACCACTCAGCATTCACCTGTACCATGGCCTGTATCTCAGGAGCTCACTTGGATCTACTTGGCCCTCATCCTGCAATGACACCATGGAGGATAAGAGGAATCTCCTCATCAAGGCGGTCAGTATAAATGTTAAACCTTTCTGACCAGGCTTGTTTGCAAAGGCCCTGTCAATGTCAACATTAGGAGCCTCATTTGTAATGCAGGGGCTGGTGGACCTGTCCCAGAAGCTGGTGCTACACCAGCAGGAGGTCTGGGCTCCTCTAATGCTGCTGCCCCAGCTGAGGAAAAGAAAGTGGAAGCAAAGAACTGCAATTAAAAAAAAATTAAATTAGGGGCGCCTGGGTGGCGCAGTCGGTTAAGCGTCCGACTTCAGCCAGGTCACGATCTCGCGGTCCGTGAGTTCGAGCCCCGCGTCAGGCTCTGGGCTGATGGCTTGGAGCCTGGAGCCTGTTTCCGATTCTTTGTCTCCCTCTCTCTCTGCCCCTCCCCCGTTCATGCTCTGTCTCTCTCTGTCCCAAAAATAAATAAACGTTAAATAAATAAATTAATTAAATTAAATTAAATTAAATAATTACTTAAAAAAACCACACACACCTATCTACAACAGGAATAAAATAGAAATGTGGATAGAAGGGGAAAAAAAAAAGAAAGTGAAAGCAAAGAAAGGAGAATCTGAGGAGTCTGATGATGATATGGGCTTTAGTCTTTTTGATTAAACCTTTGTGACATACTCAAGAAAAAGCTGAACTCTTAAGAAAAAGAAAAAGAAAAAAGCAGAAAACTATCCCCTCTCCACTTTAAAACTGCATCTTACTGATGAATGGATAAAGATGTAGGGGGTGTGTGTGTGTATACACAATGGAATATTGCTCGGCTAGAGGGTATTATGCTAAGCGAAATTAGAGAAAGACAAATATTGTATCACTTCACTCATACGTGGAATTTAAGATACAAAACAGATGAACATAAGGGAAGGGAAGCAAAAATAATATAAAAACAGTAAGGGGGACAAAAACATAAGAGACTCTTAAATACAGAGAACAAACTGAGGGTTGCTGAAGGGATTTTGAGTGCGGGGATGGGCTAAATAGGCAAGGGGCATTTAGGAAGACACTGTTGGGATGAACACTGGATGTTACACATAGGTGATGAATCACTGGATTCTCATCCTGAAATCATTATTGCACTGTATCCTAACTAACTTGGATGCGAATTTTAAACAAACAAACAAATAACTAAAAAAAAAAAAAGAACACATCTTAACTCTTTTCCTTTACTAGGAAGTTTCCAAATCAGGCTGCATTTGAGGAGTTTTAAGAATTACAGTTTCTTGGGGCGCCTGGGTGGCTCAGTTGGTTAAGCGTCCGACTTCAGCTCAGGTCACCATCTCGCGGTCCGTGAGTTTGAGCCCCGCGTTGGGCTTTGGGCTGATGGCTCAGAGCCTGGAGCCTGCTTCCGATTCTGTGTCTCCCTGTCTCTCTGCCCCTCCCCCGTTCATGCTCTGTCTCTCTCTGTCCCAAAAATAAATAAACATTAAAAAAAAAAAATTAAAAAAAAAAAAAAGAATTACAGTTTCCTTGGAGCACCTGGGTGATTCAATCTGTTAAGCATCCGACTTTGGCTCAGGTCATGATCTCACAGTCTGTGAGTTCGAGCCCCGTGTTGGACTCTGTGCTGACAGCTCAGAGCCTGGAGCCTGCTTCAGATTCTGTGTCCACCCTGCCCCTCTGCCCCTCCCCTACTCGTGCTCTGTCTCACTCTGTCTCTCAAAAATGAATGTTAAAAAAAGAAAAAAAAAAGAATTACAGATCCCTACCTCCACTACAGATGTCTGAAAAAGAATATTGGAGTGGGATCCAGGATCTTTTTCTTAAAAGCTGCCCAGGTGGTACTGACTGGATAATAAGTAACTCAGCAGCCCTGTATATTTTATCTACTGCCCTGGTATCTAGTTCTTCTTTAAAAGTAGAAGTTGCCCATTTTTCCATGTTAAATGGACTTATTTAACACTAGCCCTCTCCTGTTTCTCAGTGCTCTTCCAGGCCTTACTTTCACCAATAAACAAAAACTCCCTTCCTTCGTGGTTTATGCTCTTTGGCGACTCCCTCCTTCCCATGTTCCCATCTTTCTACTAACTATCCACAGGACATCAAAGACTGTAGCATCTATTTCAGTTTCCCTCTCTCAGAGCTAATACTGCCATTGTACTGGGTGTGTTGTATATGCATATCTGTCTTATACATAAGTATTCAGCTTAATAAATGTTCACAAAGTATCAGTACCCCCAGACCTTCCCATGCCTCCTAATATTGTTTACTACCTTCCTCTCCAAAAGTAACCTCCATCCTATGGTTAAAACCATAGATTACTTTTGCCTGTTTTTAAATTTTATATGAATGAAATGATAATGTGCACTAATACCCTGCTTCTTTGTTCAACATTATATTCAAGAGATTCATCTATATTGTTATATGTAGCAGTTTATTCATTTTCATTATTGCTGTGTAGCATCTCAGTATATGAATATACCCCAATTTCTTTCTTTATTCTATTTGGAAAGAATTTGGGTTGCTTCTAGTTTTTAGCTGCTAAGAATAAAGCTACTAAAATTCTAAATACATAAACTGCTTTTGAAGGTCACATGAAGAAAATATAAAATACCTCATAAAAAAGCAAATCAATCAGTGACAGGTTCCCCCACCTCCTGAGCCAACCCCCTACTAAAATGTCACACTAAAAATAAATAAATAAAATAAAACAAAATAAAATGTCACACTGATCTAAGTTCTTGATTTTATCATAGTACCTGTGTGCAGCAGCATGACATTCAAGGTCTTATACAGTCTAGTCTTAAACCAGCTTATTCACATCTTTTACTGTTATAAATTGTTTATTTTTCTTCTTAAATTTTTTTAATGTTTATTTATTTTTGAGAGAGAGACAGACAGAGCACGAGCAGGGGAGGGGTAGAGAGGAGGAAGACACAGAATTCGAAGCAGGCTCCAGATTCTGAGCTGACAGCACATAGCCTAATACGGGGCTCAAACCCACAAATGAGATCATGACCTGAGCCGAAGTTGGACACTCAACCAAATGAGCCACCTAGGCGCCCCGTAAATTATGCTTATTTTTCTTAATTAAAACACATACATGCATACACACACACACACACACACACAATGACAACACCTAAAAAAGAATGATGCTGCTCTAAATACTCTTCTAAAAATCTACTGGCAAGCCCTGGCTCATACAAAGGAATGTGTATGTTCATCTTTAAAACATATTGCCTAACACGTTTCCAAAGTAGTGCTACCAATTTTCATTCCTACTGACAAGGTATGAGAGTTTCCACCTCTCTACATGCCTTCAATATTTAGTATTGCCAGTTTAAAAAATATTATCATATATTAGTTGCTACAGTGGGCGTGCCAACAGTATCTTATTGATTTTTACTTCAACACTTCCTGAAAAAAATAAAGAAAAATGAAGAGTCTCAGAGATCTGTGGGATCTCATCAAATGTACCAACATACATACAATGGGGGTAACACAAGAGCAAAGAGAAAGAATGTTCAAAGAAATATGGCTGAAAACTTCCAACATGATGAAAAATATTAGTCTATCACATTCAAGGAGCTTAGCTCAACAAACTCCATGTAGGATAAATACCCAAGAGATCCATACTAAGACATAATATCAATTTGCATTTCTCTGATGAAAGAGGCTAAGTACTTTTTAAAACGTGCATTGGTCATCTCAATAGCCTCCCCCATGAAGGGTGTATTCCAATCTTTTGTCCTTTTTTACTGGGAGGTAGTCTTACCTTTTTCTTGTTGATTTGTAGAAGTTCTTTATATGTTATAGACAAATCTTTTGGAAATTTTTAATTTATTTATTTATTCCAATTAATAAAATTTATATTGTTTGTAATAAACAAACAAACAAACAAACAAACACTGTGCCTTTCTAGACCAGATTACATAGCTGAGACCTTCTAAACAGTTAGATATTTGGGTCTGGAGATCAACACATAATTGTCCCACAGGTTTCTCAAAATCAACAAAGATCAAACTGAATATAGTATCTTCTGCTGCTGGACTCACTGTCTTAGGTAATGGCACAGCCTAACCCAGAAACCTTAAGGAATCATCCCCACATATCCACCAAATCCATCTCATCCAGTTAGATTCCCAAGTCCTATTGATTCTACTATTTAACATCTTTCAAAAAATTGTCTCCATCCCTACTACTACTGCCCTAAGTTAGGCCCTCATAATTTTCCCTTCTGGAACATTTCAGTAGTTTCTAATTAATCTTGTCCTTTAACTCATCTTCCACTATGTAACCAAATCTGATCACACTTCTTTTTAAAGACCTTTAATGGTTCCACAGAATAAAGCCCCAAATCCTTAGCCTAGCAAATGAAACTTTCCATTACCTGATGTGGGTTCCTGCTTACCAATCTCCACTGGCCTGCCCCCATATCAAGTCTCAATATTTCAAGTTTCTAAAAAGAACAATGCTGCATCTTTTGCTTGGAATGCCTTTCCACTCTTAATCTCATTGTTTCCCTGCTCCACTAATGAACTTTTAGCTCATCTTTCAAGAACAAAAGCAAGCACCACTCCCTTTCTAAAGCCTTTTTCACTCATTCCTAATTACCTGTTCTATTTTTAGTATCACCCTATATCTGTATTTACAATCACAAAGGTCTGTAATCACTAGTGCTAGATTCTCATTTTAGAAAGATAATGCTCATTCATCTTATTAACCCAATGAACAACACAATGCCTGATGCCAAGTGGGCAATCATTAAATACCTGTGGAACAAGTAACCTTAAAGGTCTTTAACCAAAATAAGTAACAAATGTTTTAAGTAATAACCTACATAACATCAATTTGTTATACAAGTGCGTCATATTACTAGAATCTTTTAGTTCTCAAACAAGATTCAACTAGCTAATGTTCTAGATTAGAATACTTTTACAAGGGGCACCTGGATGGCTCAGTTGGTTAAGTGTCCGACTTCCGCTCAGTTCATGATATCGCAGTTTGTGAGTTCCAGCCCCGCAATCAGGCTCTGTCCTGACAGCTTGGAGGCTGGAGCCTGCTTCAGATTGTGTCTCTCTCTCTCTCTCTGCCCCTTTCCTGCTCGTTCTCTCTCTCTCTCTCAAAAATGAACATTTAAAAGTTTTTTTCATAAAAAGAATACTTTCACAATGAAACTTTTTATTTACATTTTCAGTACTTAATATAAGCGGAAGTTCTCTTGTAACTAATGAAAATAACTGAATAAACTAAAAGCATTCTTGATGGAATGAGGCCACCTGAATCATTAAATATTTATTTCAAGCTATAACCTTATTTAATACTATCTACACATTGAAATTAAGTAAATGTTATTTTACCTCATACCTAGCTTCTGTGTAACGAAGATCTTCTAGTTAGTGGATAACTTAACATCTTAACTGATATAATTCTTTAAATGATTGTGTGGTTCTGAAATATGAAACTCAAGCCTGAAATGGACTTTCCATAATTAAATTATAACAATAATACATTCCACACTCAGCCCCACCTCACCCTTAATTCAGCTTTTATTCTCTTTATATATTAAAATGTTTTATTTTAGAATAGTTTTAGATTTCTATAAAAGGTGCAAAGATAATTCAGTGTATTCCTATAAATCCCATAATCCATTTTTCCCACTGTCAACAACTTTCATCATCATGGTACATTTATCACAACTAATGAACTAATACTGATATGCTATTATTAACTAATAAAATCTGTACTTTATTCAGATTTCATTAATCTTTCTCTAATGTACTTCTTGTGTCTCAGGGTTCCATCTAGAATACCAAATTACACCTAGATGGTCATTTCTCCTTAGGTTCCTCTGGTCTGGGGTGATTCCTCAGAATTTTCTTGCTTTTGACAGTTTTGAAAAGTACTGGTCATATATTTTATAAAATGTTCCTCCAACAAGGGTTCATGTGGTGTTTTTCTCGTGGTAAGATCGTGTTTATGGGTTTTTGGGAGGACAACACCACAGATGTAAAGTACAATTCTCAACACATCATAACAAGGGTACATATGCTATCAACATGACAACATGGATGATGTTAAATTTGATAATTTGGCTACAATAATGTTTGCCCTGTTTCTTTGGCATAAAATTATTTCTCTCTTTCCACTATATTTTCATCTAAGCAAGTCACTAAGCATAGCCCACATTTAAGGGTAGGGAGTTATGTTCTACCTCCTGAGGAGGCAATATCTAAAGAAACTGGGATTCTTTTGTGGGTGCACTATCTTACGTATCTTAGCTATCTGCTCATACATCTATTCACCTTTAGATTATCAATTATGTTAAGAGTAAGTAATTTTCACTGTATTTCCCAAAAATCTTGATATAGGAAAGGCATTTGACAAATGCCAAGTATTTAAAATTCCCAAAAGCATACAATAAAAATTATCTGGGTATGATTCACTATTGTATCCTCAGCACCCACAATTTAGTGTCTGAGGTATAATAGGTCCCCAAAACTATTTATTGAATTAATAAATTACAATTTCGGGGGTGCCTGGGTGGCTCAGTAGGTTTAGCGTCTGACTTCAGCTCAGGTCATGATCTTGCAGTTTGTGAGTTTGAGCCCTGCATCAGGCTCTGTGCTGACAGTGTGGAGCCTGGAACCTGCTTCATTCTGTGTCTCCCTCTCTCTGCCCCTCCCCTGCTTGTGCCCTGTCTGTCTCTCAAAAACAAATAAACATTAAAAAAATTTTTTAAATAAATGAATTACAATTTCATAATTATAGAACATAAGCAGCATGGAACAGAGAAGTCTTTTTATTCAGTACTATAGCTCCAGATAGTAAAATAGTACATAGTTCTAGGCAAGTGTCCAGTAAGTATTTGGTGAATGAATGAATAAATTGAAAAATATAACCTCTTATTTACCCATTACCCAGTATGTATAAAAATGTTTTACATAAGTATTTCCCTGTTATATAGTTTAAGAGAGGAAATGACAGATTTAACTAAGAAAAAGTATCCCAGAAGGCTGAAAAATATTCAGTAACCTTGATTTAATATATCCATCTTCCATTTTATACCAAGATACCCTCTGAATTTTTCTATACTATTTAAAACTTTAAAAATTACATTCAACACTTAGTAAAAATAAATATATTCACTCAATATTTATCTGAAAAATATTAAATGATCACTTATTATATTTTTAAATGTCAGGGATACAAAATTAAGATGTGCATTATTTCTTGGCATACAGCTTTGTGGAGCTCAGAGCCAAAAGGGATAATGGGCAGCTAAATAAGCAATTATAATCAGGTTTAATATTTATTCTAATAGGTTAATTTGAGGGAGCAGAAAAAGACCCAGGGCACACAATTGAGGAGGGCTTCCAGGAATAGAATACAAGCTAAAATTAAGAAGGAATAGGAGCTACGCCCAGCATGAGGAGAGACACAAGGAACATGGTGGGAAGCACATTTGGGGGGATGAAAGAAGTTCCTCTAGACTAAAAAAATGACAGAGGCAAGTGTGAGAGACGTAAGGCTACAGAAGTGAGTAGGAGTCAGCATATGAAAGGGCTTCTGTACCATTAAGCAAGTTTGGATTTTATCCTGTAAGTAAATGGAATTCAATAAAGGGTTTTAGAGTAGAGAAGTGACATGATCAGATATAAATTGAAGGGGGAAAAAGAACTCATTTTGAGCATATGAAAGGAAGAATAATGGATACAAGGAATCCAGACAAGAGACTATTTTGAAAGACAGTGGCCTAGACTAGGAATGTCAAAGGAAAGTACAAATGAATTCATGCACTATTTAGGTAGAATCAACAGATTTTGGTAATGTATTACAAGCAGAATTTAAGCAAGAGGAAAAGATGAAGAATGTATAGCACCATCAATCACTAAGATGATGAGCTATTACTGATAGGCAGGCTGACAGATAAAAAGACAATGATTTGTTTGGGAGACACTGAATCTGTTAACATCAAAACCACACAGCTACATGGAACTGGAAGTTATGAGAAAAATAAAAGCTACAGCTAGAACTTAGAGAGTAATCAGCATATAAATAGAATTGAAGTACAAGTGGAACTGAAATCACCTAGAAAAATGTGAGAAGTAGGAAGAGTACAAAGCATGGGTGGAAGTTGCAAGGCTTCCAATGTTTAAGAGGTCTTCAGAGATCCAAACACGCCACAGAATATGCCAGTGTTTGTATCAAGGGCAACATCAATAAATAGCAATACAAAGCTAGCTTATAATTATTTTAGCCAAGATTTGCATGCTTAATTAAACAGGTCCAAGAACACAAGAGAAAAACTCAGCATTTGAGCCACTTCATCCCAACAAGAACAGTGTGGTTTGGCAAAAATCGGAATCTAAGAAAAAGATGATATGGAGCTCTAGACTAGTTCTACCAACAGCTACCTATGTGACCTAGGCAATTAAATCTCAAGTTTTTTCAATGCATAAGATGAGCTCTCAAAAAGTCCTTTGTAAGTCACAGTCCATGAATCTATTCAGATTATTCTATAGTTAAATTAGATTTACAAACAAGACAAATATCATAAAAGGATAATTAATACATAACCGTAGAGAAGACCAAGAACTATGGATTCAGACAAACCCAAAACTCAAATCCCTCTTTCATTTACTAAATTGTGAATGAGAGCAAGTTGCTTAAATTCTCTACATACCAGTTTGTACAGCTATAAAAAGTAGATAATATTAAAATCTATCTCACAGAATGTGAGAAATTAATGAGAAAAGGTACATATAAAAGTGCTTGTGCACAATCCTTGGTATGTAAGAACACTTACCAAATGTTAGCTATTATTGCTGTTTTAAATACCATTAGTATACACTCTAAGATATATAATATATATTGACACTTCCAATATACAATATTATATACATATATAGCACTTCCAATACCACAAGCTATATAGAGCAGTGGCTGCCATATATTAAAATATGATAGAGAAGAGGAAAGAGAAGACAGAACAGCTTGTGCATCTTAGCCTCTGTACCTGGTGGTCCTGCAGCAGCTGCATCTTCCATAAGTTCTCCCTCTTCCAATTCCATGTTGTTGTATTCCACATCATTTTCTCCCGACCTAAGAATATACAAAATTCATCATTCCTATACAGTAAGGACAATTAACATTTGTCACACCTCAATGAATTTTAAAACAGTAGTGCATAGCTTTCTCCTACAAAGTAAGACATGCTATTTCTCAATACGGAAATGAGGAAAAGGACTTTTAATATTATCATGGTAGTGTTAATGTTCAAACTACCTTCCAAAAACACCGAGATGGCTGGCAACATTTTTCTTTTGTAAAATTTACTTATTTATTTTGAGAGACAGAGTGTGAGCATGGGAGGGGCAGAGAGAGAATCCCAAGCAGGCTCCTCCCTATCAGAACAGAGCCCAGTGCAGGGCTTGAACTCACAAACCATGAGATCATTACCTGAGCTGAAATCAGGAGTCAGACGCTTAACTGACTAAGCCACCCAAGTACCCCAATGTTTAATTTTTAAAATAGAAAATATGAGAACCATTGTAAGCAGAAGGAACTATATAGCTTTAAAGAATTTATAACTTAATGGTAAGAAATTATTAGCCTTAAAACACTACCTTTAAGGTTAAAAAAAGATCAAATTAACATATATGATTACTTTTTTTTTTTTTTTTTTTTTTTTAAAGAGAGAGAGTGTACATGCGAGTGGGGGAGAGACAGAGAATCCCAAGCAGGCTTGACATACAGTGTAGAGCTCAATGCGGGGCTAAATCCCACAACTCTAGAATCATGACCTAAGCAGAAATCAAGAGTCAGTCAGCTGCTCAACCAACAGAGCCACCCAGGCACCCCATCAATACTATTTTCTTAAGATGGTATTTCAGAAAAAGGGTGTTGCCTCCTACCAAAGTCCTCACAAAATCTTTCCTACCAAAAAAACTACTATTGCTTTATTTTATTTTTTAATTAAAAAATTTATTTTAATTTCCTTATTTACTTAGTGATTGATTTTAAGTAAGCTCTATGTCCAACATGGGGCTTAAATTCACAACCCCAAGATCAAGAGTCACATATTCTACCAACTGAGACATCCAGATGCCCCACTTATTATAATGAGAGTGCTATATGGAACAACACTAACCAATGCTAGTTTGGGATATTTAAGGAACTCACAAAGGAAATGAAAGCAAAATGAACTATTGTGACCTAAGATAAAAAGCTTCTGCACAGCAAAGAAAACAATAAAAAAAACTAGCGGTGCCTGGGTGGCTCAGTTGGTTAACCGTTGGCTTCAGCTCAGGTCATGATCTCATGGTTCATGGGTTCGAACCCCATGTCAGACTCTGTGCTGACAGCTCAGACCTGGAGCCTGCTTTGGATTCTGTGACTCCCTCTCTCTCTCTGCCTTTCCCCTGCTCATGCTCTCTCTCTCTCTCAAAAATAAATAAACATTAAAAAAAAAAAAACTACTAAAAGGCAACTGACAGAATGGGAGATAATTTGCAAATGACATGTCAGATAATAGGTTAGAATCCAAAATCTATAAAGAATTTATCAAACTCAACACACAAAAAGCAATCCAGTGAAGAAATGGGAAGAGCACATGAATAGACATTTTTCCAAAGAAGACACAAACACATTAAGAGATGCTCAACATCACTTATCATCAGGGAAATACAAATCAAAACCACGATGAGATACCCATCTCACAGCTGTCAAAATGACTAAAATTAACAACAGAAAACAACAGATGTCGGGGAGGATACAGAGAAAGGGGTACCCTCTTACACTGTTGGTGAGAATGCAAATTGGTAAACCCTGGAAACCCGTATGAAGTTTCCTTAAAAAGTTAAAAATAGAACTACTCTATGATCCAGCAACTGCACTACTAGTTACCCAAAGAATATAAAAACATTAATTCAAAGGGATATAGGCACCTCTATATTTATAGCAGTGCTATTTACAACAGCCAAGATATGGAAGCCCCAGTGTCCACTGACTGATGAATGGATAAAGAATATTTGGTGTACACACACACACACACACACACACACACACACACACACACACACACAGGAATATCATTCATCCATCAAAAAGAATGAAATTTTGCAATTTTCAACAACATGGATGGAGCTAGAGGGTATAATGAACACTAAATGAAGTCAGAGAAGGACAAATATGATTTCAATCCTACGGAGAATTAAAGAAACAAAAGAAATGAGCAAAGAGAGAAAATGTGTGTGGGCGCACGCGAGACAGAGAGACAGACAGAGAGACGGGGGTAAGGGGGGGAACCAGGAAACAGACTCTTAACTATAGAGAACAAACTAAGGGTTACCAGAGGGAAGGTGGGTGGGAGAATGGGGGGAACAGGTGATAGGGTGGGAAGACATTTACAGCCTCAGAATATGTCCCTATAGGGTATTTATTAACTACAAAGGGAAAAATTAGTAATTTCAGGTTGGAGAAACCTGACAGACATCACGTTAACCAAGTGATGTAGGGGCGCCTGTGTGGCTCAGTCAGTTGAGTGTCCGACTTCGGCTCAGGTCATGATCTTGCGGTTTGTGAGTTCGAGCCCCGCCTCGGGCTCTGTGCTGACAGCTCAGAGCCTGGGGCCTGCTTTGGATTCTGTGTCTCCCTCTCTCTCTGCTCCTCCCCTGCTCACATTCTGCCTCTCTCTCTCTCTCTCAAAAATAAACAAATATTTAAAAAAATTATTTTTTAAACCAAATAATCTAAATTAATGGTACAGAGATAAAAGACATGTGCTCTCCCACTACTCCATCATATGAGGTCCTGAAAAGGTATCATAATTTCTTTAGTACTCCTGCCTAAAGTGCACAATCTTAATTTAATTGTGAAGAAACATTTGGACAACTCCCAAATTGAAGCTTGCTAGGAAAGAACTGCTCTTTCTCTGAAGTGTCAAAGTCATAAACAAGCAAACAAACAAAAAAGATCAGGTGATCCAAATTAAAGACTAAAGAAACTTAACTAAAAGTAATGTAATACTGCTTTGGATCCTAGACCAAAGGGCATCAATGGCAAATTTTTAAAAGGTAACAGATTATAGTATTACATCAATGTTAAATCCTGAGTTTGATAACTATACTGTAGTTACATAGGAAACATAGTACACAATGAAAAGTATATTCACCTAACTCGAAAGTCTCACCAAAAAATATTTTTATAAAATACAGAAAAGAGGAACTAAGCAAAATATTAACATCTGGGGAATTAATCTGGACAAAGGGAATATGGGAATTGTTATCTAGCATTTTCTCCATGTTTCTTAAATTGAATAATTGAAAAATTAAAAAGAAAAACTAAAGCTAAGTTTGGAACCCAGAGGTGTGAAGAAGGAAAACTATCTTTCCTTCAAGTTCCTTCATTTATATAAGATACTCTACAGCAAGTAAACATGCTGAGTATCTCCACTTTTAGGCCCAAATTTAGTTAATATGCTTCTGATAATTACTACTTAGATGCTTTATGGCAGTTAATGTGAGACACTCACATAGTTTCTTCATCAATGTCATTTTCTTCTGTGTTACTTGTTGCTGTGGAGCTGGCAGAGGAACTGCTGCCATCGAGGTGATTCACTTCATCTTCACCAACAAGATCCAGATCCAGATCTCCATCTGAAAGTTCATGCTAGATCAAGGCAAAGAAACAAGACTTCTATCTCAAATGTTTTTACTCATTGATCATCTGATCCAGCCAATGGACCAAGCACCAAAGAATAATGAAATGATCAGAATTCTCTCTCCTGTGCATAGGCAGTTGAGCCCATTAGAGAACAGCACACAACCACATTATCTGGTTCCACTAATAACTTATTGCTGCCATTTTCAGTTAGGCCTTCAATGTGACTAGAGATGCTTCATATACTCCACTGCAGATGCCAATGAGGCTCTTCACAGGGTAACATTTCAAACCACCATCCTGTAGTCCGACCTAATCTCTAACATCAAGGACATCATAAAACTCTTGTCACCTATCTGCATAGAAAAACACACTGGTTATTATGTGTAAATACCTCCAAATTTCACCTGCCCTACCTCCAAACCCCATCATTAATTCCATTAACACCCCTTTCACAGGTTAATTGCTTCACCTGAGTGCTCCATTATCTCCTTAAATAGTTTCTTTTGTCAATACCTTAACTGACCTCTCTCCTCACTGGCTCCTTCATTTTAGTACATACTTGAAGTGTCCTATCTTACAAATAACAACTATAACAACAAAAGCTGGTCTCTGCATCACTGTCTTACTTTTCAACTCTATTCTTTTTTATGTTTATTTATTTTGACAGAAAGAGTGGGAGAGCGGGGGAGGGGCAGAGAGAGAATCCTAAGCAGGCTATGCGCTGACAGCGAGGGCTCAATCCCATGAACCACGAGATCATGAAGTGAGCCGAAATCAAGAGTTGGATGCTTAACTAAGTGAGCCACCCAGGTACCCATAACTTTAAACAGTAACAATCACTTCTCAAATTCTCATTCTGGTTGTTGTTTATCTAGCATAAAACCTGGCTATCTCCCAAATCCTAAATGATTCTACCTACATATGCAAAAATAAGGTACTGTACTAGTTTTAGTGAATGAAAATAGATCAGATTTGTTAATTCCACAATTTGTATAGTTGTATATTTTCCGGAATGTGTGTCAGTTTGTTTGGTAGAACATACGTTTTCTATAATAAATTAACTTTAGAGCCTTGTAACACTTTGATTCAACTTCTGACTTAATATTTACAGAAGGGCATACTCTACTAAAGAAAATAAATGGAGAAGTCTTTCAGTGTATTGATTCCTCTATATATGCTGGAAACCATGGTCTTATCATTTCTCTTACAAAGCACAAAATGAATCTAAAACAAGTCTAATTATTACATGATAATCTTCATTCTGAATCTTTTCCTCTTCTTCATCCTCTTTGACATCTCTTATAGAAGCTGTAGTAGGACCATCCTGGAGAAGCATATCGGTGCACGGCATAGGCTTCTTAGCACGTGTCTCAGGAGTGTCATCATTTTGGGGGCTCAGATGATTATCTGGTGGTGACAAATCTCTTGATTTCTGACTTCGAGATAACTCAATAGTAAGTCTCTTTTAAAACAATAACAGCACACATAAACATGAGTCAAAAGAAGAGTTCCCTCGTACAGTAAAAATATTTTCAGTAAAAAGATATATCCAGATGTTCCTAAAAACATTTTTGAACCATTTCTCTCACTCCCTCCAGGTTTTGCTTATGGAAAAATCTATGGCAAAAAAAAAAAAAAAATCTGCCCAATTTACCCTCATTCTTCTTATATGCAGCCCAAGCTGCACATACAATTAGCAAACTGTAAAGTCAATAAATATAAGCAGTTTTAAATTTTTTTTTTCAACGTTTATTTATTTTTGGGACAGAGAGAGACAGAGCATGAACGGGGGAGGGGCAGAGAGAGAGGGAGACAAAGAATCGGAAACAGGCTCCAGGCTCCGAGCCATCAGCCCAGAGCCTGACGCGGGGCTCGAACTCACGGACCGCGAGATCGTGACCTGGCTGAAGTCGGACGCTTAACCGACTGCGCCACCCAGGCGCCCCAATATAAGCAGTTTTAAATAGTACACTTAACATGAAAATCTCTCAAAGCATGTATTCATTCATATTTCCTCCCTTTTCTATTAACCATTCTCAGCACTTCAATCCTATTACCCCATCTCAATTTCCACTGGCAGAAAGAAGAATCCCTTACATAATGTAATTTACCACTGTAAGATAAAAATTCCTTAACTGATCCTCCATAATGCTCCATTCAAGAATAGTGAAAATTCAAGATGTGGCAATTTTCAATTATTCTATAACTTAGAATCCTTTGACTTCATGACAGCATGGAAAACAGAAATACTCAAGTCATTGAGAAAAACACAAAATGTTTACCTCAATGAGAGCAGCACTGTCCAATACAGTACGGAAATGTTCTATATGTGCAATGCCCAATAGAAGCACTTGAAATGCGGCCAGTACAACTAAAGAACTGAATTTTTTATTTTAATTAAGTTTGCATAGCCATATGTGGCTAATGGCTAACAAACTGTGAAGACTGTAAAATTAGAGGCTCAAAGGTGGGAAGTAGATGGGAGAATAAGATAATTGGACTTTTCTACAAAATTACAAAATCTAATTACAAATGTATCAGGCCAAAAACACAATATGAAACACTAAACCCAAAATACATTTTTTCCTTACCTCTTTAAGGTTATTTATTTGTTGGATATAGCTAGTTTGTGCAGCTTCTAATTGAGTAATATACCAATGCTGGTCCCGGCATTTTTGAAAGAAAGTTGGAGAACGAACCTGAAACCTTAAAAGAAGAACTGCACATGAAACGTGATCCAAACAGTAAAATATTATCAACCAAGCCTTGAATCTATAACTATAAATTCTATAATTTTAAGTTTACTTGATTACATTACAACAAAGCTAAAATTCAAATTGAATTCAGAGCTGCTGGTATCAACCATTTATACATACAGTTTACAAATTAGAATGACATAATGTTCTGAGAAGTTCTCTTCAAGAGGGAGGCAAACCATAACAGACTCTTAACAATAGAGAAGAAACTGAGGGTTGCTGGCGTGGGGGGGGGGGGTTAGAGCGCTAAATGGGTAATGGGTATTAAGGAGGGCACTTGTTGTGATGAGCACTGGGTGTTATACGTAAGTGATGAATCACTAAGCTCTGCTCCTGAAACCAATACACTATATGTTAACTAACTTGAATTTAAATAAAAACTTGGAAGAAAAAAGTTATCTTCAAGTCAGTTGTCTAAATTCAAACTATACTTTTGTAAAGAAATAACATTACATATCATGGTTAAAGCTCCCAAACTACTAGTTCAAATACACTGTTGATCATGAGATGGGAAGACCATGCTATGCAGGAAGAAAGAAGCTAATGCTTTCCTTCCCCTTTCTTGCTTAGGTCAGGCACTACAAAAATAGGCAAAGTTTGTTTTAGACTCTGTTTTTTTTCTTTCCTGCCTCCATCTCATGTCCCCATTTTTCTTACTCCTCAATAAAAAAATAATTTAAAGGATCAACTATCCAGGACTGCTTTACTGTCCCCCAAAGAGTTGCATCCTCTAAATAACCTATATTCTAAACCCCTCCAGATAGCAGCTTAAATCAACCCTCCATATATCACAATACAGCATATTTCAGGAGGGTTAGGGAAAAAAAAACAAGTATAATAAAGGATTTTAATGGGTAAGTGATAGGATCTCAATCTTTTCAGAGTTATCTGTACTTTTAAAACACTAATACCTACTAATGCAAAGAATCTCTACCTACGTCAGATGAATGAAAATGAGTCTATACTGAAAAAATTTTCAGTAACATGTAAAGATGTTTCTAAAGAAAGGAAGAGTCCCAAGAGAAAAGACTAACTTGGAAGCCTGCAAATCCTCTTTCCAGTCTTGTCACCTTTATGTTAAATACTATTCCATTTTTCGTAACATTTTAAAGCTAGTATAGGAATCTACTGACCATCTAGAATTATCTGCAGCAGATAACTATTTCCAGTCAAGCATACTCAGGCATTAGAGGTCAGAGATTATTCACTCAATCACTAGCTTAAGTGGATACTGCCTACTCAGTATACACTGGTAAGACTTTCAAAAGACTATTACCTTTGAATACCTAATGAACTACAGCCAAGCCCACACATTATCATTGGTTAGTATATGTATCATCAAAATGAAAGCAAGCAACAGGTAAAATTCCTTAACTTTCTCATTTAACAAAAAGAGAATAAAATACATATTTATTCATATGTAGTTGTAGAAAAGCCTTAAAGTAACTTTCTGATATGTACATTTAAAATTCCTTCAGAATTTTGAATTGAGGTTCAAATTTTCAGCGATCTCCCATTAAATATTATGAGCAATAAGATAATTAAAAGCCTCCTCTCCACGAATCCTACAGCAATTTATTTATACTGCTATTATAGCACTATCTTTTAGAAAAAATTGTTTTTATCTACCCATTTCATCTTGATTTTCCTGAGGCAAAATCCATCTTATTCTTTCTTAATATTAACCCACTGCCACTCAGTAAACATTGCTGTATAAATGATAATAAGATATTACAATAGGAATCTGTTCCTGCACTAATATTCAAGCCTGTAAGTAAAAGTTTTGTTATAAATAGGGATGGCCTAAATAAAGAATTAGAATTTGGGCTAAACTGCATTTAAAAAAAAACTATTACACAGATTTCCACCAGAAAGATTCAACATTACTATGACTCCAATAAGGCGAGGACTAAGGATTTAAAAAAAAAAAAAAAAAAGCTCTTGGGGCACTTGGGTGACTTAGTTAAGTGTCTGATGCCTGATTTCAGGTCAGGTCATGATCCCAGGGTTGTGGGACAGAACCCCACATTAGGCTCCATGTTGACAGCAGGGGATTCTCTCTCCCTCTCTCTTTGCCCCTCTCCTGCCCTCTCTCTCTCTCTCTCTCTCTCTCTCAAAATAAATAAATAAATATTTTTTTTTAAGGCCCTTTTGTAGGCTGGTCAAATTGATGGCTGAATAATTTTGCTATCTTCCCTATGGTAAAGTATGGAATAGCAACAAGCTATTTGTTTTGGCAAATAATAATAGTAATAACAAAACCCTGAAAGGTTATAAAATGGAACTAAAATAATTCCCCAAATGAAGGCAAAAACAAGAATCTTTTTTCCTACACTGAAAATGCAATACTCTTTTATCACTTATTCATTCTCCCAAAAGGGTTATGAAGAACACATACGAGTAAAGGTTCATACAACAGCAACTCCTACAGCATGCTCTGAATCAAAGAGCTCAGAATAAGTGGAAATTAAGAGTATACCAAATCAATCCCAAGGAAAATGCTCTGAAAATGGTTTTCATGGAAGCTCCTTAAACTGTTAAACATTGTTCAAAACATAATTGAATCAGGACACCTGGGTGGCTTAATCACTTAAGTGTCTGACTTCAGCTCAGGTCATGATCTCACAGTTCATGAATTTGAGCCCCACATTGGGCTCTCTGTGCCCCTCCCCCAGTTGCTGTCTCTCACAAAATAAACTTAAAAAAAAAAACAAAAAACCATAATTGAATCTACTTTTTTAATACTCAAGCTCTGTCATCATCAAATTAAAACATCATGTAATGATGCTCCAAAATGTCTGACTTATACAGGGTTCCCCAGTATTAAACAGGGCTGTGCGGTTTTATAGTCAGTTTATGTTGTCCTTTCTTACAAACAACACACCAACTACTTATCACTTAATTTGTTTTCATGAATTTTCATTTCTATTTCCTTACTTTTAATTTGGTGTTATCTGGAAGAAACTGAAAATTATTTTGTGAATTTAAGCTTGTAAAACCAGTCACCCACATATAATATACAATGTCAATTGAAAAAAATAAGCACTTGATTCCTCAATATTTTTGTATTTCCAAATGGGGAGGTTGCTAGATGTTCAATAGGTAAGTAAATGGAACATTACCTATAAGAAGCAGTAGTTTCCTGGGGTGCCTGGGTGGCTCAGTTGGTTAAGTGTCCGACTTCGGCTTAGGTCATGATCTCACTGTACCTGAGTTCAAGCCCCGTGTTGGGCTCTGTACTGACAACTCAGAGCCTGAAGCCTGTTTTAGATTCTGTGTCCCTCTCTCTCTCTCTCTCTCTGCCCATGTCCCACTTGCACTCTGTCTCTCTCTTTCAAAAATAATAAATATTAAAAAAAAAAAAAGTAGTAGTTTCCTTTCTATGGAATTACTAACTAGATGTCAAGCACATTTCTAAGTTATATTACTCACTATACAGGACTTCTGAAAAGAAACACTTAAAAACATAATAGGATTATAGTTAGTATGAATTTCAGTATTCATGTTTGTTAAATGAATAAATTTCAAAATAAAGTTCTGATGACATTATTCCCCCATGATAAAAACAATATCAAATGTTTCCTATTACCTTAAAATCACTGTATCATTTTGCCGATTCAAATATCCTTCATTGGCAAGTAAGTCCAAACGGAAAAATCTATTATAACCCCAGCATTCTCCAACTTCAAAGTCAGATGCAAATTCTCGAATGATATTTTTGGTAGGATCATTGCAGGACTGATGAACCATCTCTACACGATACTCATACCTAAATTTGAAAAACAGACTATTAATACAGAGTTAATAAACAAGAATAGAAGACAAACATACTGAAACACTAAGTAGGTCATTAATTACCTGAGAAAAAACTTATTGACACATTTCTTTCAGAAATGACTATCATTTATAAAGACACCAGTTTTGTAATGGGCTCCGACAAAATGATTGACACCAGGTCCTTTTTCCCTCTTAAAAATGTTTACCAATAGAGGCGCCTGGGTGGCTCAGTTGGTTGAGCATCCAACTCAGCTCAGGTCATGATCTCATGGCTTATAGGTTTGAGCCCCGCATTGTACTCTGTGCTGACATTGCAGAGCCTGCTTGGGATTCTCTCTCTCCCTCTCTCTCTGTTCCTCCCCTACTTGTGTTCTCTCTTAAAAGAAATAACTAAAAACTTAACAAAAATTTAAAAAACATGTTTACCAATATAGCAGGTATAAAACAGCACCTCAAAAAATAAATAAATTTTGTATAAAATAGTACTTTCAAAGTTACTTTTGCTTTAACAAAGGTACTTACTCACAGGGATGCTAATAAAATATAATTAAAAATGACAAATTATTAAATATTGGTGAGGATGTAGAGAAATATGAACTCTCATACACTGCTGGTAGAAAACATAGAATTGTGCAGTCACTGTGGAAAAGCCTGGCAAGTCCCCAAAGATGTTATAAACACAGAATTACCATATAATCCTGCAATTCTATACTAGGTGTATATTCAAAAGAAACAAAAACATATGTCCATATAGAAACTGTACGGGATTACTCATAATAGCCAAAAGTTGCATACAACCCAAATATCCATCAGCAGATGAATGGATAAACAAATTGAAGTATATACTTAAAATTGGTATTATTCAGTCATATAAAGGAATGATGTTCTGGTATATGCTTCAACATGAGCAAACCTTGAAAACACCATGCTAAATGAACAGACGCCAAACACAAAAGGTCCGACTATAGGATCTTCTATATGAAATAGCCACAACAGGCAAATACACAGAGACAGAAAAAGCAAAATTGTATTTATCTAGGTATAGGGGAAAAAAGGAATATGGAGTGTTTACTTAATAGGTATGGGGTGTTCTGGGGTGATGAAAACACTCTGAAATTAGAAAGAGGTGATGGTTTACAACACTCTACATGCATTGAATTCTACTGAATTGTATATTTTAAAATGGTTAATTATTCTTCCAATCCATGAGCACAGAATGTTTTTCCATTTCTTTATATCTTCTTCAATTTCCTTCATAAGCTTTCTATAGTTTTCAGCATACAGATCTTTTACATCTTTGGTTAGGTTTATTCCTAGGTATTTTATGATTCTTGGTGCAACTGTGAATGGGATCAGTTTCTTTGTCTTTCTGTTGCTTCATTATTAGTGTATAAGAATGCAACTGATTTCTGTACATTGATTTTGTATTCTGAGAATAGCTGAATTCATGTATCAGTTCTAGCAGACTTTTGGTGGAGTCTATTGGGTCTTCCATGTATAGTATCATGTCATCTGCAAAAAGTGAAAGCTTGACTTCTGGAAACAGTGTGGAGGTTGCTCAAAAAATTAAAAATAGATCTACCCTATGACCCAGCAATAGCACTGCTTGGAATTTACCCAAGGGATACAGGAGTGCTGATGCATAGGGGCACTTGTACCCCAATGTTTATAGCAGCACTTTCAACAATAGCCAAATTATGGAAAGAGCCTAAGTGTCCATCAACTGATGAATGGATAAAGAAATTGTGGTTTATATATACAATGGAATACTACGTGGCAATGAGAAAGAATGAAATATGGCCTTTTGTAGCAATGTGGATGGAACTGGAGAGTGTTATGCTAAGTGAAGTAAGTCCTACAGAGAAAGACAGATACCATGTTTTCACTCTTATGTGTATCCTGAGAAACTTAACAGAAGACCATGGGAGAGATGAAGGGAAAAAAAAAAAAAAAAAGATAGAGAGGGAGGCAGCCAAACCATAAGAGACTCTTAAAAACAGAGAATATAATCTGAGGGTTGATAGGGAGTGGGAGGGAGGGGAGCTCCCGGTGGGTGATGAGCATTAAGGAGGGCACCTGTTGGGATGAACACTGGGTGTTGTATGGAAACCAATTTGACAATAAATTTCATATTAAAAATAAAATAAAATAAAATCGTTAATTATATGTTACATGAATTTCACCTCTACAATATTAACTTGTTACTTCTATTTTTAAAATGAGTAGTGAAAAACTCAAAATACATAGAAAAACAATCAAGAATATTGAAAATCTGGGGGAGAATACATTAATGCAGATAGTCAAATACATCTCGGTTCAAAACAGATAAAAGTTTAAGATCAATAGTATATGTGCTGCCAAAGCGAGCACAAAGATCAACAGAAAAAAGTAAAAACTCACACTGTACGAAAAACCACATAATGTATGAAAGAAGTTCCTTTACCAGCTTTAGTTCTTTAAAATCATGACAAATACATACTTGTATTTCTAACAAATGTGGGAATTAATCCAAATTAAAATACTTAACTTAGCATCTAAACCCCAATCTTAGATAAAACTAAAACCTTAAATTTGAATATTCCTTCTACCAAACTGAAGGCTCTGAATAAATATAATAACTGTTCACTTAAAAATTTTAGATTTAATTACTCCTCCAGGAAAAATTCAACTCTTTCCTTAAGCAACTCAAAGAAATTCCCTTCTCTAAAACAAGGCACTCAGCAAGGACTGTAGAGTCAATTTCAGGATGTCACTCATATGCAAATATTCTCTGAAAGTCTATACACATGTATGCCAACACACCTTTAGAGAGATACTTAAGCATAATGAAATTATGATAGTACTTCTGCAGCATCCCAGATGATACTAAAATATACTAGATAATGACACAAAGATTTAAGTTTTTATTTCATATTTTGGCAGTTAAACTACTTCACTGTTCAACTCTGAATTCCATAACTGAATGACATTTTAATATTAATGAAAAAGTATTCAAAACTCTCCTCTAGGTTTATTGAAGTGTTAAGAGAATTAACAGATAGTAAGATGTCATTTTATCAGAATAGAAAGGTCTCGCTAAAGTATTTACATAATATTTAACAAATATATGAATCATAATCTTTTTCAACCTCAGTATCCTGAATGTTTCATTATCACTGATAACATTTATTGCTCTTTATAAGACAATGTGAACTTTAGGTTCCTGAAGTGTATATGATCAACAATAAAAGCACAGAAATAAAATCAGTACCAAAGGCAATAGAAATGTCACAAAATCTACCTATCAGTAACAGAGAAAGGAAACTTTCCAATGCAAGAAATAGAGATAGATCAAGAAATAGCTTAATCAAGAGATGAGGAGAGGCCCAAGATTTAATGGTAGCAACAGGGACACAAACAAAATCCTGTAATCACTGAGATTCTTATAATTCTGCCCTCGATCAACCACTTTCCAACCAAAATGGCTCATTTCAGAGAATCAAAACAGCCTGGTCATTAACAACAATACAGAAACCAAAAAGTCTGTGTTAAACCAACTGCTGTTAAACAATGCCGATCTTGATTGAATAATTTGAGCCATCACTGTATTACCATCTGTGAAATGGGACTAATAATATAACCTACAGGTCACAAGGGGATAGTAAAGAAAAAAGGTACTATAAAGCCCAGTGCTTGGCATAAAGTAAATACATAGCAGATGTTAGCTGTTATAATAACAACACAGGTTAGAGACACGCCTATGTGGTTCTGTCATTTAAGCGCCAACTATTGATTCTGGCTCAGGTCATAATCTCACAGCTAGTAAGATCAAGCCCCGAGTCAGGCTCTGCGCTGACAGCACAGAGCCTGCTTGGGATTCTCTCTCTGCCCCTCCCACACTCACTCAGGCACATGCAGGTGCTTTCTTTCTTTCTCTAAATGAATAAACATTAAAAAAAGAAAATACAGGTGAGTCCACTGCTAAAGATCACACAGGAGATTTGAAGCAAAGCCAACAGCTAAAACATACTTATAATTCAAAGGCAGAATCCTTTCCATATCACTAGCATTATTCATAGTTTGACTCCCCAGTAGGGGCAAGAATATTCTGCATTAAGGTTAGTCTATGTCAGAAGTTGTTAAAATGTAATCTGTGTGCCCAAGGGTCAGCTCCTAAACGGTCCTATTAGAGATCCGAAATGTCAAACCATTATCGTAATATTAAGTTGTGTGCCTCTTTCATTGTGAGGACATTCGGAATAATGGTGCAGAAGAACAGTAGTTAAAAATGTACCAGTAAAGGGGCACCTGGGTGGCTCAGTCAGTTAAGCTTCCAACTTTGGCTCAGGTCATGATCTCGCAGTTTGTGGGTTTGTGCCCTGTGTCGGGCTCTGTGCTGACAGCGCAGAGCCTGGAGCCTGCTTCAGATTCTGTGTCTCCCTCTCTCTGCCCCTTCCCTGCTCATGCTCTGTCTCTTGGTCTCTCTCTCAAAAATAAACATTAAAAAAAATTTGTTTTTAATGTACCACTAAAGTCATTAAATTATTCAGTACTACACACTTTCAGACAGTGAAACAAAATGCCAGTGTCTCTCAGGAATGTTTTTGATGAAGTAGTAAAATTGATACAGTTTATTAAATCTCACCTCTTGGTGTCACAAAATGGGACACATACATAAAGTACTTTTGCTGTATAGTCATGTACAATGGTTGTCTTGGGTAAATAACTTTAACTTAGTTGTAAATTCACTAGTCACTTTTTTTGTGTAATATCAAATTAAAAGAACAACAATAAACAATGGTTATTCAGTTGTGGATATCTGGCAGACATTTTCTGGACCAAAACATCTAAAGAAAAAAACTTCCAATATTGGTTGCCAATGACAAAACACAAGCTTTGAAATAAAAAAGTCCTAACTCTGGAAAATCTGGAGGTGCTACGTGAGCTTAAAAGCTTTCTAACAGAGGCACCTGCATGGCTCAGTCAGTTCAGCGTCTGACTCTAGATTTCAGCTCAGGTCATAATCTCACAGTTGTGAATTTGAGTCCCGTGTCAGGCTCTGCACTGACGGTGCAAAGCCTGCTTGGGATTCTCTCTCCCTGTCCCTTTGCTCCTCAAAATAAATAAACTCTCTCTCCCTGTCCCTTTGCTCTCTCAAAATAAATAAACGTTAAAAAGAAAAAAAAAGTTTTCTAATACTTGAAGACTCTCCTGATAAAAAATGGTAATATCAATGAATGTAATTCTTTAATATCACATGATGAAATGTGTCAACTGTATATTTAGCAAATTATTATTTTCTTTTTTTTAATGTTTATTATTTTTGAGAGAGAGTGCAAGCAGAGAGAGAGGGAGACACAGAATCCGAAGCAGGCTCCAGGCTCTGAGCTGTCAGCACAAAGCCCAATGCAGGGCTCAAACTCAAGAACTGTGAGATCATGACCTGAGTCGAAGTCAGACGCTTAAGCGACTGAGCCACCCAGGTGCCCCTGTAAATTATTATTTTCTAAATGATCAATACATGAGTAAAACATCCATTCCAAGTATAAGACAGATTAGGGGCCCCTGTGTGGCTCAGTTGGTTAAGCATCTAACCCTTGATTTTGGCTCAGCTCATGTTCCCAGGGTTGTGGGATCGAGCCCTTTGTTGGGTTCAGCACGGAGCCTGCTTAAGATTCATTCTCATTCTCATTCTCATTCTCTCTCTCTCTCTCTCTCTCTCTCTCTCTCCCTCCCTCCCTCCCTCCCTCCCTATCCCTCTCCCCTCCTCACACTTGCTCTCTAAAATTTAAAACACACACCCACAAAAAAAAAACAAAATACAAGACAGACCAATTAAGTTCTCATTGTTGTTTGTTTTTTGAGTAAATAGCTTTAATGAAGTATAACAAAGAAAGTTACACAATCTGGTAATTTTTATATGTATACACACATACACATAAATACATACCCATTAAACCATTACTACAACCAAGATACAAAACACATCCTTTCCCAGTTTCCTCTGCCTTTTGTGCTCCCTTCCTTACCATTTTCCTTCACCTAACCCCAGCCCTGTCTGTCCCTCCATCTCCAAACAACTATATACATGCATTCTGTCACTACAGATTAGTTTGCATTTTTCTAGAGTTTTTACATTAGTGGAATCATATATACATATTCTAGTTTCTTTCACAAATAATTTAAAAACCATTCATATTGTTGCATGTATCAATAGTTCATAACTCTTTATTGCTGAGTGGTATTCCATTGTAGGGACACACCAAAATTTATTTATCTATTCAGCTGTTGATTGAAAATAGAGTTGATTCTATTTGGCTATTACAAACAAAGCTGCTATGAACATTTGAGTAAAAATCCTTGTGTGGACATATAGTCCCTTTTCTCTTGGGTAAATATCTAGGAGTGGCTTAGCTGAGTCATGTAGCAAGTGTATAGTTAGCTTGTTAACAAATCACCAAATAGTTTATAAAAGTGGTAGTTACTGTTTTACATTCCCATGAGGAAGGTACACGACTTCAAATTTCTATATATTCTTGCCAATACTTGGTATGATCTTTTTTCTTTCTTTAAATGTTTATTTTTGAGAAAGAGAGAGAGACAGCAGGGGAGGGGCAGAGAGAGAGAAAGAGATTCTCACGCAGGCTCCTAACAGCCCAGAGCCCACTCAAACTCACGAACTGTGAGATCATGAGCTGAGCCAAAATGAAGAGTCAAACACTCAACCAACCAAGCCACCCAGGCACCCCGCCCAGTATGATCTTTTTAATTTTACCCAATGCAATAGGATATAGTGGTATCATACTGTTTATAAACTTCCATTTCCCTAATGATTAATGCAATAGGGTATACTGGTAGTGTATTGCTGGTAAATTTCCTTTTCCCTAATGGCTAATTCTATTAATTACTTTAAATAGGTTTATTTTGCCATCAATATATCTTTCATAGTGAGATGTCAAATGTTTTGTCCCCAGGGGGAAGGGAGCTTGTTTATTTTTTAATTGCTGAGTTTTGAGAGTTCCTTATATATTCTGAATAAAAGTCTATGTAACTTGAAGAGGTGAACTTCATGGTTTTCATGAAGTCTAATAAATGTGTTCTTTTAAAGATTATACTTTTGGTTTGTAACTAAAACAGCAATGCTTAACCCAAAGTCACAGATATTCTATACGTTTTTTTGTTTTAGAATTTAAATCTAGGACTATGGTCAATTTTCACTAATTTACATATGTAGTATGAGGTATGGGTATCAGTTTATGTTCTCTGCATATAGATATCCAAATGTTCAAGGACCAAGACTATACTCTCTCCACAGCATTACATTTGCATCTGTATCAAAAATCAGTTGTGCTTATGAATGTGAGTTTATTTCTGAACGTGGTATATTCCATTGATGAATTTTTCTATCCTTATGTTAATACTATGCTATATTAATACTGTAGCTTTACTGTAAGTCTCACAATCATGCAGGTTTAGTCTAATTTTGTGTTCATCTCAATGATTTTCTCTATTACTTTTTCAATTTTTATTTCATTGCATTCTGCTCTGATCTTTATTGTAATTTCCTTTCTTCAGCTTACCTTCCATTTAACTTGTTTTTCTTTTCTCTAGTTTTTTAAAGTAGATGTTGAGATCACTGACTCGCAACCTTTCTGCTTTTCACTTACCAACTAATCCTTCAACAATGCAGGGGGGTTAGGGGCCCTGATCCCCACACAGTCAAAAATGTATGACTTCTGACTCCCCCAAAATTTAATAGACCACCGTTGACCAGAGGCCTTACCAATAACATAAACAGTTGATTAAGTGTATTCTGTACGCTATTTGTATTATATACTATATTCTCACAACAAAGTTAGCTAAAGAATATGTTAAGAAACAGGTAAGGAAAATACAATTACAATACTGTACTTACTGTATTTATTGAAAAAAATCTGTGTATAAATGAACCTGCAGTTCAAACCTTGCACTGTTCAAACCCATACTGTTCAAAGGTCAACTGTATATAGACATTTATTGCTATAAATTTCCCTCTACTTACTACTTTAGCAGCACACTACAAATCCTAATATGCTTTCATTTTCATTTGGTTCAAAATATTTTTTGTTCAAAATACTTTTAAAAAATCCCTTATGATTTCCTCTTTGATCCAGAGTTATTTAGAAATGTGTTAAGTTCCAAATATTTCAGATTTCCAAAATACAGTATGTTAATATCTAAATTAATTCCATGATGGCAAGAGAACATACTTTGAATGAGTTGAATCCTTTTGAATTTATTGAGATATGTTTTATATCCCAGAATACGGCCTCTCTTGGTAAACAATCTGGGCACTTCTGCTACTGTCTGATCAGTCTATAAATGTCAATCAGGGGAGGCTGATTGACAATCTCTACCTTTTTTTTTTTTTTTTTAATTTTTTTTAACGTTTTATTTATTTTTGAGACAGAGAGAGACACAGCATGAACAGGGGAGGGGCAGAGAGAGAGGGAGACACAGAATCGGAAGCAGGCTCCAGGCTCTGAGCCATCAGCCCAGAGCCCAACGCGGGGCTCAAACTCACGAACCGTGAGATCATGACCTGAGCTGGAGTCGGCCGCTTAACCGACTGAGCCACCCAGGCGCCCCAACAATCTCTACCTTTTAACTGGGTAGTGAGACAATTCACACGAATACATTTGGGTATTCATCCCATCTGTTCTTTTGTTACCCATTAATTCTTTCTGCCTTAAGTATTTGTTTGTAAATCCATTTTATCCCCTTTGTTGCTTTATTAGCAATATGTCTTTGTCATTTTAATAGTGGCTTTATAGTTTATGGCTGCGGTAGGCTGAATATTACCCCCTACCCCAAGATATCCACATCTTAATCCATGGAATGTGTGATTGTTAACTTTTCAAGCAAAAAAGGAGAGTATACAGCTGGGATTAAGCTAAAGATCTTCAAATGAGGGAACTATCCTGGATAATCCATGTAGACCCTAAATATAATGATGAGTGTTACTTTAAGAGAAAAGTAGAGGAACACCTGGGTGGCTCAGTTGGTTAATCGTCTGACTCTTGATTTTGGCTCAGGTCATGATCTCATGGTTCCAGAGATCAAGCCCTGCTTGGACTCTTCTTGGGATTCTTCTCCCCATCTCTCTTTGCCCTTCCCCCACTTGCACACATACACTTATGTTCTCTCTGTCAAAATGAATAAACATTTAAAAAAAATTTTAAGAAAAATATTATTTAATATGCAATAGGTTTAATTGTTTTTAGTGAATAAAAGATCAATTTGTTTTAATTTCTAATTCTGAAAACATCAACAGAAGTAATCTGCATAAAGAAAAATCGTTTAGAGCACCTGGGTGGCTCAGTGGGTTAAGCATCTGACTCCTGGTTTTGGCTCAGGTCATGATTTCAGTTTCTCCAGTTTGAGCCTGGTGTCAGGCTCTGTGCAGGCAGCTTGAAGCCTGCTTGGGATTCTCAGTCTCTCTCTCTCTCTCTCTCTCTCTCTCTCTCTCTCTCTCTCTGCCCCTCCCCTCACGCTGTCTCTGTCTCTCTCAAAATAAAAAAATAAACTTTAAAAAAATAATCAGCCTAAAATCATCCTTAAAAAAAAAACAGTTCTTGCTCAATTTTGACTGATTACTCTCCTCATTTCTGATGTTTTCCTGCCTCCTTACATGTCAATTAATCTTTGATTGAACATCAGATATTGTAAATTTGACTTTTTCAGGTGCTAGACATTTTGTGATCCTATAAATTTTCTTGAACTTTGTTCTGGGACACAATTTAGTTACAAGATCTTTCAGGCCTTGCTTTTTCTTTGTTAGGTGGGTTGGGAGCAGTGTTCAGTCTAGTACTAATAGTTCTCCATTACTGAAGCAACAATTTCCTGACTATTGTATTTAGTGCCCATGAATTACAAGCTTCTCCACTACAGTTGTAAGAACAGACACATTACTACCTCCTATGGGCACCAGGCACCACTCCCTCTAATCTTTCAGATGGTTCTTTCCCGACCTCAGATAGTTTCCTCAGACATGTGCCCTGATCAGTACTCTGCAGAACACTAAATTTAAGGGAACCCTCTACAGATCTCCAGAGTTCTCTGTGGAGCTCTCCCCTCTCTGGAATTCTGTCCAACACATTCTAGCTAAACTGGTCTTCCTGGACACTCAAACACAAAGCGTCTGCCAGACTCTACCTCAGCTCCTCCTCCCTATGTTACAGACTGAAAACTCTCTCAAGGCTATATAAGGTGAGGCAATCATACAGCTTATCTGTTTCTTATTTCTAAAGGATTGCTTTCCTTTGTTGCCTCATGTCCAGAAAGTGTTGTTTTTCTTTCTTTCTTTTTATTGATTTTTGTAGGAGAAAGGGTTATCTCCTTATTAGACCATCATAGCTAGAAACAGACATCTCATACCACATCAACAAATTTTACTGCAGTAGAGTAAAATAAAATTCACTGATATGGTTCTAGATTCCCCATTACAAACTACATTCAACAAACTACAACTTGTTCAACTTTGGTGTAATATCAAAATTCACAATTATCTAAAACTGCTTTTCTAAATATTCCTCCTTAAAAAAAGTAGATTAGTGGTTCCCAAGAAATGGGAAGAAGGGGGAAGGGAAGTTACTGCTAATGGGTTTTTTCATGGGGTGATATAAAAGTTCTGAAATTAGTTATCAGTGATAGTTACAGCACTCACTGAATATACTAAAATCTACTGAACTGTATACTTATTTATAAGGTCAATTTTATGGTATATGAATTGTTTGTATCTCATCAAAAACAAAACAAAAAAAAACACGACTTTTCCCAACTACCCATGATATTCAAAATCTCTGAGACCAGATTTTAAACATATACTTCAACCAAAGAACTTACTGCAACAAAGTGAATATAGAAGCCAATGTGAGGATCCATTTGTCTTTTTTAAAGCTATACATTAAGACATTTCAAAAAATGCAAAATAGTACAAGTTTTCTCACCAAATATTATTTTGCTTTAGAAAAATAGTTATCTTTCACAAGAATATTATTTATGTTAGTATACAATAGGTTTATTATTTTAAAGCGAATTTATAACATTTTTTTAAGGTTTTCTCAGTTTTAATTTCTAACTCAGAAAATAACAGATATAACCCATATTCAAAAAAACAAACAAACAAACAAACAAACAAAAAACTCTTGGGCCATGTGGGTGGCTCAGTCAGTTAAGCTTCCAGTTGATTTTGGCTCGCGTCATGATCTCCTGGTTCATGAGTTCAAGCCCCAAGTCAGGCCCTGCACAACACAGAGCCTGCTCGGGATCCTCTCTCTCTCTCAAACACAAAACAGAAAAAAGAACACCTGGCCTTCCAACGTACACTGAATTTAAAAAAATTAAGAACAAAAACCAAAAGCCAAAAAACCTCTTTGGGGTTTGCAATAAAATTTAAGAGTATAAAGAGTCCAGGTGCCTGGGTGGTTGTCATTAAGCATCTGACTTTGGCTCAGGTCATGATCTCAAGGTTTGTGAGTTTAAGACCCACACCGGGTGAGCTCAAGCCCCGCTTCATGTAAAAAAACAAACAAACATGAGCTCTGCTTAGGATGAGCCCCACTTTTCTCTCTCTCTCCCTCAAAAAAGAAATTTAGAAATTTTTTTAATTAAAAAAAAAATTGGGTTAAAAAAAAAAAGAGGAGTATTCCTGAGGCAGTTTTAGAACTGCCAGTTTGTGATCCCACAGTTCATGAGTATGAGCCCCACTGCTGTCAGTGCAGAGCCCACTTCAGATCCTGTCCACCTCTCTCTGCCCCTCCCCCTTCATGTGTGCTCTCCCTCACTCTCAAAAATAAATAAACATTAAAAAAAAAAAAGAAAGAACTGCCAGTGTGTGCTATACTATGCCAGGGATTCCATACTAGTACACATCTTAACAGATACAACAATACAGTAACTAACAAAAGTTAAAAAATCCTAAGAGGAATGCATATAAATACACATTAAAGTTTGTTATTTGGGGCGCCTGGGTGGCACAGTCGGTTAAGCGTCCGACTTCAGCCAGGTCACGATCTCGCGGTCCGTGAGTTTGAGCCCCGCGTCAGGCTCTGGGCTGATGGCTCGGAGCCTGGAGCCTGTTTCCGATTCTGTGTCTCCCTCTCTCTCTGCCCCTCCCCCGTTCATGCTCTGTCTCTCTCTGTCCCAAAAATAAATAAAAACGTTGAAAAAAAAAATAAATAAAGTTTGTTATTTAATTGCATGTCTTACTTGGAAGTTTCAGGCAAGCCAGCTGACAGTTCCAGAAACACAGATAAGTAGTAACCACGAACGACTCCATTTCCATCCTTAAAAAAAGGAAGAAGAGTCAACTATACATCAATAATTAAAGAGAAAGAGAGATGTTATACAAATACAAACTCTAGATAACTTAAGTGTAAAAATTTAAGCAACAACGAAGCAAACATTAATATCTCATATTTGGATTGGGAAATACTTCTACGATTAAAACAGTAACACAGATAAAAAGACCAACAGATTTAAATCTCTAATAATTTAAATCTTTTGTACATTAAAAAAGAAAATGGAAAATATATAGGCATTCAAACTAAGGAAAATGTCAACAACTATGATAAAAGTTAAGAATCCTAGGGGCACCTGGGTGGCGCAGTTGGTTAAGTGAACGATTTCAGCTCAGGTCACAATCTTGCCGTTCGTGAGTTCAAGCCCCATGTAGGGCTCTGTGCTGACAGCTCAGAGCCTGTAGCCTGCTTCGGATTCTGTGTTTCCCTCTCTCTCTGCCCCAACCCCAACTCACACTCTGTCTCTCTCCCTCAAAAATAAATAAAACATTAAAAAAAGTTTTTAAAAAAGAGTTAAGAATTCTAACATACAAAAAGAAGGAGTTCTAACATACACAAAACTCTTAAATATCAGCCTCCATGAAAAATGAACACACCAAATATGAAAAAAACCTCAACTTTACTGGGTAGGAGACAAAAAATATTTAAAACCAAAAGTGAGTAAAACAGAAAAAGATAACACTTGATGTTGAAAGTAATTAAATATAATTTCTATATAATGTTTATATGTTAGCATTCCATATAACAGTCTGTCTGAAGATTAAGAAGTTGTTTAAACTTGTATTACAGAGATTATTACAAAGATAATAACTTCCTTCTCTATTTCTCCAGTATTTTGCTCACGTGTCTACCTTTCTAAATGACTATCACTGTTGTCATTACATATATAAACATGTTTTCCCAACCAGACTGTGAGGATTGAAGGAAGGATTCTTATTATTCATCTCCAGTGTCTATTAGGATATGACTATGGAGGAGTACAAGTACTTACTAACCCCTTCATTTCTAGGCTACTATGCTTCAAAAGATCCTGAGGAAACTTTCAGGGTTAAAGGAGGTAAATGCTCAATACACAGTAAAGAATAAAGGAATTATCAGTTAAGTGAAAAAAATGAGATACAAAGAATTATGTATTGTATGATCCCATTATATGAAATTATGCAAAGTAAAACTATAGTGAAAAAAACACATCAGTGGTTGCAGAGGGGCCAGGAAGGAAGAAAGAAGGGATCAGCTTAAAAAACAAATGAGAAAACTGGGGGGTTAATAAAAATCACGGTGTGGTAATAATTATTTGACTATATATATTTGTGGAAACTTGCCAAAATTAGTAAATTTTATTGAATATAAATTTATCTCAAATTATATTTATTTTAAAAAATCTATCAATATCCTTGTTCAAATGGCTAGATTCTTTTCTTTTTTTAAATTATGCTCCAAGAGGGGCACCTGGGTGGCTCAGTCAGTGAAGCATGACTCTTGGTTTTGGTTCAGGTCATGATCTCACAGTTTGTGAGTTTGGGCCCTGCATAGGGCTCTGTGCTGACAGTATGGAGCCTGCTTGGGGTTCTCGTTCTCTCTCTCTCTCTCTCTCTCTCTCTCTCACCCTCCCCTGCTTGGTCTGTATCTCTTTCTCTCAAAAATGAACAAATAAACATTTTTTTAAAAATCTTTAAATTATGCTCCTAGAACTATTTCCCTGGAATAAATTAATAAAAAGGAATAGGGGCGCCTGGGTGGCTCAGATGGTTAGGCAACTGGCTTGGGCTCAGGTCATGATCTCACAGTTCGTGACTTTGAGCCCAAGTCAGGCTCTGTGCTGATAGCTCAGAGCCTGGAGCCTACTTCGGATTCTGTGTCTCCCCTCTCTCCACCCCTCCCCTGCTCATGCTCTGTGTCTCTTTGTCTCTCAATAATAAATAAATGTTAAAAATAATTTTTAATAAAAAGGAATATTTTTTACTCCTGATCTTTATCAGCTAATAATATTAGAAATCTTTTTAATTTTAATCATAATTTTAAGGAAAATGTTTTAGTATCTTAAGTACATGCCAGCTGCACTTCCAACAAAATACTAGCTTTAAGATTTTTCAACACAGGATTCTGGAAAGATTGCAGCAATGGCAACATAGTTTATGCAACTCTCTAAATCCAAACAGAAAACAAAACACATAATTGGACAGAAAATCCAAAAGCTCACAAACAATATTTACAACAAAACTAGATAAAAGGTTATCTCCACAACCCCAAAAATATAAGCAAATAAAGATATATCAGTTACAGCCATTAAGACCTGTATGATATATACATCTTTATGGGAGAAAAGAGAGGGAAGCTGTAGGACATCTAATGAAACAAAAAACAGGAAAAAGCACAAAATGGCAGAGTTGGCCACTGAAAAGCCTCACAAGCCAAATACAGACAACTGAAAATGGAATGAGCTGCTCAACAGATTATGAACTGAGTACAAGGATGCCTAACATTAACAAGTCTGAGAATTAAATGCAGTTAAGTCACTCTAAATTTTATACACTTATAAGTTCTTATTCTTATTATAAACGAATGTATAGGGCCTTTCATGATAACTCCCGAGATTACATAGAAAGTGCTAGGAGTGAAATAAAAAATAAACAGCGGAGAAATAATAAAAACAAAGGAAGGAGAAGGGCAGAGCCAGGACATCTCTCAGAAAGCAAGGTACCATATTTATTTTTGATTGCCTTATGACACTGGATATCCACATACAAATGAAATCGGGTCCCTACTTCATGTACAAAAATTAACTCAAAATAGATTAAAGTTGTAAACGTAAATTCTAAAACTATAAAACTATTAAAATAAAACATAAGAAAAAAGCTTTATGACATTAAATTTGGTAAAGATTTCCTGGCTGTGAAACCAAAAGCAAAAACATAAATTTAACCACATCAAAATTTAAAACTTCTGCACATGAAATGTTAAAAGAATAAAAAGAAACTTACAGAATAGGAGATAATATGTATAAATTATATATCTAATAAATATGTGTAATCATAACCCCTAATAAGGGGTTAATATCCAGAATATATAAATTCCTACAACTCAACACCAACAACAAAATTTTCAAATGGGCAAAGGACTTGAGTACACATTTCTCTGAACAGGATGTACAAATGGTCAATAGGCATAAGATGCTCAATATTACTAGTCATTAAAGAAATGCAAACTGAAACCAAACTACTACCTCATTCTCATCAGGATGGCTACTATCAAAGCAGAAAACAAGTACTGACAAAGATAGGGAGAAATTGGAACCCTTGTGCATCAATGAGAGTATAAAATGGGGTAGTTCCTGCAGAAAACAGTGTAGAGGTTCCTCAAAAAATTAAAAACAGAATTATCATTTGATTTAGCAATACCACTTCTAGGTACATAGCCGAAAGAACTGAAAGCAACATCTTGAAAAGATATTTGCACACCCATGTTCACAGTAGCACTGTTCACTAGAGCCAAGAGGTAGAAGCAACCCAAGTGCCAATCAACAGATGAATGGATAAACAATGTGTGGTATAAACGATGTGTGGTATAAATGATGTGTGGTATACACACTGGATGTTGTTCAGCCTTAAAAAGAGAATTCAGACACAAGCCACAAAATGGATCAACTTTGAGGACATTATGTAAGAAGCCAGTCACAAAAAGACAAATACTGTATGATTCCACATAGATGATATCTCTAGAGCAGTCAAATTCACAGAAACAAAAAGTTTAATGGTGGTTACCAAACTGAGAGGAAGGAGAAAGGGGGAGTTATCATTTAATGAGCAGAGAGCTTCAGTTCTGAAAGATGTAAAAAAAGTTCTGGAGATTTGCTGCACAACACGTGTATACACTTAACAATACTACATGTACACCTAGAAATGATTAAGATGGCAAATTCAGTGTTAAGCATTATTTGCCAAAGTAAAAAAAGAGAATAACATCCTTATAATGAAAACATTCTTGAAAAACATACTCAAAGAATAGATCAAAATTGTAACCCATTTCAAAACAATCCATGACACTAAGAAAACAATATGACAACCTGCAGAAGGAAAAAAAAAAATAAACAAATAAGAATAGGACATAAAAGAATAACATACCAGAATTAGAAACACTCAGAAATCAGGTGATAAAACTAAGGAAAGAATTAGAAATAAAAGAAAAAGTTATTCAAGAAATAATCACTGAACTAAAAAGAACATGAGAGCAAATAAACAAAACAGATCTTGTAAGTGAACTAAGGAAAATTTTTTAAATGAAAAAGAGGAGCATCTGGGTGGCTCAGTCAGTTAAGCGTCTGATTCTTGATCTTGGCTCAAGTCATGTTCTCATGGTTCATGAGTTTGAGCCCTGTGTCAGGCTCTGTGCTGACAACATAGGGCTTACTTGGGATTCTGTCTCTCCCTCTGTCTACCCTTCCCCCCCAATTGTGCACTCACTCACTCAAAATAAATAAACTTTAAAATAAATGAACGAGGGGCGCCTGGGTGGCGCAGTCGGTTAAGCGTCCGACTTCAGCCAGGTCACGATCTCGCGGTCCGTGAGTTCGAGCCCCGCGTCGGGCTCTGGGCTGATGGCTCGGAGCCTGGAGCCTGTTTCCAATTCCGTGTCTCCCTCTCTCTCTGCCCCTCCCCCGTTCATGCTCTGTCTCTCTCTGTCCCAGAAATTTAAAAAAAAAAAAAAAAAAAAAAAAAAAAAATTAAAAAAAAAATTAAATAAAAAATAAAATAAATAAAATAAATGAACGAAGGGCACTTGGGTGGCTCAGTTGGTTGAGCATCCGACTTCAGCTCAGGTCATGATCTCACGGTTCATGAGTTCGAGCCCCATGTCAGACTCTGTGCTGACAGCTCAGAGCCTGGAGCCTGCTTCAGATTCTGTGTCTCCCTCTCTCTGACCCTTCCCCGCTCATGCTCTGTCTCTGTCTCTCAAAAATGAATAAATGTTAAAAAAAAAAATTAAAAATAAATAAATAAAAATAGAAAAAATAAATGAATGAGTGAATGAATGAATAAGAAATGAAAAGCTCATAAGAGTAGAAAGTGATAAATACTGAAGACAGGAAAAGAAATCTCAAAATACAGATAATACACCAAGTCCCAAGAAAAAAACAGAGAAAAAAACATAATAAATACTTAAAACTAGAATTCAGGAAATATTTTCTTAGGGGGAAAAAAAGATGGGACGCCTAGGTGGTTCAGTTGGTTAAGTGTCAACTTTGACTCAGGTCATCATCTCTCGGTTTGTGGGTTCAAGCCCCACACTGGGCTCTGTGCTGACAGCTCTGAGCCTGGAGCCTGCTTCAGATTCTGTGAATCCCTCTCTCTCTGCCCCTCCCCTGCTCATGCTCTCTCTCTCTCTGCCTCTCAAAAATAAATAAAAAACATTAAAAAAGAAAAACAAAAAAGATCTAAATCTACATACTGAAAGACACCAGCATATAATGACTCAAAACAACCAAACACATAATAGTAAATTACTGGACTTAAACAAACAAAAAGATTATTTGGGCATTTAGTCCATATCACTGAATGCTTTTAAGACTTAGTTTATAATCAGATTTTACCTAATGGAAAATGGAATTAAACATTTAAGATACCCAATGATAGAAAATATAAGCTATGGATTTTATATCCAGCAATACTGGCTTTAGAGTATATAAATACAAACTTTTCAAAATATAAAGTCAGGGAATATTGTTTCCACTAGCTGTTCCAGTAGAATCTACTAGAGAGTAAGATTCGGACATCAAAACTCCTACTTAATATGGCAGAAAGTGGGGAAGGGGTGTGGGGAACATGAAGCATAAACAAAAAAATATAAACAAAAGCAGTTCTCTGTAATCAAATTGATGGTAGAATTAAGACTTCCTATCCTGAAATATTTCTGTCTATAAGATGAAATAAAGCAGATGAGTGATTGGTTACATAATTTCCAAAGGCTTCAAGAGGTAGGATTCCTCTAGGTATTTATACAAAGGATTCAGGTATGCTGTTTTGAAGGAGCACATGCACCCCAATGTTTACAGCAGTGCTATCGACAATAGCCAAAGCATGGAAAGAGCCCAAATGTCCATCGACAGATGAATGGATAAAGAAGATGCGGGTGTGTGTGTGTGTGTGTGTGTGTGTGTGTGTGTGTGTGTGTGTGGTGGAGTATTACTCAACAATCAAAAAGAATGAAATCTTGCCATTGGCAACAACGTGGATGGAACTAGAGTGTATTATGCTAAGCAAAATTAGAGAAAGACAAATATATGACTTCACTCATACATGGAATTTAAGATACAAAACAGATGAACATAAAGGAAGAGAAGCAAAAATAATATAAAAGCAGGGAGGGGAGCAAAACATAAGATACTCTTAAATACAGAGAACAAACTGTGCGCACTTGGTGGGGTTGTGGGTGGGGAGATGGGCTAAATGTACAAGGGCCATTAAGGAAGACACCTGGGATGAGCACTGGGTATTATAAGTAGGGGATGAATCACTGGATTCTACTTCTGAAATCATTATTGCACTATACACTAACTTGGATGTAAACTTAAAAAAATATACATACATAATAATTTTTAAAAAAGGGATTACTAAAATGGAAGGAGACACAGGTGTAATATAAAGAGATTAAGTAAAAACACTCCACAGTCTTGAACTTGAATTATAAATGTAAGCACTGACTCATGAGTTATTTTATCTTTAAAAAAAATACATATATCAAAAAAAAAAAAACCCAGTATTTAATTATATAGCAATTTTAAAGTGTTCATAAATATATTTTGTCTACTGAGATCCCTGGAGCTTATCCAATTCAATTTTATCCATACTCCTACCCAGTTTTCTCGAATTATATTCTTTGGCCTAAAAACAACATAACAACAACAAAAAAACCCTAAAATGTGTATCAATAATGAACTCTAATGTAAACTAGAACTTTGGATAATAATGTGTCAATAGGAGTTCATCAACTGTAACAAATGTACCACTCTGGGGCAAGATATGTTGATAATGGAGGAGCATGTACACGTATGAGGTCAGGGGGCATATGAAACTCTCTTTACTTTTTACTCAATTTTGATGTTTAACTCAAAACTGCTCTAAAAAACAAAATCTATTAATAAATTTTAAATAAATAAATACAGATTTCCCCCTTTCCAAACATCTAACATATTTATCACTGTATTTCCTAGCTCCCTTCACCAAGGAGGTTAGAAACTGTGACCAACCTCATAAAAATAAGCATCCCTAGCACCCAGTTTGGTCTTGAAATATCACTTCCCACTAAAAGGAATCAGGACTCTTTGAATAAAATGGCTGACTCCAGATATGGAGTAGGAAATGTACATAATGAGCCTAGAACATCTTGCCATAAATATGAGAATAAGAAAGCTAACTCCTAAGAATCACTACTAGGGACTTTTAGAGTCAGAGCAAAGTGACACAGAAGCTAACTTAAAGACATTACATATGTATAAATCCATGAATTCATAATGACATTTTTAAAAACCTAATTGATCACTTCCAGAAAATACTAAGGATAACTAGTAAATAACAGGAAAAAATTGTTTCTTCTTTATGAACTATAACCATGGGTAGCCAAATAACATAACGGGAAGCATCTCTTAGAAGCGTATCTTTATAAAAGTTATTACAAATAAATGAAAAATAAAATGAGAATATCACTATTTTACAACTTCCAATGAATTAACAGATGTAGGCAATGAACATCGATAGCTGCCAACATCACAATAAGAGATGCAACTAGACATGGTGTGATAAAAGAACATACTACTACTTATACTGTTGCCATAGGAAGCAACTATATATCTCTCATCATGTCACTGCATCCAGCTGCCAATTTGCAGAAAATTCCTAGGTCAAAGGAACACACTGAAATGCACCATGAGTATGCAATCAGCATACACGTATTTTTTTATGGCTTTCTGTATCAATAATTTATTTTTATTTAAAAAATGATTATCTAAAATAAGAATTTTAAATATTTCATCTAAAGATAAATATCTTCCTAGAAATAAAATTCATGTAATGTCAAGGTTTATACTGTTCATTTTAACTCATTTTTTTGGTATGCTTAGTAATCTACCCTATAAAAAAACCGTAATATTATCATTACTTTAACTCTTTACTCCACTAAGAAAAGTGAACCAGGGAGCATCTTTCTATCTGTTAGATGGGATACTGCCTGATTCATGAATTGCTTAATGAAGTAAATGAAATTGTCAAATTAAACATATAAGTGAACCACTGTGCTACAGAACACTGAAAGAAAGACCCTGGTTTCAAAATTCATTAGAAATATGAAAAACTTACTGGGTAAACTTTTAACCTCCAACAAAGTCCTGAAACTTGAAGAGGTGGACTGTAAACAGGGTCTGCTCGCTGGCGCAAAGTGCTGAAGTAAAAGAAAACCAACCAAATCCCAAGATCAAAACTGTTGTGAAATATCAACAGGCAAAACCAAACTCTAAGCACTTTACTTATGTTACTTATTTGCAGTCCTAAACAAGTAAATGAAGGTGCTAAACAAGTCAAGACTCCACTGCATAAATTTATATATACTTACATTCTGAAATAAGGTTTAATGATACTGAAATATTCAGCAGTATCTTTTCAGTTTCAAAATTAGGACATTCAAGGGAAAAGGAAAATATAAAGAAAAATAAAACTAAGTGTCCTGAATTTAATTACCACTTCAACAAGCAGTCTTTTACCATTAAAGAAAAAACCCAATGGGCTTCTTCCTCACATAGCTGTAGTACAATTATCCTTTTCTAATATGGAAAAACTTAAGAAATATGCTTAATCTTAACATATGTGGGGATATCCTCAGAAAGTTTGTATTTTAGCCAAAAAATTATCCCATAAGAAAAGACAGATGGAGGAGGGCGCTCCAGCCCCCACTGTGCCACTGCGTGGCCCAGTCGGTTAGGCATCCAATTCTTGAATTTGACTCGGGCCAGGATCTCAAGGACGTGAGATCAAGCCCTGCGTCAGGCTCTACACTGAGCATGGAGCCTGCTTAAGATTCTCTCTCTCTGCTTCTCCCCTGCTTAGGTGCTCACGTGCTCTCTCTCTATATCTCTCAAAAGAAAGAGAGATAAAGAGAGAAAGAGAAAGAAAGAGAGAGAGAGAGAGAGAAAGAAAGGAAAGAAAGAGGTATTAATCCTCAAACTTTGGCCTTTGGTGATGGTTATCACCTCCTAGAATTTCTCTCCCCAAGGCAAGGCCTTTTATTTCATGGTTCCCCATTTCCAAACTGTCTTTGAAAACAAGTCCCTTTAAGACCTCAGCGTTTTAAGATCTTTGTTTCCAATCTTCAAGAAAAAGTAGTAAAAGCTAACAAAGTAACATGCAAGTTACAAAGCATAAAATTTCTTATGACAATGGCCTCTCATTCACAATTTCTCACTTCCAGCTAAGATAAATGGACTCAAATCGACTTCTTCCCACCACTCTTATTTCCGAGGATGGGGGGATGGTCATTGACCTTAATAATCCCATTCGCCCCACCTTAGCAAAGGCTAAGTGGACCCTCTTCTTTAAAAAAAATGGTTTCGGGGCGCCTGGGTGGCGCAGTCAGTTAAGCGTCCGACTTCAGCCAGGTCACGATCTCGCGGTCCGTGAGTTCAAGCCCCGCGTCAGGCTCTGGGCTGATGGCTCAGAGCCTGGAGCCTGTTTCCGATTCTGTGTCTCCCTCTCTCTCTGCCCCTCCCCCGTTCATGCTCTGTCTCTCTCTGTCCCAAAAATAAATAAACGTTGAAAAAATAAAAATAAAAAAAAATAAAAATAAAAAAAATGGTTTCTTTTCCCAGACTAGATAGAGAAGCAATCTGTCCTGAAGATAAAATACAATCCAGACAAATGACCTATATGTTTCTAATATGAAACTTGCTTCTTCTAAGATTACACACTGAGTGACACAGATCCTTGTTCTGTATTCTACCCAAGAATGATACTTCCTGGCTCTTACTTAGGTAGACATACAAAACAAATCTCAGTAGTCAAAAACTCTTACCTGAAATTCTCTAAAACAAAAGTAGCTGAATCATAAGATGGTACTAATTCACTAAAAAGAAGCAAAAGGTAAAATAATTATTTAAGTTTAAAATTTCATTTAATTTAAAAACAAAGTCCCTCAGTAATACCTTTAAAATGTTTTTAAACTAAGTCCCTAAGAAATATTTTTCAATCCTTACTAAATACGGATATTAAACCAAATGAATTTGTAAAACCATCAAAAGCTAACATCAAAAGTTTTCAATTAAATTGGAGACTCAACAAATAGTTTATAAAATAGTTGGGCTTTTTGAGAAGCAACAAGTAAGCATTAAAATAAGCATAAGAGACTCTCAAAACTACTCATGGAAATAGGAAAAGGAAGGGTGCTTAAGTTGGGAACCTAAAATATGAACAGATATAAGGAAGTTTAGAAAAAAACAAAAGAAACAGCAAAAGACATCACAATAAATCCCCAACTTCAGTCTCTAAAACAAATTATGAGGAATACTGATGACCTTAAATATTTTAAGAATATTAACTTGGAAATACCATTTTATGGAATAAGAATACATAATCACCTAGGGGCAAATAGAGTGGATAAGCAACAATTTTTTGGCAAGGCAAAATTACCTCAGGCAACTTAACTTTAGTTCCATACATTCTTCTCTAAAGAGAACTGAACTACAACACAACCACAGGATATACCCTTAGATATGTGAACAGTCTACAGTACTGTCATTCAAACACTTCAAAAGTCAGTCAATAAAACATTTATGATAAAGACACTATCATATACAGTATTATAACATAAAATATTCTGTATTTAATAAATAAAATTATAGAGGCGCCTGGGTGGCTCAGGTTGAGCAACCGACTTCGGCTCAGGTCATGATCTCATGGTTTGTGAGTTTGAGCCCCGCGTCAGACTCTGTGCTGACAGCTCAGAGCCTGGAGCCTGCTTCTGATTTTGTGTCTCCCTCTCTCTCTGTCCCTCCCCCACTCATGCTCTGTCTCTCTCTGTCTCAAAACTAAATAAACATTTTAAAAAATGTTTTTAATAAATAAAATTAATAAAATTATAAATTTACCGAAAAGATAAACTGCAAGCCATTTCACTGTATCCTCAGATATATCTTCTAAAGTTTAATTCATGAAAATTCATTATTACCAAAATAAAATATATGATAACGTCTACAGCACTTTCACACCGTGATAGTGCCTAAAGAAATTAGTGGTTTGCCAGTGAAAACACAGCATAGATTTAAAAATATATTATTTTTTATTTTATGGTAAGTATGTATAGCTAAATAGCTCATATCTTTTTCACATAAGTATGGGGTTTGCCCTGCAATAGTTAACTATATAGCTACTATCCTACCGTCAAACACCCCTAACCATATTCCAAGGCAGCTGTTACCTTTTCTTAAAACACTCATATTCCTCACTCCCAGATGTTTGCCTCGTTAATCTTTACTATTCTTTCAAGTAACAGATTAGAAGTCACGGTCCATTGAACGTCTGCTCTAACTTCTCTCCATTATGTTTCCGCACATTCAGTATACCAAACCCCAATTAGTAGAATGAATGTAAGCAGTACCTAGAAAGCCTACCTGGAACCACAAACCTAATCAGAGCTTCAAGGAAATGTCTCCAGGACAGTTTCCAAATTTGGTCAAGTCATGACATGCTTTTGTTTATAATTTCATGCAAGTTCCAATCATACCAGCGTTGGTTCGTTCTCCCATCAAATTCATAACATCTTTCCACGTTATGTTTTCCACATAACGTTTTTTCCACCATATCCTTAACATCCAGTGCTATACATTTCCTTTGTTGTTTTGGCTGGAAGACCAAACTATTATTTTGTCATATTTTTGTTAGCCATTAAGGGTCAAAAGAGTTTACCACAAAACTAAAAGGCCACTGCTAGAATGGGAGAAGATATTTGCAAATGACATTTTGGATAGCGGGTTAGTATCCAAAATCAATAAAGAACTTATCAAACTCAACACCCAAAATACGAATAATTCAGTGAAGAAATAGACAAAAGACATGAACAGACACTTTTCCAAAGACATCCAGATGGCTAATAGACACATGAAAAGATGGTCAACATCACTCATCATCAGGGAAACACAAATTAAAACCACAGAGATACCACCTCACACCTGTCAGAATGGCTAAAATTAACAACTCAGGCAACAAAAGAGGTTGGCGAGGATGTGGAGAAAGAGGATCTCTTTTGCACTGTGAGTGGGAATGCAAACTGGTGCAGCCCTCTGGAAAACAGTCTGGAGGTTCTTCAAAAAGTTAAAAATGGAACTACCCTATGAGCCAGCAATTGCACTACTATTTATCCAAGGGATATAGGTGTGCTGTTTCAGTGGGGCACATGCACCCCAATGTTTATAGCAGCACTATCAACAATAGCCAAAGTATGGAAAGAGCCCAAATGTCCATCAACAGAGGAAGGGATAAAGAAGATATGGTATATATGGTATATATACACAATGGAGTATTAATTACTCAGCAATCAAAAAGAATGAAATCTTGCTATTTGCAACAACATGGAGGAACTAGAGGGTATTATGCTAAGCGAAATTAGTCAAAGACAAGTATTGTATGACTTCACCCATATGTGGAATTTAAGATACAAAACAGATGAACATAAGGGAAGGGAAGCAAAAATCATATAAAAACAAGAAAGGGGACAAAACATAAGACACTCAAATACAGAGAACAAACTGAAGGTTGCTGGAGGGTTGTAGGTGGGGGCGGGGATGAGCTAAATGGGTAAGGGGCATTAAGGAAGACACTTTTTGGAATGAGCACTGGGTGTTATACATAGGGGATGAATCATTGGAATCTACTCTGGAAATCATTATTGCACTATACGCTAACTTGGAGGTTAAATAAATAAATAACCAAACATACATACATACATACATACATACATACGTACATACATACATACATACATACATAAATACCAAAACACAAAATAAATAAGAGAAGGAGATGATACGTTTAACTCAGAACAGTGGAGTGGAAAGCTTAGGAGCTAAAGAGCTAAAATAGATCACTAAAGCTCACTGACCAAGAGAGTATAGTATGATGTGCCCAAGCTGTCACTTGCAAGAGAAAATGATCACATTCAGAGCACAGAAAACCTCTATCAATCCCAGGGTATTGTGATGTACTCCTATACATGTATAATTTTTAGGGAAACTTTTTGAAAAATAACATTGTTAACAAATTAGTGCTATGTGGCAGCATTAAACAGGATGCATTATACAGCTGACCCACACTGTTCAAAGATCAATTGTAACTGATTACGAAATACTAGATTTTAATATATAATTCTATACTATTTAATATGGAATATACACCCAGTAAGATTATTAGTTTTTCTTCTCCCCTGTGTAGCACAATAGTGCTGAACATATAGTCTTTAATAAATAACACCGCACTTGTTCAATGACTTTTTATTCTCCATTGTGGCTCCATCACAAATCAACTGATGGAACTTAAGGCAATCCAGTCTCAAAGCTTAGAAACATTCACCACTGCCTTTGTACATCTAAATTTGATCTGTAACTTAACGTCAACAAAGCTACAAGCCAAAATGTCCAGTAAGGCAGTAAATAAGCATTATTTGGGATAGAAAGGGTCCTAAGGTGAACTTTATCTATGGAAAGCTCCTTAATTTTTCATACTTAAAAAATTTTTTTTGGTCGTTTCCTCTTTGATGTCCCTCCTACCTGCCTCCCTTGCTCCCTGCCCTCCCAATTTCAGTCCCTTCTATCTACACCAAAAAAAACAAGATAATGAAAAGGGACTGTTGGGGTTCTGAGCCACTTAGGCAGTTAGGGAACAGAAAGCAAAACAATCACTGGATATAAGAGAGATTGACAAGAAATCTAAAGCAGAGGTGCCTGCCTAATGAGACACTGCAAGTAGTATCAGCATAGGAGTTTACCTATATTTGTGGTTCCCAAAATTGAGGACAGAATTACTCAGGATGCCCAAGATTCATTATCTAGACATCACCTCCAAATATTGCCAGGCAATAGGCTTGGGAATTTGCATTATGGACAAACACTCCAGAGCTGGCTTTGATATGTGATCCATGCACTATACTTTGAATTGAAAAACATTTACCTTTATATATGGTATTTACATCAAAACTTACGTTTCATTCCGCGGTGATGGATGGTTCCAAAAAGGTATTCTTCAAAACTGAAATGACTGACCATGTTATCAAAGAGGCAGCCTTTCGATATTGGTGAACATCCTTAGTTCACCTAATGTACTTAAGGATAGCAAATACCAAGTACTTTTAGTAATATTCAGTTCTTGATTAAAATAGGAATATTATATCTGCCTTGTTAATTCAGAGAGAAATGAAGACTTAATAGTCAGTGAGATCTACCTGAGTTCTGGCTGTCAAAAGAACTTTACCCTTCTGTTTATAGGACTATGGGTGGTGATAATCCTCAGGAATGCATCTGTGATGAGGAACAAGGGCTTACACCAGAAATTCTAAACCAGGGGCAGTTTTACTCCTAGGAAGCATTTGGCAATGTCTGGAAATATTTTCATCACAACTATAAAGGAAAACGTGCTACTGGGACACTGCTAAACATCCCACAATAAACAACAAAGCTCCCTCAACCCCACAGAAAATTATCCTGATCAACAATGTCAAGGTTGAAAAACCCTGGCTTGCACTATTCAGTTGAGTACCATCAATGCCCTGTGGCCATCAGAGGGCACCACATATCAGAGAAAAAAGAAAAGACAATTATACATTTTTAAAACAAAGGCTATTTCCTTTAGGTAACACAGCCTTCAACATACTAAACATGTGGCAGTATTTCAAAGCCATCTTTAAAGTCTAAGATGGACTAAAATCTGCCATACCAACATTTTTATCTGAGGCAGTGGTTTAACCTCTCTTCTTAGGAACCAACTAAGGAGATTTTAAATGAACAAAATACAAATGCCTAGTTGCACCCAATGTTATGGACCATCTGTGTCCCCCAAAATTTGTATGTGGAGGCTCTAATCCCCAATGTATTTGGAGACAGGACCTTTCCAAAAGAATCCCAAATGAATCTAATATACAGCTAATACAAGAAGCCATTGCTCTAACACTACAGGGCAAAAATGCTTGAAAGAATATGCTGTTCAAAAGAATTCTAAGACTACCCAAGATAAAAACTAAAAGGAGGTAATTAAGATTACCTGAGGTCATAAGGGTGGGAAGGACCCTAACTCAATAAAGCTCATGTCCTTAGAAGAGAAAAAGATACCAGACACTGATCTCTGTGCTTGAGAGAAAAGGTGTTGTGAGGACACAGGGAGAAGGCTGTCTGTAAGCAAGCAAGAAGCCTCATCAGAAATGAGATTTCCTAGCACCTTGATCTCATACTTCTTGCATCCAGAACTATAAGAGAATAAACTTCTGTAGTAGAAACCACCCAATCTGTGTTATTTTGTTATGGCTGTTCAAGCAGACTAATCTATCTGCAGAGATTTTATTTCAAATGACCTGAGGTATGAACCAGCATTGGTAATTTTCAATAGAATCCCAACTGAGTCTAACATACAACTAATGCCAAGAACCACTGGTCTAATACCACAGTGCAAACATGCTTGAAAGAATATGCTGGTTCAAAAGGATTCTAAGACTGCCCAAGACAAAAACTAAAAGATGCATAGAACACAACCAGCTGTTTCCTCCCACCACCTTTTAGGATCTGGAGGTAACATCATGTCACCTTCAGAATCTTCTGGCATTTCATCCATATTCTGAGTTTTCTTTCTGGCAACATATATGTAAACAATGAGATATAAATTAAATGAGATATAAATTAAATTCAAAAGGTAAATAAAAGAATGACCATACTGCATCATGGATGGACCTTGAGGGCATTATGCTACATAAGTCAGAGAAAGACACATACCAAAAAAAAAAAAAAAAAAAAAGGGTCAGAAGGTATACACTTCTAGTTATAAAGTAAGTCATGGAGATATACTAGATAGCATGGTAACTATAGTCAAAACTGTACTGCAAATTTTAAAGTTGCTAAGAAAACAGATCTTAAAAGTTCTCATTATAAGAAAAGTTTTTTAACTGTTTATGGTGACAGATGTTAACTAGACTTACTGTGATCGTTCTGCAATACTTGAAAAGGTCAAATCATTATGTTGTACACTTGGAACTAATATGTTACATGTCAATTATATATCAATTTAAAAAAATGAACAGATAGTGATTAAATTGGGATGTTACTTTTTTTTTTTTTTTGATCAGTTACTTTTTCTACAGAAGGTGATACTCCAGGAAGAAACTAACTCCTAATTCAAGATCATCTCTTTACAGTCAAAAGTGTAACTCCACCAGAATTTTTAACCAGATTTACATGTATATAAAGTTTACTAAACCACATCATTATAAATAACACCTTAAAAAACATAGAGTTAATTAAGAAAACTAACATTCTTTTGAAACAAGTATGTGCATATGCACATAAACGTTAAATGAAAATCAAGTTAAAAAACTATGCCGCACCTGGTAAAGTCTGGTGGAACAGGAGTGGTAACAAAGGACGCCATGGGCTTCCGATGAACTTGCTGAAACATCATGAGGATCTCTGAGCTCTTAGATATCAACTCACTCTTACTACAAGACCGCAGCTGTGTGAGGAAAACAATCAAATAAACAAAAGTAATATTCATGGCATCACAAAATCCTCAATGAAGAATAAAAATAGGAATTATTTTGGTCATATTCTAGAAAAAAAAAATGAGATAAAAATCTTTCAAAGTGGTTTTGAGAGTTAAGAATCTACAAAGGATCTAAGTTATTTCCATTCTAACAGTAAAGTCACTGAGGAAATGTATTTGATTTTTTTTTTTTTTTTTTAGCATTTATTTATTATTGAGAGACAGAGACAGACAGAACATGAGCATGGGAGGGGCAGACAGAGGGGGCGACACAGAATCTGAAGCAGGCTTCAGGCTCTGAGCTGTCAGCACAGAGCCCGGCGCAGGGCTCGAACTCACAGACCACGAGATCATGACCTGAGCTGAAGTCAGACACTTAACCGACTGAGCCATCCAGGCGCCCCAAGAAATGTATTTGATTTTAATGCATTTTTCTCACCTTGCATGTTAGCATAAATCCAACTATAAGCAAACATACATTTATGTTATATAGAGAAGTTACTATATATACTAATGAGAATAGTATAGAGAAGTTATTATATATACTAGCATAGAGAAGTTATTATATATACTAATGAACAAAACTCTATAGGTCAATAGCCATCAAACAAGGATTTCTCAAACTGCATTCCGAGAGAGAGAAATGTTAGGATGTAACAGACCCAGAGAAGTCTCAACTTCTATCAATTTGGAAAACACTACATTATGTAGTGCCAAAGGTTAAAAACTGAGAAATTCAACTCCAGTAAAATAAGCATAATAGTTAAAAGACTTTCTACTCCAGACAATCAATTTGAAGTCCTAATTCTGCCACACACTAATCATATGACTTTCAGAGTCTGTTTATCTGTAAAACTGGAATCATATCTACCACTGCCTACTTCACTAGGACTGTTGTAACAAGTATGAAGCCATATGTGAGACAGCTTTATAAACTGTTACAGGCTAAACAGTGCCTCCACCAAATTCCTGTTGGTCCTAACCCCTAGTAAGTAACTCAGAATGTTAACTATATTTGGAAATAAGGTCTTTAGAGGATACAAAGAGAAAGCAGTGTCTACAAGAGACACCTCAGGGGAAAACAAAACTTCTGACACTTTGATCTTAAAACTCCCAGTCACCAGAACTATAAGAAAATAAATTTCTATTGTTTAAGCCTCCTAGTCTGTGTTATTTTGTTAGGGATGCCCTAGCAAAGCAATACACTATCAAATGCCATACAGATGATATTCATAATACTCACTACAGTTAGGTTTATATTTTTTAAATGACAGTTGCTTATAACTCGTGAAGAATGATACGATATGACTGGTATCATACGACAAATATCAAAACCTACAGCTTTTATAAAATATTTATTGAATGTGGGGAGCCTGGATGGCTCAGTCAGTTGAGCATCTGACACTTGCTTTTGGCTCAGGTCATAATCTCATGGTTCAGGGGATGGAGCCCCACACGGGGCTCTGCGCTAGCAGCAAGGAGCCTACTACGGATTTTCTCTCTCCCTTGCTCTCTGCACCTGCCCCATTCTCACTCACATGTTCTTGCTCTCAAAATAAACTCAAAAAAATTATAAATAAATAAATATTTAATGCCTATGATGAGTGTCATAGGCATTGACCCCATTTCCTCCAAAGGTAAATCACTCAAGTTTATATCACATGTATTACGTGTTCAGCAATGTTCTGAATGTTTTTAGACTTTACATAAATACGACCAAGCTACATCACCATGTAGCCTACATTTTTCACTTAACATTGCTTCTGAGATTTGTTTATTGGTATCTACAGATCTACTCATTTCAGCAGTTTTAAAGAATATCATTGCATGAATATAATATGTTATTTTTCTCTGTCAATGAACATTCAGGTTGATTCCCATTCTTCATTATTAAAACTCTGGAGAGAAGACCCTTGTGCAGTTCCTTGTACACATATGCAAGTTTCTCTAGGATTTGAATTACTGGTTGAAACATACGACAACTTTAGCAGGTATTAGCAAACTCCTCTCCAACATAGTTTACATCAGTACTACACAAGTTCCCTCTGCTGTATATTGTCAACATTTACATTTTTACCTATTAATTTCTGCCAACTAATGGGTGTAAAATGGCATTTTGTTGTGGTTTTAGTTTATATTTACCAGACTAGCAATGAAACTTCACATTTACTGGTCTCTGTACACTTCTGTAAACTATCTGTTCATCTGCCTTGCCTACTTTTTGAGATTGCTTTAGTTATTTAGATTTAAACTGTATTTCTTTATAAATTCTGGATAGCAATTCCTGTTCAGGTTAGGAGTAACAAGTATCTTTTCCAAGTCTATGGCCTGTCATCCAAGTTGTTGAATTTCTTTTTTAAAGTTTGAATTTTAATGCATTCAAATCTTTCTATTTTGTACCTACTGTACCTTAAGAAATCTTCCTCTATCCCACATCAAAGGTATTCTCCTCTAAACTCCTCTAAAAATAATCAAATTTTGCTACTGATGTTTAGGTCTTTAGTCCACCTGGAACTAAGTCTTGTGTATCAAATGAAGATCAAATTTTATTTCCCACATGTACAAATGCCAATATTTGTTGAAAGGCCCATCCTTCTCCATTTCTGTCATGTAATGTATCAAGTCTCCACGCATACCTGGGGTTCTGTTTCTGGGCTTTATATTCTGTTATCTTCTCGAACTGTCCTTGTGCTGAAACTTGTGTCATAATTACTATGTTTTCACATTATGTCTTGATACATGACAGGAATTTTAACTTATTTTTTTAATCTAAGACTATGCTGGCTATATGGGGCCCCTTGCTCTTTCACATTAATATTGGAATTTTACCAAATTCTTAGAAAACATATGTTGAAATAAAGGCTGAATTGCACTTGTAGAACGGTATCAATAGCACCTTTATAACACTGAATTTTCCCCTACATAAATACACCATATTCCATAAAATGTAGTAGGCTATAAATTATTAAACATTAACTATTTTATGTGCTAGTATGAAAAAAAATCTTCACTAAATTATGGCTGTATTAACTGTTAAGACACATCCCATTTCAAATTTAATTTTTTTTAATGTTTATTTTTGAGAGAGAGAGAGATGAAGAGAGAGCGCAAACACGCAAGTGGGGGAGAGGCAAAGAGAAAGAGAGACACACAGAAATCTGAAGCAGGCTCCAGGCTCTGAGCTGTCAGCACAAAGCCCCATGCCAGGCTTAAACCCACGAACCACAAGATCATGACTTGAGCCAAAGTTGGACACTTAACCTGACTGGGCCACCCAGGAGCCCAAGACATATCCCATATCAAAATAGCATAATATACATCTGAGAATCAATGAGATACAGGATGTTTCTTCATTCAACTCTAGTGTTTACAAAGGTCTCCAACACTTTTTATTAGATTTACTCAAAATCCTTAGTTTTTGTTATATTATGAACAGGATTATTTTCTGAGCTGTTAGCACAGAGCCTGACGTGGGGCTTGAACTCATGAACTGCGAGATCATGACCTGAACCAGTCAGTTGCTTAATCGACTAAGTCACCCAGTCGCCCCAAACAGGATTATTTTCAATTAAGTTTTCTAGCCGATTATTTCCGATATTTGATTTCTGTCTTGATTACATATCCAGTAACCAAGATAAGCTCACTAAAAAGGTGTAAGTTACATACTTTCTACGTAGATAACCATATCCTCTACAAATAACCAATTTTATATCTTCCTTTTAATATATTTCTACCACATTTATTGTCTTGAGGCCCCTGGGTGGCTCATTATGAACAAATGAGTTAAGCCTGCTTCAGAGTCTGTGTCTCCCTCTCTCTCTGCCCCAACCCTGCTCACACTCTCTCTCTCAAAAGTAAACATTAGAAAAAAAATTTTTAATTTATATATATATATATATATATATATAGTTGTACCATATTTACTGTTTTAATTTAATACACAGGAGTAGCACACTCAGAAGTGAAACGACAATATGAAGCAACTCTGGATTCTTTATCAGAGCTTCACAATTTTTACCATTTAGACTGTTTCCTATAAAATAAAGTTAAATGGGGGCGCCTGGGTGGCTCAGTCGGTTAAGCGTCCGACTTCAGCTCAGGTCACGATCTCACGGTCCGTGAGTTCGAGCCCCGCGTCAGGCTCTGGGCTGATGGCTCAGAGCCTGGAGCCTGCTTCTGATTCTGTGTCTCCCTCTGTCTCTGCCCCTCCCCAGTTCATGCTCTGTCTCTCTCTGTCCCAAAAATAAATAAACGTTAAAAAAAAATTTTTTTTTAATAAAAAAAAAAATAAATAAAGTTAAATGTATAGGTGCCTGGGTAGCTCAGTTGGTTAAGTGTCCGATTTCAGGTCAGGTCATGAATTCGCGGTTCATGGGTTCAAGCCCCGCATCAGGCTCTGTGCTGACAGCTCGGAGCCTGGAGCCTGTTTTAGATTCCATGTCTCTCTCTCACTCTGTTCCTCCCCTGCTTGAGCTCTCTCTCTCTCTCAAAAATAAAGATTAAAAGAATAAAATAAAGTTAATGTAGTTCCCTTTTATTTTTTTAATGTTTATTTATTTTTGAGAGAGACACAGAGAGCGAGTGGGGACAGGCAGAGAGAGAGGGAGACACAGAATTCGAAGCAGTCTCCAGACTCCAAGCTGTCAGGACAGAGCCTGATGCAGGGCTCAAACTTGTTCCTTTTTAGTCTTAGTTTGCTAAGTAATTTAGCCATGAATGAAGATCAAATATAATAATGTTACTTTAAAAATTAATATTATCCTGTTCATTTTTATTTAAATGTTCATATAGTTTTGCTCTGTAATCTCTTGAGTTATAATCAAGAAGATTTTTCTGATAGTGAAACATTCCTTTCATTCCTTTGAGTAACCCTACTTGACCTGGCTTTTTCGTTCTTAATTATGATTTTATTTTTTAGTAATCTCTACATCCAACCTGGGACTTGAACTCAAAATCCTGAGATCAACTGTCGCATACTCCACTGAGCCATCCCACTGGTCTTGCGCTCATTTGTTTTTGTACATATCCTACTGATTTTTAACTGCCAGTATATACTTAAGATTTTGGCATTTATGTTAAAATAAAATTGAGCTTTGGGGTGCCTGAGTGGCTCAGTCAGTTAAGCATCTGACTTCAGCTCAGGTCATGATCTCACAGTTCATGAGTTCGAGCCCTGCCTCAAGCTCTGCGCTGACAGCACCAAGCCAGCTTGGGTTTCTCTCTCTCCCTCTCTATCCCTCCCCCATGTTCTCTCTCTCAAGTAAATAAACTTTAAAAATAAAATATTGAGCTTTAATTTTCTTACATTGTTCTTATGACAACTGGTTATTAATATTAGTGTTATATACAGTCTTGAATGAGATCTAGTACTTTGGTATTCTCTAAGAAAAAATTACTTGATAGGCAAAAGACATTTAAAAATTTGGTAAAAATTTTCCATTAGTCTGAATTTGATGTCTTTAGAAGGAGACTTATCAACAATATAATTTACTTAATGTTTCTTGTTTAAGTTATATACTTTCTTAAGTGACTCTAGACAATTACAATTTCCTAAAAATTATCCTCGTCATGTAGATTCTACCTCAATAATGTTGCTCATATTTGTAAAGCACACAGAACACTGGTATAAATATTTACTTTTAAAAATGATTATTATTTAAATTTCTACTGCATCTGTAGTTATATCCCAATTCTTCTTCCCAATACAACATTGAACACTTCCTTCAATTTTCTTGATAACCGTGCTAGAATTATCTTCTACTTAATGCAGCTTTTCAAAGATCCAATATTGGGTATGCTGATACTCCCAACTATTTCATGGCTCTCTTTTTTGTGAATTACATCACTATCTTCATGATTTCTTTCCATTTTATGCTTCTACACTATTGTTCCTTTATTAGCCTCTTTAGTTGAACACAACTCATTCATTCATAATTTTCTTAAATCGCACTTTAGACTATGTCTTCTTCTAAATATCCATTAGCGAAGTCTGGTATTTTAATAATTTATCATTTTTTTATTTTCTTAGAAATTTTCTTAAATGTTTATTTGAGAGAGAGCAAGCGAGCCCACATGCAGGGGTGGGGTAGAGGGTAGAAGGGGACAGAGGATCTGAAGCCGGCTCTGTGCTGACAGCAGAGAGAGCGATGTGGGGCTTAAACTCATAAACCATGAGGTCATGACCTGAGCCAAAGTCAGACTCAATTGACTGAGCCACCCAGGCACCCCAATAATTTATCATTTCAATTGCAATTCCTCTTAAGCTGAAGAACAATGTAGATATTTAACATATTTCAATGTATATTTGAATACATATGATATTTAAAATAATATTGGTTTTTGATGTCTACCTTAACTATACTGTGGTCATAGAACATGTTCTTTACATAAGTTTCTGAAATTTCTTCAGACTTCTATATAACTTAGTACTTGGCTAGGTATTGAAACTTTTTTTTCTTAAGTTTGTTTATTTATTTTGAGAGAGACAGAAACCGGCAGAGAGAGAGACACAATCCCAAGGAGGCTCCATACTGTCACTGCAGAGCCCGATGTGGGGCTTGAACCCACAAAATTGTGAGATCATGACCTTGGCCAAAATCAGGAGTTGGACAGACAAGCCACCCAGGCACTGCAAAATGATTTTTTTTAATAGTGGGTTTGCAAATAATTTTGTAAACTCCTTTTTATGGATTTTTAAAAAATGTTTATTTACTTATTTTGAGAGACAGAGAGAGAAAGAGAGAGAGCACATGCACATGGGGGGGGGGGGGGAGAGCGGAGACAGGGAGAGAGAGAATCCCAAGCAGGCTCTGTGCTGTCAGTGCAGAGCCCAATGAGGGGCTCGATCCCATGAACTGTGAGATCATGACCTGAGCTGAAATCAAGAGTCAGACAATTAAACTGAGCCACCCAGGCACCCTGGAGCAGTTTCATATGAACTGAAACAGAGCATGTATTCTTCATTTGGGGATGCAGGGCTCCCTATATATCTTTTATTTTTTTTCCACATACCTTTTAGATAAAGCATCTTAATTTTTTTTTTTCAAATACCCTGTATTCTTACAAACTTCTTTTAGTTGGTGCTATCAGTTTATTAAGTATTTAAAAACTCACTATAGTGATTTTATCAAAATCATTTAATTCTCTGTTTTCTACATTCTGAGTTTATCCTAGAATACAAAATCATAACTGTCCTATCTTCATACTCTTTTTAAAAATTTTTTTAGGTTTTATTTATTTTTGAGACAGAGAGAGCATAAGTGGGGGAAGGGCAGAGAGAGAGGGAGACACAGAATCCAAAGCAGACTCCAGGAACTGAACTGTCAGCACAAAGCCTGATGTGTGGCTCAAACCCATAAACCATGAGATCATGACCTGAGCTGAAGTCGGATGCTTAACCAACTGAGCCATTCAGGTGCCCCTCTTCTTATTCTTAAGGTAGACAGTTCCCTCTTTGTCAGTAGTCCTTTTTACACTAGTAATGTTTTTTTCCCCATTTTAAATTCCTCACCATTCTCTAGATCTATCTCTTATTAAGTAGATCATTGTGTGATTTTTTTAATTCAAATTAATCCTTTACATTTATTTTTTTATTACTGATATTAGTGTCATTCACTGACAATAATACTCAAAATCCAGAAACAATTACTCAATTCAAGCCCTGCATTGAGCTTCATGCTGAGCATGGAGCCTGAGCCTACTTAAAAAAAAAAAAAAAAAAAGTCGAAGATTGTTCAATCAGATTAAAACATTAGACCCAACTGCATGCAGCCTTTAAGACACAGACTTTAAATATTTAAAAACAAATATATTAAAAATAAAAAGACAGAATAAGATATGTCATGGTAACATGAGTTAAAAGGAAGATGATGTGGCTTTCTTAAATAGATTTCAAAGCAAAAAATTTATGATAAAGTCATTTCAGGGATGCCTTCAGGGTGGCTCAGTCAGTTAAGCATCTGACCCTTGATTTAGGTTCAGGTCATGATCTCATGGTTCATGAGATCAAGCCCATGTCCGGCTCTGGGCTGATAGTGCAGAGCCTGCCTAGATTCCCTTTCTCTCTCCCTCTCTCTCTCTTTCAAATAAATAAACTAAAAAAAAAAAAAAAGGCATTTCATAGTGATGTTGGAAACAATTAAGAGGATGTAACAATCCTAGACATTTAGGACCTTAATAGTATGGCTTCAAAATACATGAAGCAGGGGCGCCTGGGTGGCGCAGTCGGTTAAGCGTCCGGCTTCAGCCAGGTCACGATCTCGCGGTCCGGGAGTTCGAGCCCCGCGACAGGCTCTGGGCTGATGGCTCGGAGCCTGGAGCCTGTTTCCGATTCTGTGTCTCCCTCTCTCTCTGCCCCTCCCCCGTTCATGCTCTGTCTCTCTCTGTCCCAAAAATAAATAAACGTTGAAAAAAAACAAAAAAAAAAAACAAAAAAAACCAAAATACATGAAGCAAAAACCGATTGCACTGCCAGAAGAAAAGACAAATAAACACACAATTATTGCTGAAAATGTCAACAACCCTCTCTCAATAATCAAACAGGTAGAAAGAAAATCTACAATATAGTAGACTTGAACAACATCACCAACCAACCTGATCTCAAGACACTGCAATCAGAAAAAAACCAAACATTTGGAAACTAAGTAATATGGCTCAAAGAATAACTCACAAAGGAAGAAAATATTTTGAACAGAAATGTCTCAGATTACTAACCCCAGGTTCCATCTTAAGATTTCAGAAAAAGAGCAAAATAAACTCAAACTAAGCAAAAGAAAGAAAACAATTAGATCAAAACAAAAATCAAGGAAATAGAAAACAAAAACAGAGAAAAACAAAAAGCCAGGTTCTTTGAAAACATCAGGAAAAATAGATATCTTCTAGCCAAACTGATCAGGCAAAAAAGACACAAACTACCAATACCAGGAAAAAGAAGAGGTAATATCACTGCATTCTACAAATTTAAAAGGATAACAAGAGGGGGTGCCTGGGTGGCTCTGTCAGGTGGATAGCCGACTCTTGATTTCTGCTCAGGTCATGATCTCAGGGTCGAGGGATAGAGCCCCATGTCACGCTCTATCCATGCTGAGCATGGGGTCTGCATAAGATTCTCTCTCTACCTCTAGCCCTCTCTCCGGCTCATGAGCTCTAAAATAAAAACAAATTAAAAAAAAAAAAAAAGGATAAGTGAATATTAAGAACTATGTGCCAATAAATCTGGCAAATTCAAATGAAATAATTCCTTAAAGACCGAAACCACCAAAGCCTACTCAAGAAATAAGTAATATAAACTGCTCTATGTCTATTAAAGGAATTGAATTTGTAGTTGAAAACCACTCCACAAAGAAGGCCCGGGGGTGGTGGTGGGAGGAGTGAGCGGGGAGGGTTGGCGGGAAGTGGGTGTGGGGAGACGAACCCAATAAAAAAAAGAAAACAAGGCCCAAATGTCTTCACTGGTGAATTCTATCAAACTTCTAAAGGAACACCGACTCTACAGAACTTATTCCAGAAAACTGAAGAGGGCATACTTTAAAATTCTTTGAGACCATCATTACTCTAATAACAATACCAGACAAGATACTCTGAGAAAAGAAAACTATCATCTAATATCTCTGAGGCATAAAAATGCAAAAATTATACACAAAATCTTTTCTAATCAAATCCAATAATTCATTAAAAGGACGGTACATTGACCAAACCAAGGTTTTTAACCCAGAAGTACAAAGTTCATTTAATACTAAAAATAGTAATAATCCATATTAAGAAAAAGGAAAACCATATAACCTTGATACATGTAGAAAAAGAATTTGACAAAATCCCACATTCATTCCTAATGAAAATTCTCATCAAATAGGAACAGAATTCCAAAACCTGATAAAGAATATCTACATTAAACATCCAGCTAACATCATACTTAAATCAACATTATACTAGAAGTTCTGGTCAGTAAAATCCTGACAGGAACTACATAAAAAGCAGATCAAAAAGAAAATTGTGTGTATTCAGAGATAACATGATTATCTGCAGGCAAACCCAGAAATCTACAAAACAGTTACTAGAACTAAACTAAATCTAGCAAGATGGAAGCATACAAGACCAATATACAGGGGCGACTGAGTGGCTCAGTCAGTTGAGCAGCCGACTTCAGCTCAGGTCATGATCTCAGGGTTCGTGAGTTCCAGCCCCTCATCAGGTTCAGTGCTGACAGCTCAGAGCCTGGAACCTGCTTCCGATTCTGTGTTTCCCTCTCTCTCTGCTCCTCCCCCACTCACAATGTGTCTCCCTCTGTCTCTCAAAAATGAATAAACGTTAAAAAAAAAAAAAAAGACTAATATACAAAAACCAACTGTATAAGCACAAAAAATCAGAAATGAACAATTTTTAAAGACACTATTTACTATAACATTAAGAATTCTGAAATACTGAATAAATCAGACATAAGATGTGAAAAACTTCTATCCTGAAAACTACAAAACACTGCTGAGAGAAATTATAAAAGACCTAAATAAAGAGTCTTCACGAACAAAGATTCAATATTAAGATGTCACATCTACCTAAACTAATTTATAGATCCAACACAATTTAAATAAAACCCCAAAACTCTTTGTGGTAGAAGTTAACAAGCTGATGGGGCACCTGGGTGGCTCAGCTGGTTGAACATCTGACTCTTGATCTCGGCTCAGGATGTGATCTCATGGTTCTCAGGATCAAGCCCTGAGTTAGACTTCCCACTGTTGTCACAGATTGGGATTGGGATTCTCTCCGTCCCTCTCTCCCTGCCTCTCCCCGGCTCACACATGCGGGCTCTCTTTTTCTCTAAAAATAAATAATAAACATAATGCATTCTCTCTCAAAATAAATAAATAAATAATAATAAAAAAAGAAATTAATAAGCTGATGCTAAAATTCATATAGAAATGCAAAGGACCTGGAATAGCTAAAACAACTCTAAAAAAGAGAAGAGTGAAGTTGGAGAGTTAACACTTTTATTATAAAGCTGCAGTAATGATGGGAATGCAAGCTGGTGCAGCCACTGTGGAAAACAGTATGGAGATTCCTCAAAAAACTAAAAATAGAACTACCCTACAACCCAGCAATTGCACTAGTAGGTATTTATCCAAGGGATACAGGTATGCTGTTTCCAAGGGACACATGCACCCCAATGTTTATAGCAGCACTATCAACAAGAGCCAAAGTATGGAAAGAGCCCTAATGTCCATCGATGGATGGATGAAGATGTGGTGTATATATACATATACAATGGAGTATTACTCGACAATCAAAAAGAATGAAGTCTTGCCATCTGCAGCTTCATGGATGAACTGGAGGGTATTATGCTAAGTGAAATTAGTCAGAGAAAGACAAGTATTATATGACTTCACTCATATGAGGACTTTAAGAGACAAAACAGATGAACATAAGGGAAGGGAAACAAAAATAATATAAAAACAGGGAGAGGGACAAAACATAAGAGACTCATAAATATGGAGAACAAACAGGGTTACAGGAGGGGTTGTGGGAAGGGGGATGGGCTAAATGGGTAAGGGGCACTAAGGAATCTACTCCTGAAATCATGGTTGAACTAATTTGGATGTAAATTTTTTAAAAAATAAATAAAATTAAAAATTAAAAAAAAAATAGTGATAACTACTTAGCAAGTAATTACCATATGCCAGGCATTTATATTCTCATTCAATCCCTATAGCCATTCTAATAATTGGATATTATTGTGACTGGTTTATGGAGAGGGAAACTGAATTAAGCAGTTTGCCCATGGCTGCACACATGCACTGTCCTGGTCTCTGAAGTACACACTACTAAACTGTATTCTTCTTAAGCCTAAGTAAAGATTGAGCATATAGGACTGGAGACAGCCTCTTCCCATTTATTTTCTCGACTGTAAATGTGTTAAGTGCATGGGGTCCTTGGATGGAGGGGGAATTAGAGAAAATAAAAAAATCTCTTCTTCAGATAGCCCAAGATACTAGTTTCCTAGAAAGAAATAAGGAGAAAGCAGATACTAAAGGAAACATAAAATATCTATATAGCTTTTTTTTTCCCCAGGTGAGCAAAGTTTACAGAAGAAATATACTCTAGTTAAAAACTGAACAGAGAAATGTATAAAATAATCCCACCAGAGAAGATTGCTATTAATAGTTTGTGTATACTTTCCGGGATTTCTCCCACATATAATTCTTTTAAAATAAGATCATTATAGGGGTACCTCGGTGGCTCAGTCCGTTAAGCATCCAACTTCAGCTCAGGCCATGATCTCATAGTTCGTGAGTTTGAGCCCCACATCGGGCTCTGTGCTAACAGCTCAGAGCCTGGAGCCTGCTTCAGATTCTGTGCCTTCCTCTCTCTCTGCCCCTCCCCCGCGCAGTCTCTCTCTCTCTCTCTCTCTCTCTCTCTCTCTCTCTCTCTCTCTCTCAAAAATACATAAACATTAAAACAAAATGTTAAATAAGATCATTAGGTGCACACATACTTTTCATCTAATAATATGTTACATAAATTTTTTAATGTCTTTATTTTTTCCTGGGAGTTCTTGGTGTTACATTGTCTGAATCTACAATAATTTATCTAATATTTCTATTGATTTGGACATTTAAATTAGTTTTAAATTTTTCATTATAAGAAATATTCTACAGGGCGCCTGGGTGGCGCAGTCGGTTAAGCGTCCGACTTCAGCCAGGTCACGATCTCGCGGTCCGTGAGTTCGAGCCCCGCGTCAGGCTCTGGGCTGATGGCTCAGAGCCTGGAGCCTGTTTCCGATTCTGTGTCTCCCTCTCTCTCTGCCCCTCCCCCGTTCATGCTCTGTCTCTCTCTGTCCCAAAAATAAATAAAAAACGTTGAAAAAAAAAAATTAAAAAAAAAATGTCTGTTTTAAAAATATATGTGTTAGCATGAGTCAAATAAAACAACCCTGGTGACCAGATTTGGCCATAGAATGACAAAAAAATAAAAAAATAATAAAGCTACAGTAATGAAAAATAGTGTGGTATTGGCATAAAAATAAATCAGTGGAACAAAACAGAGTCTAAAAATAGACCAATGTATATATGGACAACTAGTTTTTTAAAAAGATACAAGGACAATTCAGTGCAGAAAGGCTGGTCTTCAACAAATGGTGCTAGAAAAAACAGCCATAAACAAATAACAAAAACAAAAAACTACATTGGATCCACACCTCACATTAAAAAAACACAATAGCGTGCCTGGATGGCTCAGTTGGTTAAGCGTCCAACTCTTGGTTTCAGTTCCGGTGATAATCTCATGGTTCATGAGATCGAGACCCATGTCGGGCTCTGCACTGACAGTGTGGAGCCTACTTGGGATTCCCTCTCTTCCTCTCAGGGAGTCCCTGCCTTTCTCTCAAAATAAATAAATAAACATTAAAAATAATAATAATAACATAAAATTCAAAGACAACCATAAAACTAAATATAAAACCAAAAACTACAAAACCTCTGCAAGAAAACGTTAAGAAAAACTTTTTGCAATGTTGCATTAGGTAAAAATTTCTTAGCTATGACCTCAAAAGACACTTCAATAAAGAAGATAAAGGGATGGCAAGTAAGTTCACAAAAGGATGCTTAACAACATTAGTTATAAGACAAATGCAAACTAAAGCCATAATAAATAATTTTTAAAGCCTGTGGACAGATTTTATTAAATTTCATTTATTATTTCATCACCTGGTGCTCTACCTCCTGAAGTAGGGATTCCAACAGCTCTGTTTCTTGTGTTAAAGAGGTCTTCTGACCTATTTAAAAACAGCAAAACACCAACACTGGTTTAAGAATAAAATTAACTTTCACTGAACATAGTCAATAACAAAGAATCAATTTCAATTATGTGAAACTTCACTATAGCTACCCTAAAAAATTTCACCAGAACTTTAAAAGGTTCCATTTAGGGGTACCTGGGTGACTCGGTTGAGCGTCTCACTCTTGATTCTGGCTCACGTCATGATCTCACAGTTGTGGGAACAAGTCCTGCATTGGGCTCTGCACTAATAGTGCGGAGCCTACTTGGGCTTCTCTCTCCCTCTCCCTCTGCCCCTCCCCTGCTCGTGCACATACTCTCTAAAATAAGTAAACATTTAAAAAAAAAAAAAAAAAAAGAAAAAGGTTCGATCTAATATTGTAGTAGCTTTGACAAGGGGATTTCAGAATCAACCATAACTATAGTTCTAGACAAACTGCAATTAAGGTCAATTAAATTCATAAAAGAATACATAATACTATACTCTGGAAAGACATTAAGGTTATTGTTTCTTCTAAAGGAATATAAAAGATCTAGCAAAGTAAATTTTTTACTCAATCAACTCTTCTGAAGTAATTCCCCCCTGCAAAATTTAACTGTGGCTTAAAAAGAAGAATATAGTAAGTTGGCCAGATGTCAACAAAAGATATGTCCTTTAAACATAAAAACCTGTGAAAACAAAAAACAATGCCCAGACAGGAACAGTCTTAAGAAGCTGAAACACACAAGAATAAACGAATTATCATTATAGAATTACTATTAAAAAAGTAGGAAAAAAAAAAAAACTTTAAAAAAAGGTAGAAATAAAAAAGAAAAAGAAGAAACCACTTTGCATGTTGGGGGGAAAAAAAAAGATGATGAAAGGCAGGCATGTTTGCCAAGTCAGGCCATTTCTAGAAGCATACATACCCAAGAGGTTAGCAGGAGTTATATTAATTAGGTATAATATTATTTGATAAAGGGACATTTAATAACTGGAACTTTTATTTTTGAAACCAATCTTTTCCTCCCTAGCCTATTTGATTCTTTCTAGATTGGTTCAAAGCATCAAATATCCCAACAGCATAGAAAACCACTCACCCATTAGTGTTATAAGCTTATTCTTCAGCTGTGTGTCTAATCGTGCAATCATCATCTCCACTGCATTCCTAATTTCCCGAACACGCTCATCTTTTGCATTTCGTACAGCTTCTACATTTCTTTCCTAGAAGGTGAACAAGTAAAAAAAAATCTGATTGAAGAATTTTTAAAATAGAAGCAAACATACATTAATGCAATCACTGAAATTATTCTTAAAGTCAGTTGATTTCCTCTTTTATGTAAGCCAATAATACTTTTTTAAAAATGTTCATTTAATTTTGACAAAATACAACATACTTTCCTGATAAAAATCCTCAAGGAAGTAGAGACAGAATGAACATACCTCGAGATCATAAAGGCCATATATGAAAAACCCACAATTAATACCATCCTTGAGAAAAACAGACCTTTCCCCCAAAGTTCAGGAACACAACAGGGATATCCACTCTCACCAGTGTTATTCAACATAGTGTTAGATAGCCTCAGCAATCAAACAACAAAAAGAAATAAAAGGCATCCAAATCTGCAAGGAGGAAGTCAAACTCTCACACTTCACAGACAACATGACTGGAACACCCAAAAGACTCTACCAAAAAAACCGCTAAAACTGACCCATGAATTCAGCAAAGTTGCAGGATATAAAATCAATGTACACAAATCGGCTGCATTTCTATTCAGCAAAGTTGCAGGATATAAAATCAATGTACACAAATCGGCTGCATTTCTATACACCAATAATGAAGCAGCAGAAAGAGAAATCAAGGAATCAATCCCATTTACAATTGCACCAAAACCATAAAATACATAGGAATAAACCTAACCAAAATGAAAGATCTATGCACTAAGAAGTACAGAAAGTTTATGAAAGAAATTGAAGACACAAAGAAATGGAAAAACATTCCATGCTCATGGATTGGAAGAACAAATATTGTTAAAATGTTGACACTACCCAAAGCAATCTACATATTCAATGCAATCCCTATCAAATTAATACCAGCATTATTCACAGAGCTAGAACAAATAATTCTAAAATTTGTATGGAACCAGAAAAGACCCTGAATAGCCAAAGTAATGTAGAAAAAGAAAACCAGGGGCGCCTGAGTGACTCAGGTGGTTAAGCATCTGGCCCCTGATTTCAGCTTAGGACATGATCTCACGGTTTGTGGGTTCAAGCCCCACATCCACATCGGGCATGGATGGCATGGATCCTGCTTGGGATTCTCTCTCTGCCCCTCCCCTGCTCATGCTCTCTCTCTCTCAAAATTAATAAACTTAAAAAGAAAAAATTAAAACAAAAAAATTAAAAAGAAAAAAAAGAAAAAGAACCAAAGCTGGAGGCATCCCAATTCCAGACCTCAAGCTATATCACAAAGCTGTAATCATCAAGACATTACAGTACTGGCACAAAAACAGACACACAGATCAGTGAACAGAATAGAGAACCCAGAAATGGACCCATAAACATATGGCCAACTAATCTTTGACAAAGTAGTAAAGAATATCCAATGGAAAAAAGTCTCTTCAGCAAAGGTATTGGGAAAACTGGATAGCAACATGCAGAAGAATAAACCTGGACCAATTTCTTACACCATACACAAAAATAAACTAAAAATGGATGAAAGACCTAAACATAAGACAGGAAGCCATTAAAATCCTAGAGAAGGCAGGCAGCAACCTCTTTGACATTGGCCATAGCAACTTCTTACTAGTCACATCTTTAGAATCAAGGGAAACAAAAGCAAAAGTGAACTATTGGGACTTCATCAAGATAAAAAGCTTCTGCACGGCGAAGGAAACAACCAAAAAAACTAAAAGGCAGCCTACAAAATGGGAGAAGATATTTGCAAATGACACGTCTGATAAAGAGTATCCAAAACCCATGAAGAACTCAATACCCGAAAAACAAATAATCTACTGAAGAAATGGGCAAAAGACATGAATAGACACTTTTGCAAATAAGTGGCTAACATCCAGATGGCTAACAGACACATGAAAAGATGCTCAACATCACGTACCATCAGGGAAATAAAAATCATAACCACAATGAGATACCACCTCACACTGGTCAGAGTGGCTAAAATGAACAATTCAGGCAACAAAGATGTTGGCGAGGATGTGGAGAAAGGGGAACCCTTTTGCACTGTTGGGAATGCAAACTGGTGCAGCCACTCTGGAAAACAGTATGGAGGTTCCTCAAAAAACTAAAAATAGAACTACCCTACAACCCAGGAGTTGCACTACTAGGTATTTATCCAGAGGATAAAAAATGCTGATTTGAAGGGACACATGCACCCCAATGTTTATAGCAGCGCTATCAACAACAGCCAAAGTATGGAAAGAGCCTAAATGTCCACAGACTGATGGATGGATAAAGAAGATGTGGTGTGTGTATGTGTGTATATACACACATATATATAACAATGGAATATTGCTCAATGATGAAAAAGAATGAAATCTTGCCATTTGCAACAACATGAGTGGAAATGGAGGGTACTATGCTAAGCAAAATAAGTCAGAGAAAGACAAATACCATATGATTTCACTCATGTGCAATTTAAGAAACAAAAAAGGGAAAGTGAAGAAAAATAAGATAAAAACAAAGAGGGAGACAAACAATAAGAGACTCTTAAATACAGAGAACAGAGGGTGGCTGGCAAGGAGTTGGGTGGGGGGAATGGCTACATGGGCGATGGGCATTGAGAGCACTTGTTGGGATGAGCACTGGATATTACATGTACATTTAGTGATGAATCACTAAATTCTATTCCTAAAATCATTATTACACTGTATGTTAACTGCCTTGAATTTAAATTAAAAAATAAAATTAAATACATAAAAATAAAAAAATAAAGGAGTATATTAAATAGGGATCAAAACATCAGCATTACCTAATAAAGTATCAAAATATCAGCATTACCTAATAAATGTCATACTGGAAGAAAAAAAATGTTTACTTATTTGGGGGGCGGGGGGGGGGGAGATAACGTGAGCAGAAGAGGGACAGAGAGAGAGGGAGAGAGAATCCAAAGCAGGCCCCTTGCCGTCAGTGCAGAGACTGACACAAGGCTCGATCACATGAACTGTGAGATCATGATCTGAGCTAAAATCAAGAATCAGAGGCTCAACCAACTGAGCCACCCAGGTGCCCCAAGCCAATAATACTTTTTAATTGTTTACATATCATAGGAAACTCACTGTTTTAAAAAACTGTGCACTGAACCAAATCAGGAATGATATTCTTAAAAATAAACAAAACATAATAAAGTACATGCTATTTTAACAGTGTAAGACAATTACAAAAAAATTGTTTGGGGAGCCTGGCTGGCTCAGTCAGTGGAGTGTGAAACTCTTGATCTCTGGGTTGTGAGTTTGAGCCCCAGCTGGGTATAGAGATTACTTAAAAGTAAAATAAAATCTTAAAAAATAAATGCTTCAGGTACCATATACAAAATACATACATACTCAAAGCCCCAATCATATCTCTGATAGAAAACCACTATACAAAAATAAAAATATATACTAATACCAGGTTCACATCATGCAAAACCCTAGAACAAATAAAAACTCAAAAACCATTATCTATTCTTCGGGCGCCTGGGTGGCTCCATTGGTTAAGTGTCCAACTTCGGCTCAGGTCATGATCTCGCAGTTCATGAGTTTGAGGCCTGCATCAAGCTCTCTGCTGTCAGCACAGAGCCTGCTTTTCATCCTCTGTCCCTCTCTCTGCCCCTCCCCAACTTGCGTGAACGTAAGCGCGTGCTCTCTCACTCTGTCTCTAAAAAATACACATAAAAAGAAAACACATCTATTCTAGTTTACATAGTTTTTAATTTTTTTCAGAACAGAGGAAAAAAAATAGAATTTTCAAAGACTCCAGAGTACATTGTAGATTTCATAATAGGATGCTACCAAAATTAAAAAAGCAATCTTTCCTATACTTGTTATTATAAATACAAACAATAAGAAAATCAACCTAGAACACCCTCCTTAACAACCAAATAATGTTGCCAAGAGAAAAGAAAAGAAAGGTAGTTAGATGAAGTCCAAAGAGAAGTCTTTCAACTTGTTTATATTCCAAAACTACTTTGTAGGTAGCATACACACAACTCAGAAACACTACTATAAACAATGGTTTGAATCTTCATTCCTGAAAGGGTAAAACAAAGATATCTTAAGTTAGGAATGGTCTGTAAAACTCACTAGTTACAACTGGCCTTCTGGCAACATTAAACAAAATATATTTCAAGAGTACGTTCAGTACTTAAATGTTTGAAACTTAACACATTTCCCCAAATAATATTTCAAATGGTAAATAGCTTACCAAAGCTGTTTGACCCATAAGGTATCTAAAGAGTAGTGTTAAATATTACTCTTTCAATTCTCCAGAGTTCTAATTCAAGACATCGGAAACAGTTCATTTATTGGTAGCAGAAACTCTCCCAAAACCCGGGAGTCCAAAGAATGAATGACTTAATGACTTTTTAAAAGTCAGTATTGACTGTTTAGGAGTCAATTATTGACTCTGTATGAAACAGGCTTATTTAACTCATTCATTGATTCTCTTAATTCTGCATAAGGCAATTCTCTGACTCCAACTGTGGAACAGGCCAGGGGTTTAGATGCAAATTCCTTAGCTGTTTGAAGTTGGTAAAACTGACTATAAATATACTTTATCAAATTTTCAAGTATCAATTTCAATATAATTGATTTGTACTGCAAAAACATATATATTATATATGATAAACTACAAAAGGGATAATGATCTTTCAGTAGTAGTCTTACCACTTCTTGAACTAAGCTGATCAGTTCCATGAGACGCCGACGAAGTTTGGCTACTTCTTCATTCACTTTAGTAACATGCTGCTCATAAATTTCTGCCAAAGGTTTAAAGGTATGTCCACCATGCTATTTGAAGTAATAAGAATAATTTTAGAACATTTCCTTTTACCTTATTCATTTACATTTCTTTATTAACACTCTATGGATGCTAATAAACTGGTTAGTAGCTGTCTTTACTTTGTTAAAATCAACCAGAGCTTCCTTAAAATCACTTGGCCCATATAGGAAATCCTTAAAGATTGTAGCATAGGGGTGGCTTGGGTGGCTCAGTCAGTCAAGCATCCAACTTCGGCGCAGGTCATGATCTCACTGTCCATGAGTTCAAGCCCTATGTCGGGCTCTGTGCTGACAGTCAAAACCTAGAGCGAGCTTCAGATTCTGTGTCTCCATCTCTCTCTGCCCCTCCCCTGCTTGCGCACTCTCTCTCTCAAAAATAAACATTAAAAAAAAAATTTTTTTAAAGAACTGTAGCAAAATGTTTACATTTATCTAGAAATCTTTACTCATTAAAAAGAACCAAAATCTTTAACCATGGTTCCAACCACCTGACACAACTTTATTTGCCATTTTCTTCTTCATCAGCACTAGCCTTTTCAAGTTCTCAAACTTCTTTTCAGTAGGCCTTTGCGAAAGTAACTCCTTACTCAAAAACAATTTTCCTTCATCTTCCCTCCCCAAACTCTTCACCTTTTAATTACTACTCATCCTTGGGAGCTTAGCTCAGTCTTACAGGGTCAGGTCCCAAAGTTATTCACAGTTATCAGCACTGCATAAACATCCCTAATACCTATTACGACGATTAAATATACAGAACTGTTTGATATCTATATTATCACTAAACCGCCAGTCTCTAGCACAACTGAATTAATTAGTAAGACACTGAAAGGACACTATTAGCAAAGCAATACACTCATTCCTTACTCCACAAAGAATTACTGTAGAGACAGAAGACTCATTAATCCATTTGTATTCAAATAATTTTTGAGAGCTAACAACCAATTTTCTTTTTTTTTAATGTTTATTTTTTTAGAGAGAGGGACAGAGTGCGAGCAGGAGAGAGGCAGATAGAGAGGGGGAGACCCAGAATTCAAAGCAGGTCAGAGCTCTGTGCCGACAGCTCAGATACAGATCTCAAACTCATGAACGGCAAGATCACGACTTGAGCCGAAGTCGGACACTTAACCAACTGAGCCACCCAGGTGCCCCCTAAAACCAATTTTCTGTCCAATTTTAGTACTATAACTTATAACTCTCTTAATATATAGAACTTGAATTTATATTGTAAGAAACTACCTATTAATGGAAAAGTCCTCACTAGCATTGTCTTATCCAACCAAAGCACCTAAACGTAGTCTGTAAGATAAAAAAGATGTAGATTTTTGCATGTCCACTTAAAGTACAGAAAAGAATGTTTCCATTGCTTCTTACCAAACCCATGCATTTAAGAACTAAATTGTAAGAATTCAATTTTTCTATTCATCAAATTAGAAACACATTATTCAAATCCTAACAGAAAATTCTATATTGAGCTCTACTCAACCAAGTTGCCTGTCATTCTCTCCCTAAAATATGCTAATGCCCAAAGAGTGATCAATTCTCATTGCTGACAGATATGTCTAGTTGTCTAACAACTTTCTACTCCTACTATAACTAACTCTCCCCACCAAGAACCTATCGTTTTCTTTTTTTTTAACGTTTATTTATTTTTGAGAGACAGACACCGAGCACGAGGAAGAGAGGGAGACACAGAATCCAAAGCAGGCTCCAGGCTCCGAGCTATCAGCACAGAGCCTGACGTAGGGCTTGAACTCACAAATTGCAAGATCATGACCTGAGCCGAAGTCGGTCGCCAAACTGACTGAGCCACCCCAGAGCCCCAATAACCTATTGTTTTAATTTTCAAGCCTATTTACATTAATTGTACCTATTACATAAGTACAGTTTTAAGTAAATATTAATCAGACAATAAGACAACTATGAAATAAAAGCTATTTCCAGGAAAACTAACTTGAATGTTTTAGACTTGATAAAAGGTACAATACTTTTTAAAAAACTACTTTTGAATTAGATTGGAAAAGAAAAAAAATTATAAGATCCAGATATTTGCATTCGTATTGTTTCACAAATACCTAAAGTTATTGTTCCATTTTTTTTTTTTAATTTTCTTTAATGTTTATTCATTTTTGAAAGACAGGGACAGAGCACAAGCAGGGGTGGGGCAGAGAGAAAGGGGGCCACAGAATCAGAAGCAGGCTCCAGGCTCTGAGCTGTCAGCACAGAGCCCGACGCGGGGCTCAAACTCACAAACCGCGAGATCATGACCTGAGCCGAAGTCGGACGCTCAACCGACTGATCCACCCAGGCGCCCCAAGTTATTGTTCCATTTTAAAGAAACCAAAATTGGAAATTGTGGCCAGGACATCAGATCAACTGACCTTTAATCAAAGATAAGACCTTGATCCTACAATAAAAGATTTGCTAATGAATATAAATTTTATACATTTTTTTAAATGTTTCTTTATATTTGAGAGAGAAAGAGAAAGACAGACAGACAGACAGACACAGACATGGGGCAAGCGGGGGAGGGGCAGAGAGAGGAGGAGACAGAATCTGAACTAGGCTCCAGGCTCTGAGCTGTCAGCACAGAACCCAACGCAGGGGCTCGAACTCACAAGGCATGAGATCATGACCCGTGCCGAAGTCGGACACTCAACTGATTGGGTCACCCAGGTGCCCCAAATTTTATAGGTTTTCCATTAAAATATATATTTATGTAAGAGGTAAACATCCCACATCAACATCTCCCACAAAAGAAGTCTGTGGTATGATACCTTCTGCTAAAATCAGACATATTTAATTTTCAACTTTATAAACAAGAGTAAAATATTATTTTCTATCTAAATCAAACAAGTATTTCAGTGCTTTCCAGTCTCTAACTAAAAGTAATGTGCTAAATTTGTTCTACTCACCATTCCTCCCCAAAGTGCACACTGATGGCAGATACACTTCTTACAAGTCCAGCAAAATACACTAAGTTTTTCATGGTGATTTTCACATCTATATTTTATGAAAAGAAAATACCCTTTAAATTAAATAAATTAAAACTAAAACATAATTACCTCAACAAATTCCTACATTTGGGATACAGGTCAATCAATTTTAAACAATATCTCAGCAAACAATATAAAATACATTCCATAGCTTTCATAAATTAAGCTAAAGAATCACATGTGGACGCAAATTTTAAGTACTGTTTTCATTAATTGATAAAGACTTTAAGATCATATGAAAAACGTAGACTAATTTCTAAATAAAGTATAAATACAACATCATTTCCTAGCATCACTGTAGAAGATAGGTTCACATTTTGGGCAAATCACATTATGAGTCTATACCTACCCAAACATGTATGCGTGTCCCCCACGTGTGGCCAATGCCACATAATAATCAAGACACATGCAATTGTATAATGTAATGCCATATTCTCATGAGAAATGAACAGCCCAATTTTAAAAAATGAGTTTCCCCTTAAGTTGGATATCTACATACAAAACATGAATTTGGACCTGTTTGCAAACTGAACTTCATCCTCCCCAAATTCCTTTTGGAGGCCTAATGTAAATGTATTTGGAGATACAGCCTTTAAGGAGGTGATGAAGGTCAAATGAGGTCATAAGGGGAGAACCCTCACCCCACAAAACTGCTGTCTATACAAGAAGAGAAAGACACCAGGAGTATGTGAGGAGGAGCCTTATCCAAGTCAAAGAGAAAGGCTTCACCAGAAACAACCTTGATAATACCTTGACCTTAAACTTTCAGCCTCCAAAACCATTAGAAAATAAATTTCTGTTATGTAAGCCAACCTGTGGTATTCTGTTATGGCAACCTTAGCAGACAAACACCTTTAGCTTATATCATATGCAAAATTTAAATCAAAGTAGACCAAAGACCTAAACATAAGACCTAAAACTATGTAACTCATAAGAAAACATTAAGGAAAAGCTTCATAAAGGAAAACATAAAGGAAAATCCACAATATTGGATTTGGAAATTATTTCTTAAATATGACACCAAAAGCACATGCAACAGAGGTAAAAAATAAATAAATTAGACTACATCAAAATTTAAAACTTCTGTACATCAAAGGATACAAGAAACAGAGTGAAAGGCCAATCTATGGAATAGGAGACTATATTTGGAAATCCTGTACCTAATAAAGGAGTTAATACCCAAAATACATAAAGAACTACTACAACTCAACAGTAAAAAACAAAAGCAAAAACAAAAACAAAACAACCTGATTAAAATATGGGCAAAGCACTTTAACAGACACTTTTCTCCACAGATATACAAATAACCAACAAGCATATAAAAAGATGTTCAACATCCTAATCATCAGATAAATGCAAATCAAAACCACAAGATATTTCTTCATACTCATTAAGATGGCTATTATTAAAAAACAAAACAAGTTTTGGGAAGGATGTGGAGAAATTGGAATCCTGTATATTGTTGGTAGGAATATAAGATGGTACAGCTGCCATGGAAAACACTATGGAGGTTCCTCAATGTATTAAAAACAAAATTCCATATAATCTAACAATACCACTGCCAAGTATATATCCAAAAAAGGGGTGCCTGGCTGGCTAAGTCAATACAGCATGCAACTCTTAGGTTTATTTATTTTTTAGAGAGAGAGAGAGAGAGACAGAGAGACAGAGAGACAGAGAGACAGAGAGACAGAGCACTAGCAGGGGAGGGGCAGAGAGACGGGGAGACACAGAATCTGAAGCAGGCTCCAGGCTCCGAACTGTCAGCACAGAGCCTGATGCAGAGCTAGAACTTACAAACTGTGAGATCATGACCTGAGCCGAGATGGATGCTTAACCTACTGAGTCACCCAGGCACACCCAGCATGCAACTCTTGATCTCAGAGTTGTGAGTACAAGCCTCACATTGGGTGTAGAGATTACTTAAAAATCCTTAAAACAAACAAACAAACAAACCAAAAAACTTGAAGACAAGGTTTAGAAAAGATGAACACATTATGAGCATTGCTCACAATAGCCCAAAAGTGAAAGCAATCCAAATATCCAACACATAAACAGATATACAAAATGTGATACAAATACATGGTGGAAAATTAATCAGACTTAAAAAGGAATGAAATTCTGACATATGCTACATTATGCAAAGTCAAGGATGGTAGTAGCAAAAAGACAAATACTGCGTAATTTTGCTAACATGAATAATCCAGAGTAGTCAAACTCAAAGAAACAAAGTGAAATGATGGTTGCCAGGGCTGGTAGGAGAATGAGGAATTATTGTTTGATGGGTGGAGAGTTTCAGATTTCCAAGATGAAAAAGTTCTGGAGATTGGTTGTACAATGTGAATATATTAAACACTATGGAACTGTATGCTTAAAAATAATTACAACAGTAAATTTTATATTTTATATAAGTGTATTTTACTACAATAACAAAATTTTTTTTTAAGTGTCTGTTGCCTATAGAAGAGACATACTGTTGCATTTCTTAAAAAGATTCTCACTGGGGCCCCTGGGTAGCTCAGTCAGTTAAGCATCCGACTTTGGCTCAGGTCATGATCTTAGCAGGTTTTGAGTTTGAGCCCTGCACTGGGCTCTCTGCTGTCAGCACAAAGGCTGCTTCTGAACCTCTGTCCCCCCCTTTCTCTCTGCCCCTCCTTTGCTCATGCTTGCTCTCTCAAAAATAAATACACATTAAAAAAAAAAGAAAAAGCTTCTCACTAATGGAGTACACTGAGCTTAGAGAAAATACCTAAATGCACCTACATTTTATTTTCTCATTTGTAAGTAATCTGAATACCAAAAAGAAATTAATGAAAGTATAAAAAAACAGCATATTAGGCATATCTGTAAGCTCATTTAGCATATTTAGCATATTTCCATAGTACCAAGTTTAACATAGATTTTATAATAAAGGAAATTTATCAGAACAATTCTTTATCAATGGCCTATATGCATCTTCAGCAGACCAAGGGGAAGAGGGGCCAGCTGACATCAAGAACAAAGAAGAGAGACTTAGCAAACACTAGCAGTTCCACTCCTTTTATCAGAGGCTCTAATAAAAGAAGCCCAATCAAGAGTTAGAAGGGTCTTTCAAAATAGTGATACTGATACAATGCCAAGAGAAAAATACTTAAGTGTTCACCTATAAAACGAAAAAAATTTTCAATAGTGTCGTTAAAATAACACCTATCAACATCTATGAAATACTCAAACACAAGTTGAGGGCATACTTGTCCTTTTCATTTTCTTCATGTTTGGTGAGACTGCAGAGTTGAAGAGTATCAAGCTGCTGGGTTACTTCTTCTGCCCAACGACAGTTTACTAGTTCTCGTAGCTGGAGTGGAGCACTGGAGAAAAAATATGTACATATACTCCAATTCAGGAATTTGAGATTATTTTCTAACATAAACACATTCCAAAGGTAAATATGTGAGATGATGAAAGTGCTATCAATGGGGAGAATCCTTTCACAATACATACATACACATATCAAATCATCACAAGGCACACTTTAAATGTCTTACAATTTTATCGGCCAACTATACCTCAAAATATTAAAAAACAGAATTACCATATAATCCAGCAATACCACTTCTGGGTATATATCAAAAAAAAACTGAAGGCAGGTCTTGAAAAGAGGAACACCCATGACCATAGCAGCATTATTTACCTTAGCCCCAAAGTGGAAGCAATCCAAATGTCCATTACCAGATTAATGAATAAATGGAATGTGATACATATATACGCTGGAGTAATAATCAGCCTTAAAAAGAAATGAAACTCTGAGGCTCCTGTGTGGCTCAGTGGGTTAAGCATCCGACTTTGGCTCAGGTCATGATCTCACATTTCATGAGTTTGAGCCCCACATCAAGCTCTGTGCTGACAGCTCAGAACCTGGAGCCTGCTTCAGATTCTGTCTCTCCCTCTCTCTCTGCCTTTCCCCTGCTCACACTCTGTATCTCTCTCTCTCTCTAAAAAATAAACATTAAAAAGGGGCGCCTGGGGGCGCCTGGGTGGCGCAGTCGGTTAAGCGTCCGACTTCAGCCAGGTCACGATCTCGCGGGGTCCGTGAGTTCGAGCCCCGCATCGGGCTCTGGGCTGATGGCTCAGAGCCTGGAGCCTGTTTCCAATTCTGTGTCTCCCTCTCTCTCTGCCCCTCCCCCGTTCATGCTCTGTCTCTCTCTGTCCCAAAAATAAATAAACGTTGGGAAAAAAAAAAATTAAAAAAAAAAAAAAGGGGGCGCCTGGGTGGCTCAGTTGGTTAAGCATCCGACTTCAGCTCAGGTCATGATCTCACAGTCTGTGAGTTCAAGCCCCGCGTCGGGCTCTGTGTTGACAGCTCAGAGCCTGGAGCCTACTTCAGATTCTGTGTCTCCCTTTCTCTCTGCCCCTCCCCTGCTCATGCTCTGTCTCTCTCTGTCTCAAAAATAAGTAAAAACATTAAAAAATAAATAAACATTAAAAATTTAAAAAAGGAATGGGGGCGCCTGGGTGGCACAGTCGGTTAAGCGTCCGACTTCAGCCAGGTCACGATCTCGCGGTCTGTGAGTTCGAGCCCCGCGTCAGGCTCTGGGCTGATGGCTCAGAGCCTGGAGCCTGTTTCTGATTCTGTGTCTCCCTCTCTCTCTGCCCCTCCCCCGTTCATGCTCTGTCTCTCTCTCTCCCAAAAAAATAAATAAATGTTGAAAAAAAAATTAAAAAAAAAAAATTAAAAAAGGAATGAAACTCTAACATATGCTACAACATGCATGAACTATGACATACAAAGTGAAGGAAGACAGTTGCAAAAAAAAATTATCAAATAAAAACATACTCAAAACAGGGTTCACAACATATTCATACCATATTACTATTAAAATAATAACAGACTGAATGAGAAGTATGGTTTGCAACTTATTTTTACATTAATGTCATTTACAAAAAAAATTCCAATTACAGATTGAATTCTCAATACCTTAAAGTTGTACTATCCAAAATGACAGCCACTAGTCACAAGTGACTATTTAAAATTTTAATTATTTTTTTAAGTTTTTTTATTTTTTTGAGAGACTGCAAGCATGCACAAGCAGGGGAAGGGCAGAAAGGGAGGGAGAGAGAATCCCAAGCAGGCTCCACGCTCAGCACACAGAACCCAACACGGGGCTCAATCTCACAACCATGAAACCATAACCTGAGCTGAAACCAAGAGTCAACGCTCAACTGACTAAGCCACCCAGGCACCCCTAAAATTTAATTAAAATTAAATAAGAATAAAATTTCATGGGGCTTCTGTTTCCCAGGTGCTCAGTCGGTTAAGCAACCAACCTCAGCTCAGGTCATGGTCTTACAGTTAGTTCATGGGTTTGAGCCCCACATTGGGCTCTGTGCTAACAGCTCAGCCTGGAGCCTGCTTCAGATTCTATGTCTCCCTCTCTCTGTGTCCCTCCCCTGCTTGTGCTCTGTCTCTCTCTCAAAAATAAAATAAATATTAAAAAACAATTTATTAAAAAAAAATAAAATTTCATTATATAGTCAAACTAAATATATTTCAAGTGTTGAACTGCCACTGTTGAACTGTACCCAGTGGGATTAAACAGCAAAGTTACAGAACGTTTCCATCATTACAGAAAGTTTCTGTTTGATAGTGCTGGCTTTCTTAAAAGTTAATATAAAAAAAGTAAACAATACATGATGAAAATGGGCAACAAATGAGATGAAGAAGTAGTTTAAGCAAAACAAATATAACTAAATATGCCTCAAAAAATGTTCAGTTTCAATCATTTTTTAGAAAAGCATAATTAATTGGGCCCCTGGGTGGCTCATTCAATTAAGCATCTGACTCTTGGTTTTGGCTCAGGTCATGATCTCATGGTTCATGGGTTCAAGCCCCCATCAGACTCTGCACTGATAGTGCAGAGCCTGCTTGGGATTCTCTCTCCTCTCTGCCCCTCCCCAGCTCACACACACACTCTTGCTCTCAAAATAAATAAATAAACTTTAAAAAATAAAAAAGCATATTAAAAATGAGATACTATTTTTCATTGAATGGAATGACCCAAAAAAAAAAAAACGATAGATTGATAACCAGTATTGGCAGAGGAAAAGGCACTTTTATATCTATTATTAGGAACGGTAAATGGTAAAAACCTTTCTTTCAATGTAATCTGGCACAATTATATGAAAAAAACAAGAGTGGAAATTATCTAAATGTGTCTGAATATAAGCATATTAAATAAATCAACATACAGTCATACAGTGGATTATTCACACTTTTTAAAAAGATGACATATATGTACCTATCTTCAAGGAAGGTCCCACCATATTTTACGGAAAAAAAAAAAAAAAAAAAAAAAAAAAAAAACCCAAAATAGAATTATATCACATCTGGGTATTTTGAGAAAAATGTATACATATCAGTATACTCTTAGAAAAATGTCTAGAATACATAATAAAATCTAACCATCTCTTTTCAAAGTGTTATTTAATGAAAAGATTAGGCAGGGAGTATCAGAAATAGAAGTCTTTTTATTTTATTTACCTGTATTAATTAGAAAGTTGGAGAACTTTTCGGTTGTATTTTAATTATAAAAATCAAGAAGTTAAACAATGCTTCTCTAAAAGATGGTAAACGGGCACCTGGGTGGCTCAGTCGGTTGGGCATCTGGCTTCGGCTCGGGTCATGATCTCACCATTCGTGAGTTTGAGCCTGGCATCAGGCTCTGTGCTAACAGCTCTGAGCCTGGAGCCTGCTTTAGATTCTGTGTTTCCCTCTCTCTCTGCCCCTCCCCAGCTCACTCACACTCTCTGGCTCTCTCTCTCTCTCTCAAAAATGAATAAGAACTTTAAAAAAATAAAAATAAAAGATGGTAAATAACGTACTTAATGCACTCTACATAATTCTTTTATTTTATTTTATTTTTTTAATGTTTATTTATTTTTGAGAGAGAGAAAGACAGAGTTCGAGCAGGGGAGAGTCAGAGAAGGAGACACAGAATCCGAAGCAGGCTCTAGGTTCCGAGTTGTCAGCACAGAGCCTGATGTGGGGCTTGAACCCACGAATCATGAGATCGTGACCTGAGCCAAAGTCAGACACCTAACCAACTGAGTCACTCAGGTGCCCCTGCACTCTACATAATTCTAAGTCAGGTAAATTAGTTCGCATTTATCTAGACAGATTGCTTATTTTCTTTTCAACTGTATTTACAAAGAGGAGAAATGTGACAGAATGCAAAAAAAACTCTGAATATTAAGGCACACTTTAATCCCATCACCTTGCTATTTTTCCAAATTCACAAATAATCATAGCAAAACACTTACCGGCAATGAGGACATTGAGCTCTCTGCTCTGTCAGCCAGCGCTAAGGAGGCAAAAAATTAGATTTTGATTATAGAAAAATTATTACTTTAATTTGTACATATTGAATACTTAAATACAAAATTTAATGAGTTTAACTCTCTAGTGCTTGTATTAATTACAGAGATACGTACAGAAATAGCATTCAATCTACTATCTCCCTCTCATTATCATTATGATGGGGACAAATTTTCAAAGGGACAGAACTAATTCCAAAACAGTTAAGAAGCTTTTCTCTCATAGGAAAGAAAGTGATCTTAAGAATATGTGATTATCCCAAGGAAGATATTGATAATCTTCACAAAATCAGTAATAATACACCACCCCTGAAAATAAACCACAGTGATGATTTACTTCCATCTAATCTCTCATAAAATCCCTGAGAAAGTCTAAGGTACTACTAAATTCCTTTCTGAAAAGCTAACTAATTTTGAATATGGATTATGAATTATGGATATATACATTAGACCTAAAATATGAATAAGCAATACAACAGAACTTTACATCTTAAGAGCTCTACAGTCCAGTAATGTAATTATAAAAAGCTTTTATAAGAGAATATCTCCACTAAACTTCAAATTCTATTGAGTTAATTGTTTTAGTCATTACTGGATAGGGAGTAGTTTTACACCACATACAAAGGAGATGCGAAGTTTATTTGAATACCTTTCCAAAAACAATAGGATCATGGTTAAGCTTTTTAAAGTCAAATAATTAACTCAGAAATGAAATTCCCAAGGAAACCTTAAAGGACAACAAAAGGTAAGAGATAATAAGGACAAAGGTACTTCACAGCAAACCATATAAAGCTGGAAGAAAAAGAAAACAGACACATAAGGATTCCTCTATTAATAACTTTGAAGATTATTTCTTTGGTCCCTCAGCAAAAGTAAGATTTGGGTCAGGTTTCTTCCTCTCAAACAATGCTCTGCTTAAATCCATAGCACACTTCTAGGGCTGGTTTCAGCCCACACCTCTCTTGCCTCACCTTCTACCTCACTCTAGGGAACCCAACAAGGTTAAGGCTTTAGGTATATTTATTTCCTCTCTCTCCCCAGGATATTCTTCAACTATATCATTCCTACTCATTCTTTAGATTTCAGTTTATGTCACTTCCTCCAGAAAGCTTGCCCTGACTCTCTACAGACTACCACAGCAACCTGTACTTCTTCCTTTATTGTGCTTATAATACTTTATTACACTGACTTATTTATCGGTCTCCTCTGCCCTGCCAGACTATAAGCTCTCTAAAGGTTGGGACCATGACAGGGAGTGACCAGTCCATATTTTTAAATATGTCTCTCCGTTCCAGTCAAAACAGGCTTATTTCTACACTATACATCACGCTTGGTATATTTGTGTATTTGCTAGTATGTCCCCCCCCCCCCCGCCATGTGCTGTCCCATGGGAATGTCCAGTAATTAGGTCCACAAAACCTTCCTAACTATAACAAGCTAGTAATCTTTCCCATCTCTGAATATTTATGGCATTTTTACCTTGTATTCCATAATCTAACTTAATCACAAAATAAATATGGTAATTTTAATACTTGGGGAAAAACAATATTTCTCCCAAACCAAAACCAAAGGTAAGAACGAGCAATACAATATTAATGCACAAGAAGAATTAAAGAAAATAAAAATTATAGTAGAGCAATTCCCCACATTCAATTTAAGAATTTCTCTCCATTAAAATGGAAGAATCACAGCTTTAGACAGTATTCAGACCTGAGTCTGACTCCTAGCTCTGGCACTTACTGACTACAAGACACCAGACATGTGACTGGGCTCAAGTTTCCTCACAGGTAACAAGAGAATCAACATACCTAACTCTGCAAGACTGGACTAGGGAAATTCTCAACAAGAGCCCAGCAAATCGAATTCAACAGTATATTAAAAAGACTATACAGCATGACCAAGTGGGATTTACTACCTGGAATGCTGAGATAGTTCAACATACAAAAATCATTCAATATAACACATCACATTAATAAAATGAAGGAAAAAACCCACATGATCATCTCAACTGATGCATAAAAGGTCTCTGACAAAATCTAATATCCTTTCATGATAAAAACACTCAAGAAAAAGGAACAAAAGAGAACTTCTTCAATTTGATAAAGTCCATACAAAAAAGATCCAGAGTGAACATCATACTCAATGGTAAACACTGAAAACTTTTTCTTTAAGATCAGGAAAAAGACAAAGATGCTCATTTTCACCACTTCTATCCAACACAATACTAAAAATTTCACAGAGAGCAATTTAAGCAAGGAAAAAAAGTACAAAAGCATCCCAACTGGAAAAGTAGTAAAATTAATTGTTTGCAATAACATAATCTTGTATGTAGGAAACCCTAAAGGTTCCACAAAAAACTGTTAGTATTAATGAACAAAATGAACAAATTCACCAAAGTTGCAGAATACAATATCAACCCACACACAAAAAAAACACGTTTCTATATGCTAGCAATGAAGAATTCAAAGAGGAAATTAAGAAAATACATCTACAACATCAAAGAAAAAAGTAAAATACCTAGGAATAAACTTAACCAAGGAGTTGGAAGATTTATACATGGAAAACTACAAAACACCACTGAAAGAAAGTCCTAAATAAACAGACATCCCATGTTCATGTATTGGAAGATTTAATACTGTTAAAATCCCAATACCACCCAAAGCAATCTAGGGTATCAATGTAATTCTTATCAAAACCACAATGGTGCTTTTTACAAAAGTAGAAAAACCCATTCTAAAATTCAAACGGAGGGGCACCTGAGTGGCTCCATCAGTTAACTGTCCTACTACTGATTTCAGCTCAGGTCATGATCTCGCCATTTGTGATACTAGGCCCTGTGTCGGGCTCTGAGCTGACTGGATAGAGCCTGCTTGGGATTCTCTCTCCCTCTCTCTCTGTCCCTCCCCTGCTCGTGCTCTGTCTCTCTCTTTCTCAAAATAAACAAATAAACACAAAAAAGAAATTAAAAAAAAAAAGGAATAAAGCTTTAAAAATAAATATATAAAGGGGCGCCTGGGTGGCTCAGTCGGTTAAGCGGCCGACTTCAGCTCAGGTCACAATCTCGCGGTCCGTGAGTTCAAGCCCCGCGTCGGGCTCTGGGCTGATGGCTCAGAGCCTGGAGCCTGCTTCTGATTCTGTGTCTCCCTCTCTCTCTGCCCCTCCCCAGTTCATGCTCTGTCTCTCTCTGTCTCAAAAATAAATAAAACGTTAAAAAAAATTTTTTTTTTAAATAAAAAATATATAAAGACAAATGTTATATGATTACATTTATATGAAGTACTTAGTTCAGAGACAGAAAGAATAGTGGTTACTGGGACTGGGGAAAAGGGTAATGGATAAACGTAAGGAAAGTAGGCATCTCTATCTTTATCCTGATCTTAAAGGAAAATGTTAAGGTACTGCTCCATATCTATGAGAATGGCTAAAATTCAAGACTGAACGTACCAAGTGTGGGCATTAATGTGGAAGAATTAGAACTCTCACACATTGCTGGTAAGAATTTAAAATGCTACTATTTTAGAAAACAGTTGTACAATTTGTTAAACAGTTAGATATACATCTACCATGTGATCTAGCTCTTCCATTCCTATTTACTTACCTAAGAGAAAAGAAAGTTTAAGCCCATTCAAATACTTGTATATAAATGTTCATAGCAGTTTTCTATGTAAATACCAAAAAGTAGACACAGTTATGTCCATCAACAGGTGAATGGATAAACATATTATGGCATATGCCTACAATGGGATGCTACCACTTGGCAATAAAAAGGAATACTATTGATCCACACAACATAGATACATCTCTAAATAATTTTGTTGAGTGAAAAAAGCTGGACACATGAGAGAACATATCATAAGATTCCATTTCTATAAAAGTCCAAAAAATGCAAACTTATCTACAGTGACAGAAAGCAGATCAGTGGTTTCCTAGGAATAAGACAAGTGGAGGGAAGGATTACCAAGAGGTACAAAGAAACTTTTGAGGATTATAAGTATGTTCACTATCTTGTAGTGATTGTTTCTCAAGTATATACATTTATCAAACTTACCACACTATACACTTTAAATATGTGCAGCTTACTGTATGTCAATTATATCTAATTTTTTAAAACTCCAATATTAAAAAGAAAACAAAGTCGATATTTACAGGAAATCATAAAATGCTACCAATGCTGAAAATCAAGGAGTCAAAAACAAAACCGAAACTACTTGATGAAAAAGACTGGGGCAAAAAAAATGGGTGAAAATACAAAAATAAGAACAGGTAATGATGGAGAATCAACTGAGAGTAACTGGAAGAATGAAAGAGACCTGGCCTGAAAATACAGCCAATGTTCCCACTTTTTGGTATATGCATATAGAAGCACAAGAGAGTCATAGGTAGAGTGTTGGCCTCGGAGTGAGTCCAGTTTTGGTCTGTCCCAAACCACTAGATAACTTTGGACAAGTCTATTCATGGGTCTGGACCTTAGTCTGTTTTATTCAGTGACACAAGCATCTGGCCTGTCATGGATAATTAAATTTCCATGGTCAAATGAACAGAGATGGGATGGAAGAGAAGGGAGAGGCATTCAAATAAACAATAATACAATTTGGTTGGGTGGAATGCCCAGCTCTCAAGGACTTTGCTCCTGTAATTATCCCCTCTCCCCAGCTTCATTAATTAATCTTTCTCTACTGGTTCACATTCAATGAGATATAAACCTTTTCAACCCACTCCTTTTTTTTCCCCTTTACATCAAAATTTTTAGAGTTTTTATACTTGCTGTCTTATTTGCCTCCCTCTCCCAGACATCAAGATTTTGTCTTCATTATTCCACTAAAACTACTCATCAAGGTTACCAATGTCCTACACATTCTCAAATCCAATGGTTAAATCCCGAACCAGAAATACAAGACACAGTTAACCTACTCCTCTTTGAAACATGTTTTTCACTTGAATTCTGTGATGCCTCACTCATGGCTCCTTCTTGTTATCTCCTGCTTAATCCTCCTCCTCCTCCTGACCTCTAAATGTTGAGTGACCCAGAGTTCAAAGCAAAAAGTCTTTTCCCTATCAGGTAATCTGGTGATCTCATCAAACGCCTTCAATACTATCCATATGCTATTAATTCGATATCACTAACATCCCCTTCCTCAACTCCAGATTCGTATTTCCAACTGCCAACTTCTCCAGTTAGATGTATAAAATCTTAAACTTGACATATTTAAAAACAAAACTTATACATCTATAGCCTACCCAACTCTTCCTCCCCAAATTTCTTCTATCTCAGAATAGAAAACCATTCATCTAAATGTTGTATAAAACTCTCATGTCCCATCTATAAGTAAATCCATTGGCTCTACCTTCGAAACATATCCAGAACTGCCCTATTTTTCACCACCTCCACTGTTACCATTCGAGTCTAAACCAAATTGGTCTCCTCACTTCCTCTCCCACCTATGGTGCCTATAATCCACTTTCTACATAGCAGCAAAAGTGAGTTTTTAAAAATTACTGCGTATCATTCAAAAGCTTTCAATGGTACCATTACAGTTAAAATAAAAGCCAAGGTCTTTACCAAGGCCCTAAGCTCCATCTCCAAATTCATCTCCTTTCCCTCTTTCTCTCTTTGCTCCAGCCACACTGGCTTCTTTGTTCTTTCTCTCAGGGGCTTTGCTCCTTCTGATTTCTCTGCCTGGGACTTTCTTCCTGTAGATACATCACTACCACATTTCATTCTGGTCTTGGCTCAAATATCACTTCTCAGAGACCTTCACAGACTATCTAAAATAACTAACAACCTGCTCATACCCTCCTCAAAGTCCCCACTCTATACCTTATTCAGTTTCATTTTCTTCATAGCACTTTCTGGTATCTAACATATGTCTATTTACCTTTTTGTCCATATCCCAAGTAGTAAATAAATCAACTCCCTGGGAAGTCGATGCTTAACTCCAAGTAGATGTGTAATTAGTATTTGTTGAATGAATAAACACATGAATGGTACATTCAGGAACCAAGACAGCTTTAGAAAGAAAGAATAGAGGGGTGCCTGGGTGGCTCAGTTGGTTAAGCGTCTGGCTTCAGGTCAGGTCATGATCTCACAGTTAGTGAGTTCAAGCCCCACGTCAGGCTCTGTGCTAACAGCTCAGAGCCTGGAGCCTGCTTTGAATTCTGTGTCTCCTTCTCTTTCTCTGCACTTCCCCCACTCACTCTCTGTCTCTCACAAATGAATAAAACATTAGAAAGAAAGAAAGAAAGAAAGAAAGAAAGAAAGAAAGAAAGAAAGAAAGAAAGAAAGAAAGAAAAGAACCAGATTATCCAAGTGGTCTGAATATAAAGATAATATTCTAAGGAATTAAGGCAATGAATCTGATAAGGAAAAAAAAATTCCTTATCCTTCTGATAAGGAAAAAAAAAAATGACATTTCTGGAAAACATCAATATGGCAGCAGGATATAAAATGAACCACAGATAAGAAAAGACTTGGAGTGGATGAGCACTGGGTGTTGTATGGAAACCAATTTGTCAATAAATTTCATATTAAAAAAAAAAAAAAAGAAAAGAAAAGACTTGGAGTGCCTGGGTAGCTCCGTCGGTTAAGCATCCAACTCTTGGTTTCAGCTCAGGTCATGATCTCATGGTTCGTGAGATCGAGCCCCACCTAGGGCTCCACGCTGGCAATGAGGATCTTGCATGGGATTCTCTCTCTCTTCTTCCTATACCCCTCCCCACCTAGCAAACACACTCTAGCTCTCAAAATAAATACATAAACTTTAAAAAAGACTCAAGATAGATCAGTTAAAAGCTAACTAGGGGTGCCTGGGTGGCTCAGTCAGTTAAGCATCCAACTCTTTTTTTTTTTTTTTTTTAATGTTTTTTATTTATTTTTGGGACAGAGAGAGACAGAGCATGAACGGGGGAGGGCCAGAGAGAGAGGGAGACACAGAATCGGAAACAGGCTCCAGGCTCCGAGCCATCAGCCCAGAGCCTGACGCGGGGCTCGAACTCACAGACCGTGAGATCGTGACCTGGCTGAAGTCGGACGCTTAACCGACTGCGCCACCCAGGCGCCCCAGCATCCAACTCTTGATTTCGGCTCAGGTCATGATCTCAGGGTCCTGGGATCAATTCCCACGTCAGGTTCCGCACTGAGCGGAGAGCCTACTTGGGATTCTCTCTCTCTCCTCTTTGCCCCTCCCCTGCTCACTTGCAAGCTCGCTCTCTCTCTCTCTCTCTCTCTCTGGGGAAAGAAAAAAAAAACAAACGATTGGAGCACCTAGGTGGCTCAGTTAAGCAACCAACTTTGGCCCAGGTCATGATCTCACAGTCTGCGAGTTTGAGCCCGCCTCCAGCTCTGTGCTGACAGCTCAGAACCTGGAGCCTGCTCCAGATTCTGTGTCTCCCACTCTCTGCCCATCCCCCACTCATTCTCTCTCTCTCTCTCTCTCTCTCTCTCTCTCTCTCTCTCTCTCTCTCAAGAATAAACAATTAAAAAATTCTTTTAATAAAAAAAAGATTATAATTATCTAAGTATGAGGTAATAAAGGTATATATTTCTCTGCTAGGATGATAATGGAATGGAAAAGTAGGACAGATGTAAGTGAAAGCAGAAGATAATAACTGACAGGACTTAAAAATTACTGGTGCCAGGGATCAGCTGGTTAAGCCTTAGACTTTGGATGTCAGCTCAGGTCATGTTCAGGTCATGATCTCATGATTCAGGAGATCAAGCCCTGTATCAGGTTCTCACTGACAGTGCAAAGCCTGCTTGGGAGCCTCTCCCTCTTGCTCTGTCCCTTCCCCACTCATTTATGCACATGTGCTCTCTCTAAATAAACCTAAAAAATATCATTGGTGTAAAAGGTTTCAAGTTGGAGTGACTGGCGGAACAGAACAAAAAGAAGTCAAAAAGAATCAGTTTAAAAAAACAGAATTTGATCGGGAACAAAGTTCAAGGTGCTGGAAAGTCAAAGCCAAAGGAATAGATTTAAAAGCCATATACTGAGAAATGATAGTTAAACCTGCAAGAATAAATCAAATTTCCCAAGGTAGATGAAATTTTCCCACTTCTTTTTAATTTTGAGAGAGTGATACAGGCCAATTACCTAATTTCCACAGCTTCTGTTTCACCATTTATAAAAAATAATGCGAAATTTATTAATTGCTATTTTAACAATAAAATATTAACACCTTACAATGGGACTGTACTTTACAGTTTCTAAATTGCTTTTTAGCTTATCTCATTTAATGCCACAACCATTCTGTGAGGCAAATCTTGTTACCTCATTCTATAGCTGAAGAAACAAGACTAGGAAAAGTTGAGTTTCTCAGCTTATGAATGGAAGAACTAGCATGATATATAACCTTGGTCTTCTCCACATGGTGTAGAAGCCAAGAACGCAGGCTCTAAAGCGAGACTTCCTGGATTCAAATCCAGCTCTATTATTTGTTAGCTGTGTGACCGGAAGCAAGTGATTTAAGTGTTACAACCATTACTCTCGACAAAGGTTTATTTATCTTCCTAAGGCAGAAATAAGGAACCACAGAGAAATTTTGAGGTGAAGAGCATGTTAGATGGCTTTGATTTTCCCAGTAAAAGACAAAACCTACTGCGAGTAATGTGGGCAGGGCAGTTTTTAACCATGATTTGCGGATGTGCTACTGAATCCCTCCACACAAAAAAGAAATTCTTCTGTTTCACATCTTAGGCTTCCTCATAATGTTCTTTGAGGGGTTCACCTACATTCGTTTTAAAGCCAAAGGACTATATTAATCTCTAAAGTCTCTTGTACCTGTAAGATTATACGATTTTAATCTAAGCCTCTGAACCCATTATTAGCTTTTTCTCCATCCTACCCATCCAACAGTATAAACTTTGAGTCTCACAGCACTTTGTTAGTGCCTCTTTATGACACTATACATACATTCTTCAGTATAAACGGAACCCATTATGTCACTTAGATTTAAGCTCCTTCAGGGCAAGCACTCCATCATTTATCTTAGAAGTCTTCAACCCCAAACACAATGCAGGCAACCACTTTACCAGCACTTGTTAAATGTGCAATGATTTAATAAATATATTAAAATTATAATGGGTTTTGATTTCTAGACATTTCATGGTAGTTATCTCACCTCCACAGTACTAAGTAATATATGGTGATGGTCTCCCTATAAGGAACATTCATTTAAAACATTTTTTAAAAGGAGACAAAATGTAAAAATTAAAAAGATAACAAAACTGGGGTGTCTGGATAGCTCAGTTGATTAAGTGTCTGACTCTTGGTTTCAGCTCAGGTCATGATCTCACAGGTTCATGGGTTCAAGCCCCACATCAGGTTTCACACTAATAGCACGGAGCCTGTTTAGGATTCTCTTTCACTCTCTATCTCACAATAAATAAACTTAAAAAAAAAAAAAGATAAAAAATATGGTCGATTTTGGGGTGCTTCAATCGGTTGAGCATCCTACTCCGGCTCAGGTCATGATGTCATGGTTCACGGGTTCAAGCCCCACATCGGGCTCTGCTGGCAGCTCAGAGCCTGAAGCCTACTAGAGATTCTGTGTCTCCCTTTCTCTCTGCCTCTCCCCTGCTCATGCTCTCTCTTTCTCAAAAATAAACAAACATTTAAAAAAATAATTTTAAAAGAATATGGTTGATTTTTACAACACATCGTATATACACTAAGGGCATGTAGAAAGAAATGCAACTTACCCTGATACAGCTAAAACAACAAAGCTTAGAGCAATGAGGACACAGGCGTGCATCCCGCAACTTCTCCATACAAATGAAACATCTGAAAACCTCCGCAATGCTCTGAAAATAATAAAAAATGTAAGGTACACCAGATTTAGACTACTGAATCAAAAGTAAAAAGCATGCTTAAAACAACTCACTCAACACTGACATTAATTTGGGGCTGATATAACCTGTTTTAATAAGTCTTATCAGTACTTGGTTGGTCAAGGCCCAGTGTACCTCAGAACATCTGGAAAAAGTGCTTTTTCTTTCCTAAGCTTCACAGTGGCTCTATTCTAAGGAAAGAACATGAAATGCAAACACACTTGTGCACAAATACTCTCACTGAAGCATAAATTGTAATCACAAGAATGTGGCTATAACCCAAATTTCAAAATATTAAATTATGACAGTTAATAAAAAAAATTAGGACAGTTAACACAGATTATGACAGTCACTAGAAACTTCTTGATTTGAGGATATAGAAAAAAATATCCTTATTATGATGCAGAACAGCTAAAAAAAAAAAAAAAAGATGGACTGACTGAATGAACTATATGAACTTTTTCTGCAATTTCCCCAAGGGGATGGACTGCTTTTAAAATTAAAAAAAAAAAAAAAAAAAAACCTTTAAAAAAGATACATATACTAACAGAGTGTACTTTGATCAAGAAAGAAACTAATTCAGAATCCAGAAATCTGAATTTGCCCTGATACTCCAACCAACTAGCTTTTTATTGGAGCCTTAGATTTTGTTCCTATGGAAAATTTTAGTGGTCGCCCCATGAAGGCTTTGAAAAGAAAAAAATAAGAATAAATAGAAGAAACGATAGTTTGCAAGCCTCAGATAAATCATTTTAGGAAGTAACTACCAAGAAAACAGACATAATGAAAAGCAACTTATTGTATATTTTATTTTTACCGTACTCACATTTATTTACTCCATCCCAGGAGAATTAAACGCTCCCAAACCAAGAAAACGTTACAAAACCTTTATAACACTTTCGCAGGAGGAACTAAGGAGAAAATTATTCATTAGTCCAATCATGACTCTGCAGAACCAGAAAGAACCTGTGAGATGCAGACGCTGGGGGAGGGTAGGGTGGACAATAAGACCATTGGGTGAACTACTTTCAACTGGAGTGCCTGTAATACAGTTGCAACTTACTAAGGACCAAGGTAATGGAAAGTTCAAAATTCGACAACTGTTAAATAATTAGGTCCAATAAGCAATCTTTTTTTTTTTTTTAATGTTACTGGCCTTTAAGTAAATATCTCAACCATTTGGAATCACAGCTCACAAGAGCCAAATATAAAAGAATAGGTTGTTCCAGAAAACTACAAATAGGATAATAAAAGTATATCCTCATTCAATTTAGGAAGGGCAGAAGTCTGCAAAATGTACGGGTCGGGGAGGAATGATTCCAGTTGGAGAGAGTTTTGGATCTGCACTTGAACTCCCAAGAACAGGTAGCGAGTGCACGGCACGTCTATCTAATGAATTTGCAGTTTTGCTCTTCCCAGACTGTAGTTTGCAAAAACCCTGAGAATGAGTACCGGTGCCAAGACACCCAGAAAACGCCAGGATACCACCACCTGACAAGGCACCCGAAGAGCTGCGGACCTAGCACGGCGTCCTTCGCACTGGGCCAGCCTTCACTACACCCGCAGCGGCGGAGTGGGGGTGCTCTACTACAGGGAGGGCTAGGGCAGGGCGCCCCAAATAAAGAAGGCTCAGGGGGTAGCGGAGGGAGAGTAACCACCACCCCTCTCAACCCCCCTCACCTCTACGCTCTGTTCATCCATTGCCTCCGGCTCTCGGCGGGGCCCTCGGCGACCCGCGGAGTCCGTGGTCTGACCTATTGGGCGCCGGCCCGAGGTCGCCAGGTCAAATCGCCGACGAAAACCACGCCGGCGTGTGGTTCAGGGGGCTCCGACGACCGCCCCACCTGCTCGCCCCATCGCGTCGGGTCCGGCGCCAGCTACCCCCACTTCGCCATATTTATCCGCGCACCCGCCCTAGGGCGCAGTGGGAGGGCGAGCGGTGGCCGCAGCTGCTTCTTCACCGCTAAAGCCGCCCGCCAGCGACCGCGAGGGAGCCTCGCACCACGTGACGCGGGCGCGCGCGTATCGAACTGCTGCTAGAGCCCGGCGGCGCTGGTCTCCAGCAAAGAAGGTGCTGCAGGGAATTCGCAAACACCAACGGTAACCAGGGCAGCTGAAAGAGCGGCGAAGAGGAAAGGCGCGGTGCGCATGCGCGCCGAACGCGGCGTTAGGGGAGCCGGGAGGAGAGAGGCGGGCGACTAGTTCCCGCGGTGCGGGGGCGCACACGAGATTTGGCTGCTAGCAGCCGCAGGGCTGCGTGTCTTTGGCCACAGTCTAGCGCGCAAGCGGATGAGAGTTTGGCGCTCGCTGGTCTCCACGCCTCTGCGCCCTTAGGGAAGGGCGGCGCTCCACCAGTCTCAAACTTTGGCGCGCCAAAGACTGGAACAACCACCTGGAGTGCTTGAGTGAAACAGACTCTGAAGCCACACCCCTAGGTATTCGGACTTGATTCTAAGATAAGGCTCCACAAAATCGTCAACAGCCACTCTCCGCTGATTTGGCTGCAGGTAGCCTTTGGCCCGCACTTTTTGAGAAACCATGGTGTAGAATTGGTGGCTAGTGATTCTTTCTTTGGAAGGAACCCCAGATTCTCGGGTTTTGAGACTTCTGCCCCACCTACTCATATTGTGAAGCCTACAGCGATGTCGTTTCAGGAAGAATGGGACCACAGACTGTAGAGATTTGATCTACACCACTCCATCCTGCGTGTCTTGCCACTTGAGGTGAGCCGTCGCTATGGGACTATGGAAAGTGCAAGCGTCGGCTGTGTTCAGCTTTCCTATGTTGGCGTCTTCATACAATTTTGTCATGAAGTCTACAGATGGCAGGAATTGAGGGTGTGAGACAAAGGTCTTACATCAAATTCTTAATCTGAATTTACTTTTTCCTTTCTGATTTATTGCAAACCACTATTAACCCAATCTACAGTGCACACGTAAAGAATCAACAATAACCTAGAAAGAAGCTCTTGAGTGTCAAGGGATTTGGACTTTCTTATAAGTAGTGGACAACAATTTTTTAATACGTGAGCCATGGACAGGGATAATTTAGTAAGATTAATCTGTTACTGGAAATTCTTTAACCAAAACTTATTTATGGTCTTGATGTTTGCACGCCACCATTTATAATAAAACGCCCTGAATTGTACATTGTCGTAATGGTTAATGTTTAATTTTGCTAAGTGAATCTTACCTCAAAAAAGTTATCTGTGAAACACAGTACTGTTCTTGGGATTCAAAGAGTAATGAGAAGTGAAAAAAATAAGACAAATTACAACATATAAATATTAAAATAAGTTCTTATGCTAATATATTTGTCCAAGAACCCAAAAATGTTTAAAGATTTATTGCAACAGTTCATAATAGTGAAAAATTGGAAAACCTATACAATTAATTAGGGGTCAATGGTTGTAGCCACAGATTATGGTTAACTTAAGTAAAAAAGAATTTAGTTGGCAGGATGCCTAGCTACCACATGGAGGTAGGAAACCTGGGACCTCAGAATTCCTTAAAGGAGGACCTAGCTGCCTTTCCCCCCAACTCCAACAAATCTAACTTGTCTATTATACAGCTTATCAATGCCTATCAGTACAGAACTGAAAAAAATCATGGTACATCCATATATTGGATTACAACTGTTCAAAACAATAGCAGAAGTGTGTGATGAAAATATCCAAAATATATTTACAATGAAAAACACTGGGCATCTCGGTGGCTCATTTGGTTAAGGGTATGACTTCAGCTCAGGCCATGATCTCTCGGTTCATTGGTTCAAGCCCTGAATCGGGCTCAGCAGTGACAGCACAGAGCCTGCTTGGTATTCTCTCCCTCTCTCTCTGTCTTTCTCTGCCCCTCTCCCACTCGTGCCTCTCTGTCGCAAAATAAATGAATTTAAAAAAAAAAAAAAAAAACCTAAATGCAGCTGCAGTATAATATATGGTATCAGCCTATTTTTGTAAAAAAATATTTGTAATTTGTGTATATATGTAGAAACATCTGAGGGCACCTCACTGGCTCAGTCGGTTTAGTGTCCAACTGTAGATATCAGCTCAGGTCATGATTCCAGGGTCATGGGATCAAGCCCTACATGGTGCTCTGTGCTGAGCATGGAGCTGTATATGATTCTTTCTCCCTCAGCCCCTCTCTCTCACTTGCACTCTATCTAAAAAAAACCAAAAAACAAAAAAACCATACATACATACATACATAAATAAATAGATAATGATAAATGAAACATCTGAAGAGATTCAAGATAATTTCTGGAGAATGGACATACTCGTATGTTTTAATTTCCTAAAACCTAAATTTGTATTAAAATTAATTTGTATTACTTACAACTTAAGACATAAAAACACTATGTCACATAAAAAATAATTATCCAAATGAGAAATAAAAGACCTAAATTAGGGTAGTAAGAGTGAAAATAAAGTGGAGGTTGGATACCATGAACATTTCAGAGAAAGAATTATAGATTTTATTGGCTAAGAAGATAAAGATACAAACTTCTTAATTCTAGGTAACAGAATAGTGCCCATGGACAAAATAAAGTCAGTAAGTACTCTGGAAGTGATCAATTTGAATACTCAGAATTTTTTTATTGGACATATGGATCTATGCATCTAGATCTAATGGAAGAAGTTGTATTTGGGAATCATAAATGAATATATAAAGAAGTGCAGAGAGAACTATTTTAAGGGGGTGTGGGGGAAGAACCAATATTTACAGGATGACTATGAAGGAAATCATAGAGGAAAAACAACAGGAACTTGTCATGACTTCTTTGTGATACTACCATTTTTCAATCCCACCAATCAACATCACATCCCAGAGCCATTCCATGACAAAAACTTCCTAAATATTAACAATACTGAAGAAATTGTTACTGAAGTGTGACTTATTTCTCTGTAATCTAAAGGGGAGGGGGTGCCTGGGTAGCTTAGTTGAGTGTCCGACTTTGGCTCAGGGCATGATCTGACTTCATGAGTTGGAGCCCCACATCAGGCTCAATGCTATTAGCTTAGAGCCCTCTTCAGATCCTCTGTCCCCCTCTCTGTCCCTCCCCCACTTGTATGCTCACTCTCTCTCTCTCTCAAAAGTAAACATTTAAAAAAAAATTTTAAGGGGCGCCTGGGTGGCGCAGTCGGTTAAGCGGCCGACTTCAGCCAGGTCACGATCTCACGGTCCGTGAGTTTGAGCCCCGCGTCGGGCTCTGCGCTGACGGCTCGGAGCCTGGAGCCTGTTTCAGATTCTGTGTCTCCCTCTCTCTGACCCTCCCCTGTTCATGCTCTGTCTCTCCCTGTCTCAAAAATAAATAAAACGTTAAAAAAAAAAAAAAAAGATTTAAAAAAAAAATTTTAAGGCGTGGTTCTGTTCTTCAAATACTCAACTACACAGTACAATTTTAACTGAAGCTACTCTCCCAACCCTGTTTGTCACCTATTACAAGTTTGTTAATGGACAAATAAATGCTCATAACAAAATTTTTAATTAGATGAACGTATAATCCTATCACCTGCAGAACTAATATTGATGCATCTTTCCTAGTCTTTTCAATGCCTCTTATTACATATATGGAAATATTTACAGAACAATTTCTAATTATCAAACCCAAACACTTTACCATCTCATTGTGCTTCCAGCCATCCTGACACACAGAAGTTATTTGGTTAGGATCACATAACTAGAATTTAAAACCTGCTATTTACAGGGGCCTGCGTGGCTCAGTCAGTTAAGGGTCTGACTCTAGATTAAGGCTCACATCATGATCTCACAGTTTGTGAGTTCAAGCCCCAAGTCAACTTCTGCACTGACAGCATGGAGCCTGCCCCATGCTCTCTGCCCCTCCCCAGCTCACTCTAAGTAAATTAACTAAAACAAAAAAACAAAAAACCTGTATTTACATTGCAGACTCCAAAGCCCAATCTTAACTACAAAACTGCAATCTCTTTCCCCTATCCCCCATTTAACACAGCTTCAACATTTCCCAGGTTAACAGTAGTAATTTATTGGCAGCTTGACCTCTTATTATGTGAATACACCTATTTACCTTCCATTAGCCAGATGTATTTGTTTTTTGCTAGTATAAATAACCCTGTGATTAACATCTTTGCATCAAAATCTGTCCCTATGATTACCTTATTGCCAATAGTTATTTAAAAACAAATAGGCACCCGAGTGACTCAGTCAGTTAAGCATCTGATTTTGGCTTAGGTCATGATCTCAGGGTTTGAGTTTGAGTCCTGCACAGAGCTCCATGCTGACAATGTAGAGCCTGCTTGGAATTCTTTCTCCCTATCTCTCTGCACCACCCCCCAACAATATAAATAAATAAACTTTAAAAAAATTTTTTATGAATAAATAACGAGGGACACCTGGGTGGCAGTCTGTTGAGCAGCCGATTTTGGCTCAGGTCATGATCTTGTGGTTCATGGGTTCAAGCCCCACGTGGGGCTCTATGATGACAGCTCGGAACCTGGAGCCTGCTTTGGATTCTGTCTCCCTCTCTCTCTCTCTCTCTGCCCCTCACTTGCTCACACTCTATGTATCTCTTTCTCTGTCTAAAACTAAATAAACATTAGGGTGCCTGGGTGGCTCAGTCAGTTAAGCGTCCCACTTCAGTTCAGAACATGATCTCACAGCTTGTGAGTTATGAGGCCCACATGAGGCTCTGTGCTGACAGCTCAGAGCCTAGAGCCTGCTTCAGATTCTGTGACTGCCTCTTCCCTGCTCACACTCTCTCTCTCTCAAAAATAAATATTTTTTTAAAAACTCAAAAAAAATTTTAATAAATTAATAAATAAATAAAATAAGGAAATACACACACAATTGGCAAGTAACAGTTGCCAGTAATCCTCTGTTTTCAGTTTCTTAGCTTTCATGTAGAATGTACAATTATAATAAGATAGGCTGAAGGAGAACAAAGGTAGTGTTGATATACAACAGAGACACTCTAAAACAGCATTTGAAAGCAAAGTTCATGTTGTTCAACATTAGCAGCAAGAAGGAATAAGAAAAGTGAGGCTGTCATAGAAAAGCCAATTTATTATTACTAATGTTAGCTTTTGTGGAGGATTTTAGGTCACATATTAGCAGTCTCCAATAATGTGACCATTACCTATAATCAAAACTTTTCAAAAATAAAATTATATACATATAATGTATAATATAATACAAATATTTTTTCTATCCGTTAATTTCCAAAGCATGCTCATTCATATCTACTGACCAATAGTACATAAATATCCTTTTATGATAGGCCAGGACATCCATTTTCTCCCAATTATACAAAAACAAATGCAAAATAGTGTTACGTGACTTCCTTGTCTGAAATAATAAGACTGTGTGTACATACATACATTTAAATCCCTTTATTCCCATTCCATGTTTTTGGCTGAACTTTATTCATATAATATCTGCCCTTCTTATAGGACCTTCTCTTGTGAAAGGCATCACTATCCAGTTACCCAAGCCAAATCTCCTTCTCCATCCCCCCACCTCTAGTCATCGAGTGCTAACAAGACATCTTCTTAAATCTTTCTGGAATGGATCTCCTCTCCATTAGAATTCCCTTTTGCAAGTCCACTTCTTCATAAGTCTGAACAAAAGATTTTAATTGCTCTGCTGCAGTTTTCTCTTCTTTAGTTAGTGGTGACAGCTAAAAAACAAATGAGAAAATCTTTATTTCAAAATCTGTAAAAACTATGTAATTTAGTTAATTTCTGCTTTTTTTTTTTTATGTTTCCATAAGCTCATACTATGTCTATAATCACAAATTAGGAAGGCAGGATAAAATAGATATTTGGCTATCCAAATACAAGGTACTTTTTAAATGTTTGAGCTTTCAAAGAACTTGCAATTAAGTTTAATAAACAAAACCAATAAACAGTTTAAGGACTGTAATTTAACAAAACTAAATAAGTCACATTTGACTGCTATATTCTAAAAGCATTTTGAGAAAGAAATGTGAATAAAATAGTCTGGAAGTTTCCTCAGAAGTGGAGAACTAAATTGAACTAAATTTTGAAGGATAATTGAGATGTTTTTAGCTGCAAGTAACAGGAATACATTTAAAAATGGATAAATAATAAGGAAATTTATAATCACAGCACAATAATTACAGAAAAAGGTCAGACTTCAGGACTGGTTTATTCCGCAGCTCAACATAAAGACTGGGTTTTTCCACCTTATCTAATATCCTTGGTGGTGGTTTATCCTCAGGCTGAAAGGAAAAATGGCTCTAGCAGTTCTAGGTATCACATCTATACATAATGTTTAGAAGAAGAAAAGAAGTTTTCTTTTCCTAGAGGTCTCTCAGCAGTGAGGAAACTCTAATTTCCTACGTCTAGATTTTCCCTTCTCACATGTCACATGGGTTACAAACCCATTCCTGAGTGAATTTAGTTAAAAGAAAATCCATTTCCCTTGCCAATGAGATGCACGCCCTGAAGCTGAGGAAAGCACCAACTTTGCCCCAGACACGAGCTAGGGATGGCACACATCTCAAGAAAGTCAGTGTTCTACTGGGCAGCAAGGGCGAATAGATGCTGAGAAAACAACCCAGCAAACAGTATCTGCCTAAAGCAGGTAGGAGCAAACAGCAAAAGGAAGAATAGAAGCCAAATGGAAATGTAAAGGACTTTCATAGGGCACTAACCAATGGGCTAGCTAAAACAGGGTTAATGGGGAAATTATACAAAGTACAACGTGAAGAATCAAATAGTTACAACTCCGCCTAACTATATAGGTCATCTCTAGAGAGACTGCCGAATCTGGAACACACTATACCTACAGAATAAGAATCTCTAGAGCAGTGCTGTCCACCAGAACTTTCTGTGATGCTGAAAATATTCTATATCTGTGCTGTCTAATCAGTAGATGAAGAACTGATTTTTTTATTTTATTTAATTACTTTAAATTTTAATTTAGGGGCACCTGGGTGGTTCAGTCAGTTAAATGTCTGACTACAGCTCAGGTCATGATCTCATGGTTCATGAGTTCAAGCCCCACATCAGGCTCCGGGCCATGGAGCCTACTTCGGATTCTGTGTCTTCCTCTCCCTCTCTGCCCCTTCCCTGCTCGCTCTCTCTCTCTCTCTCTCTCTCTCTCTCTCTTTGAAAATAAATAAAAAACATTAAAAATTTTTAAAAATAATAATACATTTTAATTTGTATGGCCACATTTGGCTATTGGGCTGCCCAGCTGGTTTGGCTGATCAAGCCAATATTTACCAAAAATATTCACATAGATAAAATGAAAAACAATCATATGCCTTTCTGCAACCCAAATAATTACAGAATTTCCCTCTTCTATCTCAAAAACAGGAAATGGTATTATTCTGAAAGGACTTTGTTCTCCATGAGTCCATGTTTCTTGTTGTGATAACTGTTCAAGAGATTTCAGACGACCTGTTTCATAAATTTTCAAAGAATTTTTCCAGGAATTAACCAATCTAAAACTTGTAGAAAATTTTCTTCCTTAATACAAATGTTTCAGAGCTCAGTGGAATACCACACATTCTGTTTTTAATACCTTTTTAATTATATTTGTTTTGGGGGTTTGTTTTGGTCATTTTTATTTTGGAACCAATCTAGTCCTGTGTGTGTGTGTGTGTGTGTGTGTGTGTGTGTGTGTGTGTGTGTCTTGGTGGTCACCTTTATAATTAAGTGTATTTAAGCCTTAATGTCTTTATATTAACTAAAAAGTATTCCTTTCGCCTCCTTTTCTGTTCTCACCTCCCTATTTATTTTTTAATATTATAAATTCAAGTCCCATTTTTTAATATTATCAATTCAAACATATTTTCTATCCTTGCACTCTTATAAAGACTATAACAAGGGGAGTGCCTGCGTGGCTCAGTTGGTTGAGCTTCCAACTCTTGATTTCGGCTCGGGTGGTGATCCCAGGGTGGTAGGATTGAGCCCCTTGTCGGCTCCTCGCTGAGAGCAGAACCTGCTTGGGATCCCCTCTCTCTCCCTCTCTCTCTCTGCCCCTCTCTCCCACTCACGCTCTCTCTCTCTCTAAAAGAAGTAGAATGAAAAAAAAAAAGATATAGCAAGATAATACCTGAACAGTTTTACTTTCTATTTGCTTTCTGTTGTCTATAAAAAAGCAATATTTGCCTTAAGTAAGTTTATCCCTATATCGTTCTTCATGTTCCCAAAATAATCTTAAAGGCCCTTTTGGTTATTTTAGAAAATTTCCGAAGCCTCAACTTAATCTAGCCTTTGGCTTTCATAAGTATTCTCACAGTTCTGTCCCTATGACTGACACACCTCTTTCTACACTTCCTTTATAAGGTCTACCTTACATGTCTTTTAAATTCTGGGCTCATAGAACTATTTTTGTTTATACAACTCTCTACAGACGCCATTTTCTTTTCTTCCACATTTTGATCATGAAAATTTTCTCTAAACTTTCTACTATCTCATTTTTAAAGTAGTAGATACAAGCCCCACCACATCTGACATTTCCCAACATGGCCATCATTGAATCGAAAATATTATCTCCTTCTTCAAGGTTTATAACCAACCTTTCAGTCATCTCTCCTTATTTGTAATGTAATCCAAAGTAAAAGCTCCATTAGTTTTCTACCTTAAATATAATTATTGCTCATTGCTGATACTTCTTTTTTATTTTTTTTTTCAGAGACAGAGAGAGCACCAGTGGGGGAGAGGGGCAGAGGGAGAGAGAGAGAATCTCAAGTAGGATCCCCACTCACCATGGAACCCAGTACAGGGCTCAATCCCACATCCCTAGGATCATGACCTTACCCAAAAGCAACAGGCAAATGTTCAACTGACTGAGCCACACAGGTGCCCCTGCAGGTACATCTTTTAAGTGAATGAAGAACTTTACAAATAATTAGATGACTGAAATCCTCTATCACTATTATAACTATTTTCTATACCACTTTTTAATCTTAGTCAGAAATATAGTTTTTACTGACTGTACCCAGTGGGGACAATTTTTATTACCACAGCATTCAAAATATCACTTTTCAGGGCATCTGTGTTGGTTAAACATCCGACTTCGGCTCAGGTCGTGAACTCACAGTTTGAGAGTCTGAACACTGTGTCGGGCTCTGTGCTGACAGCCTGAAGACTGCTTCACATTCTGTCTCACTCTCTCTCTGCCCCTCCTCTTCTTGTGTGTGTGCTCTCTCTCTCAAAAATAAACATTTAAAACAAACAAAAAAACCCAAAATAGTGACTTTTATTTCACCCACCTAAATTTATCCTGTGCTTCAACAAATTTATGGATTTCTGTACATATATGTTGATATGTACATTTAGAACTACATTTAATCTCTCAAGATGTTTCCTTAGAACAAGTTTATATGCTTCTATTTTCACACTCTGATCACCAACAATGAAGAATATGCCTTGAGTTGTGTGTATGTATGTATATATATATATATATATATATATATATATATATACTGCTATCATAAATATACTGTTTTTGCATTTTACTTATTAGTATGTGTCATGACCCTTACTGTTTTTTGTTTGTTTGTTTTTTATTGTTTGTTTGTTTTAAGGAGATAGAAGTTTATTGAATATACCACAAGGGAGCAGTGGGCAGGACAGCAGAGGAGATATCTGCCACACCCTTCCTGTTTTAAACTCCTACTTCCTATTCCCTCTGTGACCCCCTCTTTTTTCCCCAAATTTTAGAGAGAGAGCATGAGTTGGGGAAAGGGGCAAACAGAGAGAGAATCTTTTTTTTTTTTTCAACGTTTATTTATTTTTGGGACAGAGAGAGACAGAGCATGAACGGGGGAGGGGCAGAGAGAGAGGGAGACACAGAATCGGAAACAGGCTCCAGGCTCTGAGCCATCAGCCCAGAGCCCGACGCGGGGCTCGAACTCACGGACTGTGAGATCGTGACCTGGCTGAAGTCGGATGCTTAACCGACTGCGCCACCCAGGCGCCCCAAACAGAGAGAGAATCTTAAGCAGGCTACACACTCAGCACAGAGCCTGATGTGGGGCTTGATGCCACGATCCTGAAATCATGACCTGAGCTGAAATCAAGAGTTGGATGATCAACCTACTGAGCCACCCAGGCACTCCTCTCTCTATGTCCTTTCTAATCACTCTTTCCTCCGCCACTATTCATTCTCCCCATGACATAATATCTGAGGTATATAACACCTGAGGTACACCCGGGGCACCTGGGTGGCTCAGTCAGTTAAGCATCCAACTTCCGCGTTAGATCATGATCTCAGTTTGTGAGTTTGAACCCAGCATTAGGCTCTCTGCTGTCAGCACAGAGCCTGCTTCAGAACGACTGTCCCTCCCCCTCCCCTGCTTTCATGCACACATGTACAATCTCTCTCTCTTAAAAATAAATACATATTTAAAAAAAAAATTAAAGGCAGCTCTTCCTGCCCAGGGATCCTGTCCCGTGCTTTAATAAAATCACCTTTTTGCACCAAAAAAATAAAACAAAACAAAACAACCATCTGAAATACATCAAAGGTATCATTTCATTATTTTTTAAATTTTTACAATGTTTTTATTTTGTTTTTGACATAGAGAGTGAGCATCTGGGGAGGGGCAGAGAGAGGAGACACAGAATCAGAAGCAGGCTCCAGGCTCTAAGCTGTCAGCACAGAACCTGACACGGGGTTTGAACTCACAGACAGTGAGATCATGACCTGAGCTGAAGTCGGATGCTTAACCAACTGAGCCACCCAGGTGCCACTGAAGGTACCATTTGAAAAATTTAATCAGGTACTATTCTCTTTTCTGCCATTGGTAATATAAAGAATTATTGACCAAATTAACCTTGGTAATCAACCTTTGAGATTTATTCTCACTACCAGCCTGTAATTCAAGTATCTTAAACCAAATTTAGTTCAGGGTTGGTAAAAAAATATAAACAAACAAACAAATAAAACCCCATGTATTCTGCCCCTAGCTGCATGCCCGTAATGATAGCTTTTGTGCAACACCCAAACACAGTTCCTTAATACAGCACTCTAAGCAGGTATTACCAGTTAACTGGTTGGAGTTGACACCAGAGATAAAAAAAATTATATAGATGTCTTTTGTCCATATAATTAAGTTCTACTCTATGATTCCAACTACATGCAAACTATCTTTTCTTTTGAAAGCCCTCAACTTTGGGGACACCTGGGTTGATTTTGGCTCAGGTCATGATCTCATGGTCATGAGATAGAGACCCATGTCAGGATCCACACTGAGTATGGAGCCTGCTTCGGATTCTCACTCTCTCCCAATGCTCCTCCCCTGTGTTTGTGCGCACTCTCTCTCTCTCTCTAAAAAAAAAAAAAAAAAAGAAAGAGAAAAAGAAAGCCTTCAACTTTGCCTTAATAGTAAATGAAAATTCTACCAAATCCTTCAGTTGGCTATTTAAGATGATACTGCCTAGGTCAGCAGTTCATATTGGTGTTTTTTTTTACTCCATTATATCTGAAGAGTTTTACATAATCAGTGATAAAGGTTCACAATTACAAGGATTTTTACAAGAAATCAGAGGGCAATGAGGAATGGAGAAAGGGAATGAAGGTCAGGATTCCCCAAGCCCACCAACCCAACTGTAGAAAAGGAGAACTAAAACAAGTCACTGGTATAGATGCTTTCCAGATTTCTCAGTCTCACTAGTTCTAAAACGAACCACAAGCTGGTAGATTTAATAAGCATTAGAAATGTTTCTCTTCTGCCATGGCTGTATAATCAAAGATAGCACACCTCTTTAGTAACCACGTCAAGTCCACATGCTTATTTTAAAACAAAAGGAGATAAGAACTATTATACTTCAGGAATCAGGAAAATCTCATTTCTATCAACAGTTCAAACTGAATGCTGAATCTCAAAATGAAAATGGGGGCTCATCTTTCAAAGAGACACTCAAAATTAAAACTCTACAAATCCAACTTGTCAATTGGAAGCATTACCTCCACATCTGTTTGCTTTTGTAGTTCTTGTATCATGGTCATCGTCTTATTGACAGTAGCACAAATGCGGTTCTTACTCTCTTTCTGTTCTATACCAATCGGTTTAAAGCGGGCATACAAAGTTTGATATCGAGACTTTATTGCTGACAATTCCTTTAAGAGTGTAACTGGATTTCTCTATATCAGGGAAAAAAATAATATATTAAATTGTGAAAAGGAAAAGTTAAGCTTCCTTTAAGAATTAGAGTATGTACAACACATTCTACCATCCATTTAATTGAACACTGTATTTAATTACACAACTGTGTAATAGAGGATGGGAGGAGAGGAATAAAGAAGCATAAGACCTAAATCCTATTCTCAAGTAATTTAAAGCTTAGGTCCAGAAATAACCCACAGATGCACACAAAATAGCAATATTAAAATAAGCAAATAAGGTGACATTAGATAAATAACATTTAATACATAGTTCACCATAATTAATTACATGTTATTTTTAAAATACAATTCTAAATACTATTCAGAAGGTGATTAAAGGAACGATTTTGTTCTTAATGAGTAAGAAAATTTAAAACTACATATCATAAAATTCTTAAACATACTGTCATGAGGCTAAAGTATGTATAAGTACCAATTAATTGACTTTCCTATACAAATTCACACCAACTCAAGAGACTATAGGTTACGTTGGTTTTTCAAATTCATTTTAACGTTTATTTATGTTTGACAAACAGAGATAGAGTGCAAGCAGGGGAGGCGCAGAGAGAGAGGGAGACACAGAATCCAAAGCAGGCTCAAACCCATGAACCAGGAGATCATGACCTGAGCCGAAGATGGACACTTAACCGACTGAACTACCCAGGAGCCCGTTCAAATTCATTTTAAATGTTTCTTTATTTTGAGAGAGAGAGCACATGCGCAACTGAGCTGGGGAGGGGCAAAGAAGGAGGGTGGGGGAGAGAATCCCAAGCAGACCCCATGCCCAGCAAGGAGCCCAACAGGGGGGTCTCAATCCCACGACTGTGAGATCATGACCTAAGCCAAAATCAAGAGTCGGTTAATCAAGATGCTTACCTGAATGTGATATCCAGGCGCCCCTCAAATTCATTTCAGAATATAAACAGTATTCCATAAATGCATTTCAAAAGGGTCCTTTCTGACACTTGGTAATTCTTTTCATTCCCTGATGGCTCCTTAGCAAACCCTGCAATACTAACTATTCCAAACTTTCTCCACTCCCTCCAGTTAGCATCTACTCCTTCTTGGCACAAGACCTCACCAACTATTATACGAAGATAATAGAAAATATCTAGTAGAAACACCATCTTCCTGCCTTTTCATCTGAAAAGGAAAACATCAATGGGTATTCTCATCCCTACTCAGCCCCTAGCACTACCACTATTATTGTTGTTTCCTCCCCACATCCTCCACAGCCTTAAGTTTCCTATATTTCTATAACCTTTTCAATATCTCCCTTTGTACAGACTTCAAATATATATATACAACTTCTCTATATTGGGGAGAAATGAACTCCTGGGGAGAAATTAACTCCTTCTCCTTACTCTGTTGTCGCTTTAAAACCAGTTTCATTCTTCTCACTCCATTCCCACCAACTGTCCAGGTCCTATAATAATAACATCCCATAGACGAACATCCTTTGCCAAATTTTTGCAAACAAGCAAAAGATAAGCTTGTCCAATAGCATATAATTTGGATACCCTTTCTCATGTTTTCTTCTTGTTCCTATCTTCTTAAAATGAACTCTTGATTTCTATAAAACTATATATACTATCTTGGTTATCTTCCTACTCTTCAGATATCTCCTTCATGGACTTTATCTCCTGGCTGTGACAGAGACTCAGTTTATGGCCCCCTACTCCTTGTTTCCTTGGAGATTTTTCTCTAAGCTTTTGATGATATTAATAGTAAATAAAGATGATTCTCACAAGAAGGAAAAAGAAGAGAAACTCTAACTTAAAACTGTTAAAATAATCCTTCAGGTAGTGATCAAGACCTATAGAATGAGCAATGGAAGTAGGAAAGGGACAGGGGCGCCTGGCTGGCTCAGTTGGAGGAGCACGTGACTCTTGATCTCAGGGTTGTGAGTTTGAGCCTCATGTACAAATGACTAAAAAAATAAATAAATAAAAACTTAAAAAAAAAAAAAAAAGAAGTAGGAAAGGGACAAAAGAGAGATACCATGAAAGCCATTACGAGGCAGTTGCAGTTGTGCTCTCTGAGTTTCTGTCTCTGTGTCTCGCCGTCCAGATGGCCTCCCAGAACTGCACCCCAGCCACTGCCAGCAAAGGAGCTGAGCCCAGCGGGGATGCCGCCCAGGGCCCCGTGGGCAAGAGGCTATAGCAGAAGCTAATGATCCTTATGATGTCTGGTGACAAAGGAATTTCTGCCTTCCCTGAATCAGACAAACTTTTCAAATGGGTGGGACCATCCATGAAGCAGCTGGCACAGTATATGAGGACCTGAGGTATAAGCTCTCCCTGGAGTTGCCCAGGGGCTACCCTTATAATATGCCTACAGTAAAGTTCCTCACGCCCTGCTACCACCCCAACGTGGACACCCAGGGTAACATCTGCCTAGACATCCTGAAAGATAAGTGGTCTGCACTGTATGACGTCAGGACCATCCTACTGTCCATCCAGAGCCTGCTAGAACCTAACATCAATAGCCCTTTAAACACACTTGCTGCTGAGCTCTAGAAAAACCCTATAGCATATAAGAAGTATCTGCAAGAAACCTATTCAAAGCAGGTCTCCAGCCAAGATCCCTGGCTGTCTACCCTCTTTCCTTGTGTTGTCTTTTTATTTTCTCCTTAGATCATCTGTCCTTTCCTTCATTTCTCCCTAGAACTCTGTATCTTAAACTGTGGTGTTATTTTTGTTTTGTTTCTGTTTTTTAAATTAAGTCTCTGGTTGAGCCCTTGTGATGACTATATTAAGTAAATACATTGGGTTTTTAAAAACAGGGGCGCCTGGGTGGCGCAGTCGGTTAAGCATCCGACTTCAGCCAGGTCACGATCTCGCGGTCCATGAGTTCGAGACCCGCGTCGGGCTCTGGGCTGATGGCTCAGAGCTTGGAGCCTGTTTCCGATTCTGTGTCTCCCTCTCTCTCTGCCCCTCGCCCGTTCATGCTCTGTCTCTCTCTGTCCCAAAAATAAATAAACGTTGAAAAAAAAAATTTTTTTTAAACAAACAAAAAAAAGGAAACACTTAAGAGAACTTAGTGGTATGTTTGATAGGAGCAAAGAAATAATAGATGACACCAAATGTATAGTCTGGTATATAAAGGAATGTGTATATTATGATGCCTTTCCAGGTGTCTTCTCAGTATATACCCCAATGATATTGAGACCTGTCCTCATTGGCTAGAGATTTACTATACCCGTCCTTAGAAAAACAAAAAACATACAGAGAAACAGCTAGCTAAAAGCCTAAATTCCAATTTTATGGATGTAAAACATCCAAGTTGCTACAAGATTACCATGGTTTGCAGCCATGCTTAGACAGTGGCTCTTTGGGTAGGCTGTTCAACAGTGTTGTGCCACCCAACAGAAGGAAAGGCCAGACTCACAGAACGGTGTTCATTGAGAAGAAAGCAACACTAATAATCCACACAACGTCTTGAATTTGTGTTATATTGCAGAAAGCCTTATCAATTCAGTAATTCCAGTTAATCTACCAAGATAATGTAATTATGTTTAATTTTGTAAGGTATATAGCAGTGATCTCCTATTTTGGTATCAGTTTTTCAATAAAGTTTTGATTATGGGCAAAAAGAAAGAAAGATCTGCAAAGAAAATGCTCAAAAGAAAACAAAATTATCTTTCTGAAACAAATATAGGTGAGGAACATGGTAACAGGAGTTTGTAGTTTACTATATCTTTATATTTAAGTGGATTCTATTGAAAAGTGTTGACTTTTATTTATGCACAATTACCGACAGACTCCAAATCACAGTAGACTAGAATAAGGATAATGCAGCTAAACAAAATTATATGTATGTATGTGGATATGAACACACACACACACACACACACAATCATAGAGGTTGGTACATAGTAATGTTCAATGAATGTTTATTGCACTATCACCATGTAGAGATATTAGAAGTAAGTCTAACTGGTTACTTTCTTGTTCCTTGATGTATGTATGTGTGTGTGTATATATATATATATATATATATATATATATATATATATATATATAAAATCATTTGACCTAATGTCAGTGAACTCAACAAACATTAAGATCATGGTTTTCTTCCCAAATATAACACAAATAAAGGGGGAGTTATTAGATAAATATTATGAGTATTTAAAGTTATAGTTGCTCAGGGCACCTAGCTGGCTCAGTTGGTAAAGCATTCGATTTTTGATCTCAGGGTTGTGAGTTTGAGCCCCGCATTGTGTGTGGAGATTACTTAAAAATAAAATCTTTAAAATAAATAAACAAATGGGGCACTTAGGTGGCTCAGTCGGTTAGGCATCTGACTTCAGCTCATGTCATGATCTTGTGGTTTTTGAGTTCAAGCCCTGCATCAGGCTCTGTGCTGACAGTTCAGAGCCTGGAGCCTGCTTCAGATTCTGTGTCTCCCTCTCTCTCTGCCCCCTCCTGCTCATGTTCTGTCACTCTCGCTCTCAAAAAATAAACATTAAAAAAAATTTTTAGTGAAATAAAGTAAGTAAATAAATAAAAAGTTATAGGACCTCAAAACATGACAGAGAATTACCATATGATCCAGCAATTCTACCTCTAGGTATATATAGAAAAGAAGTGAAAACAAGGACCCAGGGGCACCTGGGTGGTTCAGTCAGGTAAGCATCCAACTGTTGATTTCACTCAGGTCATGATCTCATGGTCGGGAGATGAAGCCCCATGTTGGGCTCCATGCCGGATGTGGAGTCTGCTAAAAAGTCTCTCTCTCCCTCTCCCTGCCCCTCTCCCTGTCCCTCCCTTGCTTGCACCTGTGCGTATGCTCTCTCTCTCGAAAACAAAAAAAGAAAACAAAGACCCAGAAAGATAAATAAATGTACATATGAGTATTATTCACAATACCCAAAAGATGGAAGCAACCTAAGTGTCCACTGACAGATAAATGGATTTTTTAAACATGGTATATACATACAATGGAATATTATTCAGCCTTAAAAAGGAGGGAAATCATGATATATGCTATACCATGGATGAACATCAAAGACATTACACTAAGTGAAATGACCCAGCTACAAATGGACAAAGTCAAGTTCATAAAGACAAAGAGTAGAATGGTGGTTGCCAGGGACTGAAGGGAGGGGGGAATGGAAGGTTATTGTTTAATGGGTGCAGAGTTTCAGTTTAAAAAGATGAAAAAGTTCTGAAGATGGGTAGTGATGATGGTTGCACAAAAATGTGAATATAATTAATACAATTGAAACTTGCACTCAAAAATGGTTAAAATGATAGATTTTAAGCTATACATATTTTACCACAATGGAGAAAAAAGAATGTAAAATGGTACAACGGCTTTGGAAAACAATTTGGCGGTTCCTGAAAATATTAAACGTAGAGTTACTATACGGCCATCAATTCCACTCTTAGATATAAACCAAAGAGAAATAAAAGGAAATACCCACACAAAAACTTCTTGGGTTCTTTTTTTTTTAAGATTTTTTTTGTTTTACATTTATTTATTTTTGAGAGACAGAGAGAGACAGAACGTGAATGGGGGAAGGGCAGAGAGAGGAGACACAGAATCTGAAGCAGGCTCCAGACTCAGCAAGCTGTCAGCACAGAACCCGACATGGGGCCCAAACCCATGTACCATGAGGTCATGACCTGAGCTGAAGTCAGATGGTCAACCGACTGAGCCATCCAGGCACCCCTTAAGATTTTATTTTTACTGGGCACCTGGATGGCTCAGTCAGTTAAGCCTCCAACTCTTGATCTCAGCTCAGGGCTTAATCTCAGGGTAATGAGTTCAAACCTCATGTTGGGCTCCATGTTAGGCATGAAGCCTACTTAAAAAAATGTAATTCAAAATAAAGAAGTAATAAATGAATACAATAAAGTTGAAGGACCCAAAATTAATACAGAGAAATTGGCTGCATTTCTATACACTAATAATTAAGTAGCAGAAAGAGAAATTAAGAAAACAATTCCATTTTTATTTGTACCAAAAAGAGTAAAATACCTGGGAATAAACTTGACCAAAGAGGTGAAAGACTTATACTCTGAAAACTAAAAAACACTAATGAAAGAAATTGAAGACAACACGAAGAAATGTTGATGGTCCATGCTTATGAATTGGAAGAATGAATATTGTTAAAATGTCCATACTACCCAAAGCAATCTATAGATTCAATGCAATCCCTATCAAAATACCAATAGCATTTTCACTGAACTAAAACAAATAATCCTAAAATTTTTATGGAACCACAAAGATCCCAAATAGCCAAAGCAATCTTGAGAAAGAAAAAAGCTGAAGGTATCACAACCCCAGATCTCAAGATATACTACAAAGCTGTAGTAAAACAGTACAGTACTGGCACAAAAATAGATACATAGATAAAAGGAATAAAACAGCCCAGAAATAAATCCACACTTATATGCTCAATTAATCTATAATAAATAAAAGAGGCAAGAATACACAATGGGGAAAAAACAGTCTCTTCAATAAATGATGCTGGGGAAACTGGACAGCTATATGCAAAAGAATGAAACTGGACTACTTTTCTTACACCACAGACAAAAATAAACTCAAAATGGATTTGGGACCTAAATGTGAGCCCTGACACCATAAAACCCCTATAAAAAAACCTAGGCAGTAATTTCTTTGACATTGGCTATAGAAATATTTTTCTAGAGGGGCGCCTGGGTGGCTCAGTCGGTTAAGCGTCCGACTTCAGCCAGGTCATGATCTCGCGGTCTGTGAGTTCGAGCCCCGCGTCGGGCTCTGGGCTGATGGCTCAGAGCCTGGAGCCTGTTTCTGATTCTGTGTCTCCCTCTCTCTCTGCCCCTCCCCCGTTCATGCTCTGTCTCTCTCTGTCCCAAAAATAAATAAACGATGAAAAAAAAAATTTTAAAGAAATATTTTTCTAGATATGTTTCCTCAGACAATAGAAATAAAAGCAAAAATAAAATATTAAGACTACATTATGGGGTGCCTGGGTGGCTCAATCAGTTAAGCATCTGACATCAGCTCAGGTCATGGTCTCACAGTTTGTGGAATCAACCCCTGCATCAGTTGCTGCACTGACAACTCAGAGCCTGGAGCCTGCTTCAGGTTCTATGTCTCCCTCTCTCTCTGATGCTCCCCCACTCATGTTCTGGCTCTGTCTCTCAAAAGTAATAAAACATTTTTAAAAATTAAAAAAAAAAAAAAAAACTATACCAAATTGCACAGCAAAGGAAACTGCCAACAAAACAAAAAAGCAACCTACTCAATGGGAGAAGATATTTGCAAATGATATATCAAATAATGGATTAATATCCAAAATATTAAAAGAACTCCCACAACTCAATACCAAAAAACCCCACAGAAAATCAGATTTAAAAATGGGCAAAGAAGACTAGGGATAAAGATGGCGGCACAGGAGGGTGCTGGGCTCACCTCGTCCTGCTGATTGATCACTTAGATTCCACCCACACCTGCCTAAATAATCCAGAAAACCTCCAGAAGACTAGCAGAACGGACTCTCCAAAGCCAAGCACAGACAAAAGGCCCACAGAAGAGGGTAGGAAGGGCAGAGAGATGGTGCATGCTGCACGGACTGGCGGGAGGGAGCCAGGGCAGCAAGAGGGGCAGCCCACCGGGCAAGGCAGAGCCCCTGAAGTCTGGCTTGCAAAAGTGGAGGGCCGGATACCGTGAGTTCTGACAGCCAGCGGGACTTAACATCTGGAATGTTAAAAGTCAACAGCTCTGCTCAGAGAGCGGGAAGGCGAGGACACCAGGAGGGAGAACTGTTGAACCCCGGAAGACAGAGCTCAGCTCAGCGGGGAACAAAGGCACTGGCCAGCACCATCTCCCTCTCCCATCCCTCAGTCGTAATCCCAAAGGGAACCAGTTCCCATCACCAATCTTGCTTGCACCGCACAAGAACCCAATGCTGTGCTTGGATACATCCCTCTGATGGGTCTTCCTCCCTCCCCGAGCTGCAGGGCCCCTCCCGCAGGGGACCACCGACAGCAAAGCAAGCTAAGCCTGCCCCTCCCGCCCCTGTGCACCTTGTGGTTCCACCCCAGCTAATACGCCAGATCCCATTAAAGCAGCACCACAAGCCTGGTAGTGTGCAAGTAGCCTGACAGGGGCCACACCACTCCACAGTGAGTCCTGCCCCTGGGAGAGGGGAATATAAGGTACACACCAGTCTGACTGTGGCCTCAGCGGTGGGCTGGGGACAGACATCAGGTCTGACTGCAGCCCCACCCACCAACACAAGTTACTCCAAACAGCACAGGGGAAGTGCCCTGCAGTTCTGCGCCACCCCAGGGAATACCCAAAATGATGAAATGGAAGAACTCTCCTCAAAAGAAACTCCAGGAAGTAGCGACAGCTAATAAATTGATCAAAAACAACTTAAGCAATACAACGGAACAAGAATTTAGAATAATAGTCATAAAATTAATCACTGGGCTTGAAAAAAGTATAGAGGACAGCAGAGAATCTATTGCTACATAGATCAAGACCTAATTAATAGTCATGAGGAGCTAAAAAATGCTATAAAAATGAGATGCAAAATAAAATGGAGGCGACCACAGCTCGGATTGCAGAGGCAGAGGAGAGAATAGGTGAATTAGAAGATAAAATTATGGAAAAAGAGGAAGCTGAGAAAAAGAGAGATTAAAAAATCCAGGAGTATGAGGGGAGAATTAGAGAACTAAGTGATGCAATCAAACAAAATAATATCCATATAATAGGAATTCCAGAAGAGGAAGAGAGACAGAAAGGGGCTGAAGGGGTATTTGAACAAATCAGTTGAGAACTTCCTGGGGAAGGAACTGATCTGGGGAAGGAAAAAGGCATTGAAATCCAAGAGGCACACAGAACTCCCTTCAGACGTCAACTTGAATCGATCTTCTGTATGACATATCATAGTGAAACTGGCAAAATACAAGGATAAAGAGAAAATTCTGAAAGCAGCGAGGGATAAACACGCTCTAACATATAAAGGGAGACCCATAAGACTAGTGGCAGACCTATCTACTGAAACTTGGCAGGCCAGAAACAACTGGCAGGAAATCTTCAATGTGATGAACAGAAAAAATACGCAGCCGAGAATCCTTTATCCAGCAAGTCTGTCATTCAGAATAGAAGAGATAAAGGTCTTCCCAAACAAAAACTGAAGGAATTCATCACCACTAAATCAGCCCTACAAGAGATCCTAAGAGGGATTCTGTGAGTGAAATGTTGCAATGACCACAAAGTACCAGAAACATCACTACAAGCATGAAACCTACAGACATCACAATGACTCTAAACCCGTATCTTTCTATAATAACACTGAACGTAAATGGACCAAATGCACCAACCAAAAGACATAGGGTATCAGAATGGATGAAAAAACAAGACCCATCTATTTGCTGTCTACAAGAGACTCATTTTAGACCTCAGGACACCTTCAAATTGAAAGTGAGGGGATGGAGAAATATCTATCATGCTACTGGAAGTCAAAAGAAAGCTGGAGTAGCCATACTTATATCACACAAACTAGACTTTAAATTAAAGGCTGTAACAAGAGATGAAGAAGGGCATTAAATAATAATTACAGGGTCTATCCATCACGAAGAGCTAACAATTATAAATGTCTATGCGCCAAATACCGGAGCCCCCAAATATATAAAACAATTAATCACAAACATAAGCAACTTTATTGATAAGAATGTGGTAATTGCAGGGGACTTTAATACTCCACTTACAACAATAGTTAGATCATCTAGACACAGGATCAATAAAGAAGCAAGGGCCCTGAATGATACATTGAATCAGATGGACTTGACAGATATATTTAGAACTCTGAATCCCAAAGCAACAGAATATACTTTCTTCTCAAGTGCACATGGAACATTCTCCAAGATAGATCACATACTGGGCCACAAAACAGCCCTTCATAAGTATAAAAGAATTGAGATCATACCATGCACACTTTCAGACCACAATGCTATGAAAGTTGAAATCAACCACAGGAAAAAGTCTGGAAAACCTCCAAAAGCATGGAGGTTAAAGAACACCCTACTAAAGAATGAATGGGTCAACCAGGCAATTAGAGAAGAAATTAAAAAATATATGGAAACAAACGAAGATGAAAATACAACAATCCAAACGCTTTGGGATGCAGCAAAGGCAGTCCTGAGAGGAAAATACATTGCAATCCAGGCCTATCTCAAGAAACAAGAAAAATCCCAAATACAAAATCTAACAGCACACCTAAAGGAAATAGAAGCAGAACAGTAAAGACACCCCAAACCCAGCAGAAGAAGAGAAATAATAAAGATCAGAGCAGAAATAAACAATACAGAATCAAAAAAACTGTAGAGCAGATCAATGAAACCAAGAGTTGGTTTTCTGAAAAAATAAACAAAATTGATAAACCTCTAGCCAGGCTTCTCAAAAAGAAAAGGGAGATGACCCAAATAGATAAAATCATGAATGAAATGGAATTATTACAACCAATCCCTCAGAAATACAAGCAATTATCAGGGAATACTATAAAAAATTATATGCCAACAAACTGGACAACCTGGAAGAAATGGACAAATTCCTAAGCACCCACACACTTCTAAAACTCAAACAGGAAGAAATAGAAAACTTGAACAGACCCATAACCAGCAAAGAAATTGAATCAGTTAACAAAAATCTCCCAACAAATAAGAGTCCAGAACCAGATGCCTTCCCTGGGGAATTCTACCAGACATTTAAAGCAGAGATAATACCTATCCTTCTCAAGCTGTTCCAAAAAATAGAAAGGGAAGGAAAACTTCCACTCATTCTGTGAAGCTAGCATTGCTTTGACTCCCAAACCAGAGACCCAGCAAAAAAATAGAACTACAGGCCAACATCCCTGATGAATATGGATGCAAAAATTCTCAACAAGATACCAGTAAATCGAATTCAACACCATGTAAAAAGAATTATTCACCGATCAAGTGGGATTCATTCCTGGACTGCAGGGCTGGTTCAACATTCGCAAATCAATCAATGTGATACATCACATTAATAAAAGAAAAGATAAGAAACATATGATCCTGTCAATCGATGCAGAAAAAGCATTTAACAAAATTCAGCGTCCTTTCTTAATAAAAACCCTCGAGAAAGTCAGGATAGAAGGAACATACTTAAACGTCATAAAAGCCATTTATGAAAAGCCCACAGCTAATATCATCCTCAATGGGGAAAAACTGAGAGCTTTCCCCCTGAGATCAGGAGCAAGACAGGGATGTCCACTCTCACTGCTGTTGTTTCACATAGTGTTGGAAGTGCTAGCATCAGCAAGCAGACAACAAAAGGAAATCAAAGGCATCCAAATTGGCAAAGATGAAGTCAAGCTTTCACTTTTTGCAGATGACATGACATTATACATGGAAAATCCGACAGACTCCACCAAAAGTCTGCTAGAACTGATACAAGAATTCAGCAAAGTCACAGGATACAAAATCAATGTACAGAAATCAGTTACAGTCTTATACACTAATAATGAAGCAACAGAAAGACAAATAAAGAAACTGATCCCATTCACAATTGCACCAAGAATCATAAAATACCTAGGAATAAACCTAACCAAAGATGTAAAAGAACTGTATGCTGAAAACTATAGAAAGCTTATGAAGGAAACTGAAGAAGATATAAAGAAATGGAAAAACATTCCATGCTTGTGGATTGGAAGAATAAATATTGTTAAAATGTTAATACTACCTAAAGCTATTTACACATTCAATGTAGTCCCAAACAAAATTACACCAGCATTCTTCTCGAAGCTAGAACAAGCAATCCTAAAGTGTGTATGGAACCACAAAAGGCCCCGAATAGCCAAAGTAATTTTGAAGAAGACCAAAGCAGGAGGCATCACAATCCCAGACTTTAGCCTCTGCTACAAAGCTGTAATCATCAAGACAGCATGGTATTGGCACAAAAACAGACACATAGACCAATGGAATAGAATAGAAACCCCAGAATTAGACCCACAAAAGTATGGCCAACTAATCTTTGACAAAGCAGGAAAGAATATCTAATGGAAAAAAGACAGTCTCTTTAACAAATGGTGCTGGGAGAGCTGGACAACACTCAAAATGGATAAAGGACCTGAATGTGAGACAGGAAACCATCAAAACCCTAGAGGAGAAAGCAGAAAAAATACCTCTCTGACCTCAGCCGCAGCAATTTCTTACTTGACACATCCCCAAAGGCAAGGGAATTGAAAGAAAAATGAACTATTAGGACCTCATGAAGATAAAAAGCTCCTGCAATGCAAAGGAAACAATCAACAAAACTAAAAGGCAACCAACGGAATGGGAAAATATATTTGCAAATGACATATTGGACAAAGGGCTAGTATCCAAAATCAAAAAGAACTCACCAAACTCCACACCCGAAAAACAAATAATCCAGTGAAGAAATAGGCAGAAAACATGAATAGACACTTCTCTCAAGAAGATATCCAGATGGCCAACAGGCACATGAAGAGATGCTCAACATCACTCCTCATCAGGGAAATACAAATCAATACCACACTCAGATACCACTCCATGCCAGTCAGAGTGGCTAAAATGAACAAATCAGGAGACTATAGATGCTGGAGAGGATGTGGAGAAACGGGAACCCTCTTGCACTGTTGGTGGGAATGCAAACTGGTGCAGCCGCTCTGGAAAACAGTGTGGAGTTTCCTCAAAAAATTAAAAATAGATCTACCCTATGACCCAGCAATAGCACTGCTAGGAATTTACCCAAGGGATACAGGAGTGCTGATGCATAGGGGCACTTGTACCCCAATGTTTATAGCAGCACTTTCAACAATAGCCAAATTATGGAAAGAGCCTAAATGTCCATCAATTCATGAATGGATAAAGAAATTGTGGTTTATATACACAATGGAATACTAGTTGGCAATGAGAAAGAATGAAATATGGCCTTTTGTAGCAATGTGGACGGAACTGGAGAGTGTGATGCTAAGTGAAATAAGCCATACAGAGAAAGACAGATACCATATGTTTTCACTCTTATGTGGATCCTGAGAAACTTAACTGAACACCATGGTGGAGGGGAAGGAAAAAAAAAAAAAAGGTTAGAGAGGGAGGGAGCCAAAACATAAGAGACTCAAAAACTGTGAACAAACCGATGGTTGATGGGGGATGGGAGGGAAGGGAGGGTGGGTGAGGGGTACTGAGGAGGGCACCTTGTTGGGATGAGCACTGGGTGTTGTATGGAAACCAATTTGACAATAAATTTCATATTAAAATAATAATAATAATAATAATAATAAGAAGAAGAAGAAGAAGAAGAAGAAGAAGAAAGACAGAAATGGAGTGAGGGTAGCCACAGGGAAAGCTGGTAATGCCTATGTTGGGGCCTCTTCTTTGCTACAGAAGAGCAAGGAAAAGTTAGAGGTGTCATCTTTATTTTGTCTGATATAGACTCTTAATCCAGACAAACAGGCTGCTAAACAAAGTTGGAAGAACAGAGATCAATAAATAGATGAAGACTTATTAGCTACATGCTTTCTCTTTGAGCCATGTCCATCTGTTGCCTGAAGCATCTTCTTCCTCTGAAGAGGAAACAACAGAAGTTGCAAGAAGATAACCCACTGGCACAGGAACACAGCAGGCTTAAAAAATTCTCAAAGTGATTGCTGGAATTAAAACTGTAATTTACTAGCACCAGTGCCTCCTGCACAATATTCTTGAGCAAATTGCATAACCAAATATAACAGCCTCATTAAAAAACATGATATTCAAAAAGACCTAACACATGACCTTTCTTTAGATACTACAAAACAGCAGAAAAGAAGTGCGGGAAGTAAATGACAAAGGAAAAATTCACATAAGTAAAATGATTTTTCCAATATGCAAGAGAATTGGACAATTCTTGGTTTCTAAACATCATTTCCCTGTAAAAGGAACTAATTTCTTTGAAGGAAGTATTGGTAATGGTTTGGATAGAAGGTACAATGTAACTTAATGCACCAGAAAGCAAAAAAGTGCACAAAGACTGATTGAGGAGGCACTGAGGGGTCCTCCCCACTGGACAACTTTGAGGAGATGAAGTATTAAAAGCAATGGTGTTTACAATAGTTATTGATATATTGAACAAAAACAAGTTTCCAAGTCCATAGGAAAGGAAAGAAAGGAGGGGACAGTGAAAATTTATTTTCACAGAAGAATACTGGGTAAAAAATACACAATTAGTGAGAGAATTACAAAATCACTTTTTTGCAATCACTGATGTAATTTATTCAGGCAGATATCATCACTGGGTTCTATAGCCAATGGATGAACAGGATATCAACAAACTCTCAAAGTATTTTTTAATAATGTATAAACATGACAGGAGACATCTTAATCAAATTATCAAACTTAACATCTCTCTGGATATGATACAATGTGATGTTAACAACATTACTTATTGTATTCTGATGAAAATATCCAAACGGAAGCTATTCACGAGTAAATAATCAGAAAAATCAAAATTACAGACTAATTTTTTGTTTGTTTGTTTTTTGTTTTTGTTTTTGTTTTTAATTTTTTTTTCAACGTTTATTTATTTTTGGGACAGAGAGAGACAGAGCATGAACGGGGGAGGGGCAGAGAGAGAGGGAGACACAGAATCGGAAACAGGCTCCAGGCTCCAAGCCATCAGCCCAGAGCCTGACGCAGGGCTCGAACTCACGGACCGCGAGATCGTGACCTGGCTGAAGTCGGACGCTCAACCGACTGCGCCACCCAGGCGCCCCAAAATTACAGACTAATTTATAAGACAACAGGCCTAGATTCTTTAATTAAGAAGTCAATGTCATTAATGATAAAAACAGGTAAGACAGGGGACAGGTATAAATAAAAAGGCAATAAAGAAACTTGATAACAAAAACAAAAACAAAAACAAAAAAATGGGCAGAGGACCTAAATAGATAGTTTTCCAAAGAAGACATACAGATGGCCAACAGATACAAGAAAAGATGCTCTATATCACTAATCATCAGAGAAATGCAAATCAAAACTGCAACAAAATAACACCTTATACCTATCAAATGGCTAGTACCAAAAAAGACAAGAAATAATAAGTGTTGATAAGAATGTAGAGAAAATGGAACTTTTATGCACTGTCAGTGGGAATGCAAATTGGTGCAGCCACTGTGGAAAATAGTATGGAGGTTCCTCAGAAAATTGAAAATGAAAATACCATATGATCCAGTTAATTCCACTAGTATTTAGTATTTACCCAAAGAGAATACACACACAGACACAGACACACACACACTAAAGAAAACAAAAAGGTGGGGCGCCTGGGTGGCTCAGTCGGTTGAGCGTCCGACTTCGGCTCAGGTCATGATCTCACAGTTTGTGGGTTCAAGCCCCGCATCAGGCTCTGTGCTGACTGCTTGCTCAGAGCCTGGAGCCTGCTTCAGATTCTGTCTCCTTCTCTCTCTGCCCCTCCCCCGCTCATGCTTTGTCTCACTCTGTTTCTCAAAAATAAATAAAATGTAAAAATAAATAAATAAATAAATAAAAAAGAAAACAAAAAGGCTAATTGGAAAAGATACATGCACACCTATGTTTATTACAGCATTACTTTACAATAGCAAAAATATAGAAGCAACCTATGTGTTAGATGAATATAAAGAAAATGTGGTATCTATGTATGATGGAATATTACCCAATCATAAAAACGAATGAGAACTTGTCATTTGGAACAACACGTTGGGACAAAAAGGTATTATGCTAAGTAAAAATAAGTCAGACAGAGAAAGACAAATACCATATGATTTTGCTTATATGTAGAAACCAAAAAACAAAATAAATGAACAAACAAACAAAGCAGAAACCATCATAAATATAGAGAACAAACTGGCAGTTGCCAGAGGGGAGAAGGATGATGGGATGGACAAAACGGATGAAGGGAGTGGGTGGTAGAAGCTTCTAGTTATGGAATGAATAAGTCACAGGATGAAATGTACAGCATAGGGAATACAAATCAATGATACTGTTATAGTGTTGTATGGTAAGAGATGGTAGTAACTACAGTTGTGTTGAGCATAGATAGCATAATGTATAGAGTTGTCCACTCACTATGCTGTACACCTGAAACTAATGTAACATTCTGTGTCAACTAACTTCAATAAAACAATGGGGTTTTTTTTGGGGGGGGGGGGAGGGAGGGGAATAAAAAGAAGTGTTATTTTAATTTGCACTTCCACCCAATTCAAAATAATTCCTAATTGTATAAAAATTTTTTTCAAAATTATATATTTCTTGTCTGTTGGCAAGTGCTGTCAGTGAGAAACATTATAAGTGGTCAATTAATGTTAACAGACAATGCTTAAAAACTATCTCCTTAGGGTGCCTGGGTGGCTCAGTGGGTTAAGCATCCAACTTCAGCTCAGGTCATGATCTCGGGGTTCATGGGTTCCAGCCCTGCATGGGGCTCTGACTGGTAGTACGAAGCTTGGTTGGGATTCTCTCTCTCTCCCTCTCTGCCCATTCCCCACTTGTGCTCTCTCTCTCTCTCTCTCTCAAATATAAACTTAAAAAAAAAAAAAAACTACTTTAAAATAATTGTTTATATCTCCATGGGCATGTGGACACATAGTTATAATTTTATGGTATGTAAACAGAGTTAATATTTCTAATCAATCTAAACTTAGAATAACTAAGTACATAATTTTATGCAAAAATCACAGTTCATATAACAAATTTATAGTACATCATCATCTTCCTCAGAGAGTATCGTGACTGCCATGGTTTCTCCTTTCTTATTTAACCACTACTCTAGAGATAACTATACTCTCAGAATTTCAGAGGCTTCCACAGTAGTTGGTACCTTTAGATTCAATATTCTTGGTTAAGGGTTAAAAAAAAGTAGCCAGGGCACCTGCGTGGCTCAGTCAGTTAAGCATCCAACTTTGGCTCAGGTCATGGTCTCACAGTTCTTGAGTTTGAGCCCCATATCAGGTGAGCTCGAGTCCTGCACCAGGTAAGCTTGAGCCCCGCTTCGGGTTTCTCTCTCTCCCCCTCTCTCTCTCTCTCTCTCTCTTTCACTCTCTCTGCCCTCGTGGGATTCTCTAAATAAATAAATAAATAAATAAATAAATAAATAAATAAATAAATAAATAAGAGCCACAAATTTCCTTGACTATGGGTATAATCTCTCTGGTATGCTGTGATCAAGTTTCCAACACAAAAATATTTTAAGGTTCTATAAATTTATTACTTAATAATTTAAATTATACTGCTATTAGAAATACTATCAGAAAATCTTTTAATAAAATAATCTGTTAAAAATATATTTCTTTTGCAGATTACCTTGCCTGCTGTATCAGGATGATTAGTCTTGATTTCATATTCCAGCCTGTATTGAATGTAATCCAGATCAGAGTCAGCTTTCTGGAACTAGAGATCAGCATAAATCATTTTTTGTGAACCAAAAGACATACTAATAAACATGATAACTGTTAACTATTCTTTTATATTTACATTTTTTTAGCATTTCAATATGAAATATACTAATTTTAGAAATATGGAAATAAGTATATAAAACCTCCATCATTTATAATACCCATGCTTCTATTAAAAATTTAAAAACTAGTTAACATTTTGAAAGTTGTTTCTCTATGCATCTCTCTTAGATTTAGAGCTAAAATTAAGACACTAAGTAACCACTGTCACATATTAACACAAGAACTAACAACAGTTTCCAAAATTCCCAAGATCAGTGACACTCTCATCAGTTAGGTACTGTTTTTCTAACTCTGGTAGGAAATGTTCAAGTTAAAACACACAACAAATTTATTTTCAGGGATACCTGCAATGTTACCATCATCTGCAACCCCATTAAACAATGAACTACGAGTGTTTGCCACACAGACCAAAATTAGACACCTTAAAGAGACATAAATTATACAAGAAAAGGCTACATATAGTACAGGAGTAGTAGTCTGAATAACCCCAGTTTACTGAACCTGAGTCCAAACACGGGTCCTTGATCTGCAGTAAATCTTTAAGGAAGAGAAAAAAAGGGGAAAACCAGCACAGGCTGTAAAATACATGTGTGCGTACATATAGAAAAGTTGGGAAGCATATAGATCAGAGTGTTAAAAGTGGTCTATCTCTAAATGTGGTATAAATATAAAGTATTCTTAATTTTTGGAAATTGTGCTTCTTTTACATAACCTTAAAGCATGTGCTGTCTTGAATTTATCAGGGAAACAACCAGGATCCTTTGAGTTTACTATGAAAGGCAAAACATGTTTTTTTCAGGAATAGTCTCCCATTCCTAGGCCACAACCAAGACTGCTTTGGGGAGAAGGTTCAGACCTTACCAAGGGGTTAGGCTCTGGACTAAAGATTGGTTCTTCATATTTTGAAGCCTTAGTGGAAAGAACAAAAGCCAACAAAAACTGTTAAAAGTAGTCATCAGGTCTAATGAGAAATGATGTACAGATATTTTTGTTATAAAAAAAAAAAGGTAAACTGAGAGTTCTACTTTGGAATGTGGAGTAAAATAAAATGGGTCTCAGAAGTTAAAATGCTTCTAAGGTCAGAACTGTCAAATTGAACAGAGTATCAGAAATACACTAAAGCTTCTATCACTAATAATTTCTCTCATTATTGGCCTAAATTTGAATGGAATACTTTGTAATTACCAAAATTCTATCTTTATAACCGAAACCTTTTGGAATAGAAATAGAAGAAAAAGAGAAAGTCAGTTTTTGTTTTTAATTTTTTTCTAAGAATCTGTATCTGATTTCCATCTCTAACAGCAGGGAGTTGCTATGAATCAGAAAAACAAATATAGAAGTTGTTAATTAAAACCTATACTTAAAATGTTTTTCAGGGGCACCTGGGTGGTTAAGTGTCCACCAGTTAAGTGTCAGACTTCGGCTCAAGTCATGATCTCATGGTTCATGAGTTCAAGCCCCACATCGGGCTCTGTGCTGACAGCTCAGAGTCTGAATCCTGCTTCAGATTCTGTGTCTCCTTCTCTCTCTGACCCTCCCCCACTCACACTCTGTCTCTGTCTCTCAAAAATAAATAAACGTTGAACAAAATTTTTTAAGTGTTTTCCAAAAATGAAGGTTTTTTATTTGCTTATACACTTGCCAGATTAGATGTCATGATTAAATTGTACAATGATTAGATTTCATTAAGCAGATTACTAATTACTACATATGCATATGTGTATGTATATAAAGAAAATTCCTGTTGGCATAATTTCCCATATTGAAATATGCTTGGGGATTAACTTTTCCTTTACATTAAAAAAAAAAAAAAAACTTACTAACCTATATAACATGTGGATGGAAAATATGGGGAAGGGGAAAGGGAAAGGGACAAGGGAGAGGGCAAATCCAATTAACAAAGACTCAAAGCATTCAAGACCTGATTTGTTTAATGATTGAAAAAGACTACACTCCCATGGCTTTATATATAGCTCAAGGCATTATATAACAGTCTAAAGCATAATTTTATTTTTTAAAAGATTTTATGTTTAAGTAATCTCTACACCCAATGTGGGGCTCAAACTCACAACCCTGAGACCAAGAGTCACATGTCCCACCAACTGAGCCAGCCAGATACTCTTAAAGCATAATTTTAAATAAAAGTTTCTAAAACTTTTAAGTTATCACAGAATTCTAAGAATTATGGGATTTGTGGCTCCAGGGTCACCTTAAGGCAGAATCTTTCAACCTACTGAATGGGAGAAGATATTGCAAAAGACATATCTGATAAAGGGTTAATATCCAAAATATGTAAAGAACTGCCACACCTCAACACCCCAAAAAACAAATAATCCAATCAAAAAATGGGCAGAAGACATGAACAGATATTTCTCCAAAGATATATAGATGGCCAACAGACACATGAAAAGATGTTCAACATCACTCATCATCAGGGAAATGCAAATCAAAACCACAGTGAGAGATCAGTTCACACCTGTCAGAACAGCTAAAATAAAAAACTCAAGAAACAGCAAGTTTGGTAAGGACGTAGAGAAAAAGGAACGCTTATGCAGTCTTGGTGGGAATGCAAACTGGTGCAGCCACTGTGGAAAATAGTATAGAGGTTCCTCAACAAGTTAAAACTAGAACTACCTTACGATCCAGTAATTGCACTACTGAATATTTACCCAAAGAATACAAAAACATTAATTCAAGGAGATATATTCACCCCGATGTTTACTGTAGCATTATTTACAATAGCCAAACTATGGAATCAGCCCAAGTGTCCATTGATAAATGAATGGATAAAGAATATGTGATATATATACACATACACACACATACATAATGGAATACTATTGGGCAATTAAAAAGAATGAAATCTAGCCATTTCCAACAATATAAATAGAGCTAGAGAGTATCTAGTGAAATAAGCCAGTCAGAGAAAGACAAATACCATATGATTTCACTCATATGTATTATTTAAGAAACAAAAAAAATGAACAAAGGAAAAAGGAAGACAGAGAGAAACCAAAAAACACTTAACCACAGAGAGCAAACAGAGGGGATGTGGGGGGATAGGTGAAATATGTGAAGGGGATTAAGAGTACCCTTATCTTTATGAGCACTGAGTAATATATGGAACTGTTGAATCACTGTATTTTACACCTGAAAGTAATATAAAACTCTATGTTAACTACACTGGAACTAAAAAATAAAAAAAAAAAAAAAATCTTTACTCTAGGAGACTTTTAACTTGTTTATGAAATGGAAATTCTTAAACAGATGTGGTGGTTTTTAATTTGATATTTTAGTTCTGCTTAAAGTTTAACCAGCATAATCTCAAAGACCATTTAACAATGTTTTCTTTTCAAGACAGCAGTTTTAGCTATGGCTTCCTGTAATACCTTGAGGTCCACTATTTATTAAAATCATCAAAATGGGGCACCTGGGTGGCTCAGTCGGTTAAGTGTGCAACTCTTGATTTCAGCTCAAGTCATGATCTCTCCATTTGTGAGATGGAGTCCCAAGTCGGGCTCTGTGCTGACAGCATGGAGGCTGCTAGGGATTCTCTATTGCACTTTCCCTCTCTCAAAATAAATAAATAAACTTTTTAAAAATATAAAATAAAATCATCGAACTGTATCAACAATAAGTGGTTCCTGTTTTTAAGTAACTTACATTTTAATAAGATACCAAAGAGGGTGCTTCCAATCAATGATATGATAAACTCAGCTAAATTTTCAAAACTGTTTGCAAACCACAATTGTTAAACACAGGTATAACTAGAATTTAAATTCTATAAATGTACTACTAAATAAATTATTAAAAATAAATACATACTAAAAAACCATAACTTCCTAGTTATTTTACTATATATTACTATTATATATGCTCTTGAATCTATCATATGTACATAGTGAAAATACTGTATCATGTGCTACTACTGTGCATGTCCTCCCAAATCCACTTTCAATGACATCATGCTGGTAGTTTGAAATCGGTCAAGGTGTAAATATTTACACCAGGGAAACTGGCAAATGCTAAAAATCAGGATTTCCCACCTCTTCCTCCCCCTAGCTGCTATGTATACTTACTTCTGCTTTAAAAAGATTTTTTAAAATTCCCACCCCCACCTTGAGTACTGTACCCACATTTCTATTTGAAAAATATTTCAGAAGTTACACAGAATTGTAAACAGACTTTCAAAGACAGGGGGAGGAGGGAATGGGGAGTTATCATTCAATGGGTACAGAGTTTCAGTTAGGAAAAATGAAGAAGTTCTGGAAATGCATGGTGGTAATGGTTATGCAACAATAAGAATGTACTTAATACCACTGAACTGTAAACTTAAAATTGATAAAATGGTAAATTTTGTTATCACAATTAAAAACTTTTTAAAAGAAAAAGCTTGAAAGTAGAATGGGAAAACAGCTTGAAAGTAGAATGTAATCCTCTATGAAGAATTGAACAGAATATTTTGTGATAATACACAGGGCAAGTATTTACTCATTAGTGAATCAGTGGACTAGGGAATAAGCAAGGAACAAAAAAGAAAAGGATACCAATGCAATTGTTCAAGATTCACTGATTTGAACTCTTCATTTTATAAATGAAGAAATAGTCTAGGGGCGCCTGGGTGGCTCAGGTGATGATCTCACAGTTCTGTTTGTGAGTCCGAGCCCCAGGATGGGGATCTCAGCTGTCAGCACAGAGCCTGCTTCAGATCCTCTATCGCCCAATCTCTCTGCCCCTCCCCTGCTCAGGTGCGCACATATGTGTGCTCTCTCTCTCAAAAATAAACATTTAAAAATTAAAAAATCTAAGTGATTTGCCTCTAGTTGTATTTTCATTAGTATGTTTTTTAAGCAGTTGAACCAAAGTCTATATGTGATATACATAACATTAAAGCCAATAAAAGTCACATAGATGGGGGACAAATGTAAAGACTTTACCTAAAGTTAAAGTTTAATTTTTTTTTTCAACGTTTATTTATTTTTGGGACAGAGAGAGACAAAGCATGAACCGGGGAGGGTCAGAGAGAGAGGGAGACACAGAATTGGAAACAGGCTCCAGGCTCTGAGCCATCAGCCCAGAGCCCGACGCGGGGCTCGAACTCACGGACCGCGAGATCGTGACCTGGCCGAAATCGGACGCCTAACCCACTGCGCCACCCAGGCGCCCCTAAAGTTAAAGTTTAAAGTTTGGGTTTTTTTCAGTTTCAAATCTATCACTGGTTAGCCTATTAAAAAACTCCCTCTGGAGGCACCTGGGTGGCTCAGTTAATTAAGTGTTGGTACTCTTGATTTTGGTTCAGGTCATGATCTCACAGTTCGTGGGCAGAGCCTGCTTGGGATTCTCTCTCTCCCTCTCTCTGCCCCTGCCCTGCTCGTGCTCACTTGCTCTCTCAAAATAAATAAACTTAAAAAAAATAATAAATAAAATAAATTTATAAAAATTCCCTCTGAACACAATCTAGTCGTATGGTCCAGGAAAAAGAAAAGGATTGAGATACATGGTAAAAGTTCTAACCCTGTTATCCCTAACAAGCTATGTGGCCCTAAGTAAGTCTTCCATCTCTCTGGGTCTCTTCTATTAAATGAGAGAGTTGGAAATCTAAGGTCCCCTTCAACACTATCATTCTATTATTTCATAATTCTACAAATAAACCCTTTTAATTTATCAAAATGTTAAAATTTAGAAGATAAATTTCCTCCTAAGACATTAAAAATCAACATTTGAGTTTCAGATTTAAGGTTTATATTAAGAATTAGCTTCTACTATTTGTTTTCTTCCTAAACAAAGATGAATGTTGCTTCCGTTTCAGCTACATAGTTTCTGCAACCTGCCCATTGTTCTTCCCAAACACCAAAACCCTATAAGCAATATTGCACTACTCAGAGCTATTTACACAGCAGAGACAATATCGATAGGGTTCTAGGATCTGGTCATAAAAGGAAAACTTTTTAGTCACATGGTAGGAAATTTCCTGACCAATTAATATTGCTAAACATCATTCACTAGCCCTTGTCAGTTTTAAATTAGTCTCTTAAAGCCTTGTAAACAGTGATGTTACTCTTTACACTCCACCTTAGCCAAAAGGCTGAGAAGCAATGTGAGGTTACTCTTTATTTACCTTTAAGTGACATTATTCTTAGGAACATTATAATATTTAAAATAAAAAACTAGTGCTTTAAAGAAAACACACAAGACATTCATATTTTCAGAAGCCAGTTTTCTTCTAAATCAGAAACAAAAATAAATGGAAATTTTTATACCCATCCTGAGAGTGATAAATAAAATATGCAATTTAGCTGGGAAAAGTCCATTGAGATCAATATTAAAGCCCCAAAGACAGCCAAATTACATTCTGCCATTTGAATATCCTTGGAAACAGACTGGGACTGTAAGGAAGATACTTAAAAAAATGGAAAAAGGAATAGTTTAGGAAATAATTTTGAATTTTACAATATGCTACAAATTTCATAAACATATAATATTGTTATACTAGTTTTATTATAATTGGCTTAAGGCTTTAAAGTAAATGGCACACTGTATTACATACCTCTCAACTGCAAGGAGGAAAGAACTGCAGACCAAGTTAAAAAAACTTCCTTTTACAAACAACCTATAGATTCTTACTGCCACAATAGAGCTCCCTTTTAAAAGGAACAGTGCTGTAAAAAAGCAAACACATCGGCTTATGAGTTTGTCTCAACAGCATCAAATCACAGGAAAAGGAAGAAATACGGCAGTCTTGTCTGAGATGAGAGGAGTTGGTAGAGGTACATTCTAGACTCAGTAGCTAGGCTTAAAAATACATTTTACAGGGGCACCTGGGTAGTGCAGTCGGTTGAGCACCTGACTTCAGCTCGGGTCATGAGCTCATGGTTCATGAATGAGTTCAAGCCCGGCATCAGGCTCTGTGCTGACAGCTCAGAGTCTGGAGCCTGCTTCAGATTCTGTCTCCCTCTCTCTCTCTGCCCCTCCCCCCCACTCACTCTCTCTGTCTCTCTCTCAAAAACAAACATTAAAAATTTTTAAAAAAGAAATACATTTAACTTAGAAACATTATTTAATGGGAGAACTGGGCATTGTAATACTTCCAGATCTAGGTTATATTATCAACCAAAGAATCCAATATTTTTTGTTTTGGGTTGTTGTTTTTTTTCCCAAAGAATCTAATATTTAATGAATGCACCCCTCTCTCCAATGCAGATTTTGAAACACCTTTATCTACCCTCATTTTCTTTTATTCATGGCTCCAGCTTACCATTTCATTTATTATATTATAATCATTTGCTCAGTAGCATCCCCACTTGATTTCAAATGTCTTGATGGAAAAAGCCCTGTCTTCCTTTTTATATCCCTGTGTTTTTAATATACAACCAAATGTTCAATGACAAAAAGGAAGATGAAAGAACATTCATTACTTTGAAAGAACAAACAGCGTGGGAACCCAACCACCATCTAAAGCCTATTTTAAGAAGAAATATTTGAAGTTCTCAACAAGTTGAGGGCCACCTCTAATGTATACAAAATCACAATTGTTTTTTGTATATTTCTGCTGGAGACTTGATTATCCAGTCTCTTCCAAATAGAACAAACACATGCCAATGCATGTCTAAAACTGATAAGCACTAATATGCACAAGCACCAGGTTGCAGACATGTTATTTCCAGCAAATAGTAACATCAAAGCAAAAGAAAGTGAGCAGAAGCTCCAAGTTCATCAGGTTCTAATATGTAGGCTTATAATTATTACCATTATTATTATTATTATTATTATTATTATTACTGTTATTGTACTACCCTACAATTATTAGGGTAGTACACATACGCAAGCCCTTGCCTATAAAAGATTGGTTTTATCAGTTGAAGGTAGTCTATTTAACTTTTTTAAAGCTTTCAGAATCCTAGATTATTTGTGTTAAGTGTTCTATGGACACATAATGGACTACAGGGCCAGATTTTCAAAATATATTTAACAAACTTGGTTTAGAAAAACAATAGTCCAAAAGATATACCTACAAAAAAATACCTATTTTACCTATGTCTTAATAGTCATAGAATTGAAGGGTGTTTTTCATTTCACATATCTGTCTTCTAATAAATTACAATGAACATATATTATATGCATAAAAATTATTTAAAGCAGTTTTTTTTCAGAGAAAGAGCACGCACATGAGCAGGGGAGAGGGGCAGAGGGAGAGAGAGAGAGAGAGAGAATCTTTAAGCAGGCTCCATGCTGAGTGGGGAGCCTAATGCAGGGCTCAATCCTATGACCCTGTGATCATGACCTGAGCCTAAATCAAGACTTGGACACAACCAACTGAGCCACCCAGGTGCCCCAAAAGCAAATTTTTTTTGCGTTTAAGGGCATTCTGTACTAAGTCACTCTTTACTTAAAGATCATTGGGGTGAAGTACCTGTGTGGCACAGTTGGTTGAGCATCCAACTTCAGCTCAGGTCATGATCTCAGTTTGTGAGTTTGAGTCCTGCGTTAGGCTCTGTGCTGACAGCTTGCTCAGAGCCTGGAGCCTGCTTCAGACTCTATGTCTCCCCCTCTCTCTGCCCCTCCCATGTTCATGCTCGGTCTCTCTGTCTCTCAATAATAAATAAACGTTTAAAAAAAAAATCATTGGGTTGCGGACTTCAAGCTGTATTACAAAGCTGTAATCATCAAGACAGTATGGTACTGGCACAAGAAAAGGCACTCAGATCAATGGAACAGAATAGAGAACCCAGAAATGGACCCACAAACATATGGCCAACTCATCTTTGACAAAGCAGGAAAGAATATCCAATAGAATAAAGACAGTCTCTTCAGCAAGTGGTGCTGGGAAAACTGGACAATGACATGCAGAAAAATAAACCTGGACCACTTTCTTACACCATACACAAAAATAAACTCAAACTGGATGAAAGACTTAAACCTAAGACAGGAAGCCATTAAAATCCTAGAGGAGAAAGCAGGCAAAAACGTCTTTGACCTGGCCTCAGCAACTTCTTACTCAACAGGTCTCCAGAGGCAAGGGACAACTAAAACAAAAATGAACTCTTGGGACCTCATCAAAATAAAAAGCTTCTGCACAGCAAAGGAAACAACCAGCAAAACTAAAAGGCAACCGATGGAATGGGAGAGGATATTTACAAACGACATATCAGATAAAGGGTTAGTATCCAAAATCTAGAAAGAACTTATCAAACTCAACACCCAAAAAGCAAATAATCCAGTGAAGAAATGGGCAAAAGACATGAATAGACACTTCTCCAAAGAAGACATCCAGATGGCCAACTTACACATGAAAAAAATGCTCCACATCACTCATCGTCAGGGGAATACAAATCAAAACCACACTGAGGTACCACCTCACACCTGTCAGAATGGCTAACATTAACCACTCAGGCAACAACAGATGCTGGTGAGGATG